>NW_024424341.1:4527928-4970115 GCF_017311325.1 Ursus maritimus | reverse complement strand
CCCCCCCCCCCCCCGAAAGCCCTGGTGGCCGTGACACTTTGCAGGACTCCTGCGTAGGTAAGATTCCCAGAGGTGTGCACACAGTGGGTGGGCCACTCTCATCCGCATCACCGTGTTCACCATCACCATAACCACCCCTACTTAGAGGCTCTAGCTCCAGAACTGCAGGTCAATGTGGGCGAGGTCACCTGCCCGCACAGCTGTCTTCCACACCTCTGTCCTGGCACTCCCCAGCGGGCAGTGGGACCCCGACCAGAGAAGGCAGAACAGGAATGCTAACCCACGTCCTGTAAAATGCTCCCCTGGCCTAGCACTTTTCCTATTTTTGTGCACACTGCAATTAGTCAAGCAATTAGGTTTATGAGTAAATTGAATTAGGAAGCCTATAAAATGACTTTCCAGCCCCCCCTCCCTCCCACCCCCCCACCTCCTACTCCCCCCATCCCCAGCTCTGAGCAAGAGCTATTTATCAGTGCCAATGGGGGTGCACTTCTAAGGGTAGCCCTTCGACCCTTCAATTCTCTCTTTCTTTCTTTCTTTCTTTTTCTTTCTTTCTTCTCTTTTCATTAGGGAAATGTTCAAACACTCTCAAAAGGAGAAAATAGTATGATAAACCCTCATTTTCAACAATTATCACCATCTTGCCATTCTTTTTTTCATCTGTCCCATACACATACATTTGTTAAGACAAATTGCCAACATTATATCATATATCATTATATCATTATATTATTTCACCCACTTCATCCAGGAAGAGCAGGGGCTGGAGGGTGGAGAAGGCTGCCCAAGGGCTAGAGAAACAGGTCGCTGGCATGGGACCTGAGCCCAGGGCCTCAGAAACTGTGATTTACACACATCCCATAAGAAGAAGGAGCAGAGAGAGTTAGGGATAGATCTGGAGGAAGCTATGCTGGAATCTGCCTTGGAACCTAGGAGGAATACAAGTTTCGAGGACAGAATGATTCTTCAGGTTAAAAAGCACATAAAGTACTTCTGAGAACAGTTGGGGTCTCATGCCCCTAACACGAGTGTGTAGAACATCGTGGAGCCCTAGAAATGCCCAGGTGTCTGAAGTGTACCCACAACCCACACTATGACCCGTAGTGGGGAGATACTATGACTATGCCCTGGGACTCTCAAGGAGCAGACTCTGGCATCACCAAACAGAAAGCAAGAGGTTGGAAGCAGCCACTGCTCCAGCCCCGCCCCCCAGCTCTCACCCTGCCAAATGTAGACCCAGCTATCTCTTTTCACAGAAACAATCTTGCATGAGAAACAAATTAAGGGAATGTTTGGCACACTGGGAGAGAAGTGGCCAGCTTCAAAAAGGTGAAAACACAGCCAAAATGAAAAATGTGTCTTTACATCAAGAAAACAAGTTGTACCCATTTTACAGATGAGGAAGATAAGACTCAGAGAAGAAAAATGCTCAGATTAACAGCTAGCAAACAGCAGAGGCAGGTTTCGTGTCTCCCCTTCCTCAGCCTTTCTTCCTAACTCAAGGTTACCTCCCAGGATTGAGAGATGAATCTCTGGCGGGAAACATTTTTTGGGTGATGGATTTACTAATCAGCTTGGCTTGGGTTTCATAAAAGGCAGTGCTAAGAACACTGAGTCAGTACTTCTTTCCAGTTCCCAGCAAGCAGAGAGGAAGAAAATGCAAAAAGCTCAGATATGCAAATGAACACTTGGACTGATTTCCTCTGGTGTTTCAGCCTCCAGGAGAATTCTCTATTCCCTGCAGAATGCATTCTTGTTTCTGCTTAACTGGTGAAAAAGGAGGAAAGATCTTTTCCAGATGACCAAACCTAGGAATGTAGATCTCCAAGGAAAGCGCACTTTCCTGGAAGCAAATATTTGCTCAACAAGGATAATGTAGGCTAAATAAATGTTCCACTCACCCAAAGAAATGGACAAAGAGAATTCCCAAGCTTCCAGTCATGAGAGCAAATGAGTCTTCTACATTCATTGCTTACCTTTCTTCTACCCAGGCCCATATTTGAAGCAAGGTCTAGGACGACCTCGGGAGGGTACTCAAGGATGTGAGTAGGAAAGTGGGCAGCAGCCTCTCCTCTAAGATAGAAAAGTCAACCGTAATGTACAAAAGCATGTGGCCTAGACATGAGCCCCTGTGCTGGCCCTAGGGGAAAAGAGGGGGAACCAGGCCCTGTAACACTTAACCAAGGCCCTGGGCCTCAAGAAGGGCTAAGATGAATACCTAAATGTATTGTTCAGATGTGCTCAGGGAAGACAGGCTGCAAACTCTCGTTGCTTCCTTCCAGGGGAATTTCTAATGCTTTGAGTGCCCCAGGCCCCTAACGGGACACTTTGTTCCTAGCTCACCACTTTCTTACACCATCCACAAAAATAAATTCAAAGTGAATTAAAGACCTAAGTGTGAGACCTGAAACCATAAAAATCCTGCAAGAGAACACAGGTAGTAACCTCATCGGTCAACTTTTTTCTAGATGCATCTCCTGAGGCAAGGGAAACAAAAGTAAACTATTGGGACTACATCAAGATAAAAAGCTTCTGCACAGCAAAGGAAATCGTCAACAAAACTAAAAGGCAACCTATGGAAAGGGAGAAGATATTTGCAAATGACATATCTGATAAAGGGCTAGTATCCAAGATATAAAGAATTTATGAAACTTAACAGCCCAAACCCAAATAATCCAATTAAAAATGGGGAGAAGACATGAACAGACATTTCTCCAAAGGAGACATCCAGATGGCCAACAGACACGTGAAAAGATGCTCATCATTACTTAGCACCAGGGAAATGCAAATCAAAACTACAATGAGCTATCACCTCACACCTGTGAAAATGACGGATATCAACAACACTAGAAACAACAGGTATCGGCAAGGATGTGGAGAGAACGGGACACTCGTCACGGATGGTGGGAATGCAAACTGGTGTGGCCCCACTGGAAAAGAGAATGGAGGTTCCTGAAAAAAGTTAAAAATAGGGGCACCTGGGTAGCGCAGTCGTTAAGCATCTGCCTTCAGCTCAGGACGTGATCCCGGCGTTCCGGGATCGAGTCCCACATCGGGCTCCTCCACTGGGAGCCTGCTTCTTCTTCTCCCATTCCCCTGCTGTGTTCCCTCTCTCGCTGTCTCTCTGTCACATAAATAAATAAAATCTTAAAAAAAAAAAAAGTTAAAAATAGAACTACCCTATGATCCAATGATTGATGGATATGTACCCAAAGAATACAAAAGCACTAATTCAAAAGGATACATGCACCCCGATCTTTATAGCAGAAGTATCTATAATAGCCAAAATACGGAAGCAGCTGTGTCCATCAATAGATGAATGGATAAAGAAGATATGGGGTGTGTGTGTATATATATACATATATGCAATTTAATATTATTCAGCCATAGAAAAGAATGAAATGTTGCCATTTGCAAGGACATGGATAACCTAGAGAGTAAAACCTAAGCGAAGTAAGTCAGGAAAAGACAAAGGCCATATGATTTCACTCACGTGTGGCCTTTAAAAAACAAAACCAATGAGCTAAGGGGAGAAAAGAGAGAGAGAGGGAAACCAAGAAACAGACTATTCACTACAGAGAATTAAGGGGTGGGGTGGAGAATGGGTTAAATAGGTGATGGGGATTCAGGAGGGCACCTGTTGTGATGAGCCCCTGGGTGATGTATGGAAGTGGGGAGTCACTGTATTGTTCACCCGAAACTAAGATAACACTTCATGTTAACTAACTGGAATTAAAATAAAAGCTTTAAAAAAAAAAAAAGAAGAAAGAAAAACCCAGCTCTGTGTGCCCAGTGATTTTTGCTTAACTGGCCAGATGTCCAATAAATAGTGAGCCTCGACCAGCCTGGTTCACTCCAATGCCCACTTTGCCTCCTTTCTCCTGTGCTTTTTATCTCACCCAGGCCCCACGCGTGGCAGCACCTCTCGGAACCTTCACGTGCATGACTGGCTCCAGCAGTGGCTGTCCACTCCTGAGAAGGCTCTCAGGCTCAAGGCTTCAGCACTGCTGATAACCTAGCAATTAACCACCGGGCTGGAGGAATAGGGACTGAATCCTTCGATAAAGCCTGGCATGCTCCAGCGCTATCTTCTTTTGTTTTCAATCATCCTGACACTGCAGAGACAGCTGGAGAGTGATGCGTATGTTAATGACGCCTGCAGAGCAAGGCAAAAAAAAAAAAAAATACAGCTACCAACGCCTGAGGTTTAGTTTCCCAGTGACTGCTTGTAACTGGGTCACTATTTTTAGTTGGAACTTCCAGTTGAAAATGTCAAAGAGGGAAACTGAATGTGGATTTGGGTGAAAAGGACGAATGAGGAGAGGTATTTCATCCCATCTCTCTTAGAAACTCACCCTGGGTCCTACGAAAAGCATTTCCCAGCTCTGGGCCTCAGAATTTCCCACCTGAACAGCCAGAGGTTTAGATTCCCTGTCAGTCAGACATTCTGTGAATCAAAGACCAGCAATATCCGAGGAAGAAGGGTTCCGGCCCCACGAAGCCGACCGCTCTACTGAAAAGCTCTTGCAGCGTCTCTAATGCTACGGTTTGCAATAAGTTCTCACATCCTTGCCCATGAGAAGCAGAAAACAAAATTCAGCAGGGTCACATCTGACAAAGAGATTCTAATGTCAGCACAGAAGGCTAGAATCATACAGTCGAAATTTCCCCAAGAGAAGGTGCCATAGAGAAGACCCACCCATCACTCTGCCATCCACTAGCCCACCCCAGTCGTCCTCCAGCCTCAGGATTACCGATGTTCTCCCCTTAAGCTCCTGAGGAAGTGTTGCCTTGCTTTTAGGGGACATACCATACAAAATAACAGTAATAAATCATAAGAATCGTAACAATAAGAACGACAACACCCTTACGGTATTATCAGAGCCAGACTTACCTGATGAAAGAAAATACCCAGGTCCAGCTGGCTCTAGCGTTCCACTTGGAAAAAGGGAACTACTCAACTTCAGCTCTCTCTAGTCCTACCTCAAGGGAGGTGGCGGGGGGTACCTGAGAAAACTTGTGAAGTCACAGTCCAGAGGCACATGCTCGCTAGAAGACTGAGACCTAATCATAAGACTATAGAATGTTCCTTCTCCCATTACACTTTGCTGTCACATTACTAAATGGCCTATGTGCATCAGTTCCTTGTCCCCAGTACATCATGTCTGGATATCAAGGAAAAACAAACTATATATATACATATATATATGTATATATATATCTATCTCAAAAAAGCAAGAAACATACTTTGAACAGACAAAGTAAGCAACAGCACCAGACCTGGCAGCGATGTTGGAATTATCAGACTGAGAATTTAAAACAACTATGCTTGATAAGCTAAGGACTCTAATTGATAAAGCAGAGAGCCTGCAAAAACAGATGGGCAATGCAATAAGAGATGAAAATCCTAAGAAATTACCAAAAAGAAATACTAGAGATTAAAGAAAAACCAACAAACACGCCTGTAACAGCAACGAAGGAGGCCTTTGATTAGCTTATTTGTAGATTAGTAGGCGTAGCTGACAAAAGAATCTCTGAGCTAGAGGATATATCAATATGCTCTTTGAAAACCAAAAAGCAAAGAGAGCAAAGACTGGATTTAAAAAAGAAGGAGAAGAACAACATCCAAGGAATGGGAGACAACTGCAAAAAGCATAGCAAATGCATAATGGGTATGCCAGGAAGAGAAAGAGAGAAAGGAACAGAAGAAATATTTGAGAGAATAATGACAATTTCCCCAAATTAATGTCAGACACCAAACCACAGACCCAGGAACTTCAAGCAGAATAAGTGTTCAAAAAAACCCTATACCTTGGCATAGAATTTTGAAATTAAAAAAAAAAAAAAATCAAAGGTAAAGAAAAAAATCCTCAAAGAAACCAAAGGAAAGAAACAACGTAGTAAATGCAAGAATCACATCTAACTTCTACCCAGAAACCATGCAAACAAGGGGGGTGGAGTGAAGTAGTTAAAGTGTTGAGGAAAAAAAAAAAACTACTAAATTTGAATTCTGTGCCTTGTGAAATTATCCTTCAAAAGTGAAAGCGAAGTAAAGGCTTTCTCAGACAGATAAAAATGGAGGAGACTTGTTGACGTTAGACCTGCCTTGCAAAAAATGTTAAAAGAAGTTATTTAAAGAGAAGAAAACTAATGTAGATTAGAAACTTGAATCTACAGAAAGAAAGATCATGAGAAAGAAAGGTAAAATAAAAACTTCTATTTTTCTTATCCCTAATTGATCCAACACATAACCATTTGTTCAAAATAATAATAGCAAAACTGTATCCAATTACGTGTGCTTACGTACATATCCTGTGTACGTGCGCCTACGTACATATCCTGTGTACGTGCGCCTACGTACATATCCTGTGTACGTGCGCCTACGTACATATCCTGTGTACGTGCGCTTACGTACATATCCTGTGTACGTGTGCTTACGTATGTCTAAGCGAAACGAGTGACAACAATGATAAAAGGGATGGGAGGAGGGAATTAGAATCACTTCGTTATTATAAGGTACCTGCACGACCCGTAAAATGGTACAGTGTTGTGAAAACATAGATTAGTTATAAATGTATTGTAAAATCTATGGCAACCATTAAAAGGTTAAAAAAAGAAGTGTAACAGATATACTAAGAAAGGGAAAAAATAGAATTATATAAAATGCTCAGTTAAAACAACCACAAAAAGTAGGAAAAAATGGAAACAAACAACAAAAGCAACAAATAGAAAACAGCAATAGATACATACGGTAGGCATTAATCCAGCTAATCAATAACCATTCTGAAGCTCAGTGGTCTAAATGCATCCATTAAAAGTCAGAGATTGTCAGAGTGGATCAAAAACATGACTTGCCTCTCTATTGTCTAAAAGACACCCACTTTACATACAAAGACACATTAGATTAAAAGTAAATGGATGGAGAAAAGTCGACTGTGCTAACACAGTGAAGAGAAAGCGGGAGTAGCTGTATTCCAGACAGAGCTGACTTCAAAGGAAGGAAACTTACCAAGGATAAGAAAGGGCATTACATGAGGATAAAGGGCATGATTCTCCAAGAAGGCGTAACGACTCCTAACGTGTACACACCTAACAACAGTGTGTCAAGCTACATGAGGCAAAAACGGACAGAACTGCAAGGAGAAATAGATGGATTCACTATCATAGTCAGAGACACGGGCACCCCTCTTTCCGAAATAGATCCAGCAGTCAGAAAATCAGTCAGCACGTAGTTGAACTAAACAGCATCATCAGTGAACAAGATATAATTCACATTTATCAACTACTTCATCCAAAAATAGCAGCATACACAAGACACATGGAACATTCAGCAATATGGACTAAATTCTGGGCCATAAATTATACCTCAACAAATTTAAAGGAACAGAAATTACACCGTGTCTTTTCTCAGACCACAGTGAAATTAAACTAGAAATTAGTGACAGAAAGATAGCCGGAAAATCCCCAAATATTTGGAAAGTAAACTACATGCTTCTAAATAACACATGGATCAAAGAAGAAATCTCAAGATAAATCTAATATTAGGACGACAATAAAGTGAAAACACAACGTATTGAAATTGTGGGGGCGCCTGGGTGGCACAGCGGTTAAGCGTCTGCCTTTGGCTCAGGGCGTGATCCCGGCGATCTGGGATCGAGCCCCACATCAGGCTCTTCTGCTATGAGCCTGCTTCTTCCTCTCCCACTCCCCCTGCTTGTGTTCCCTCTCTCGCTGGCTGTCTCTCTCTCTGTCAAATAAATAAATAAAATCTTAAAAAAAAAAAAAAAAAAAAAAAGAAATTGTGGGATGCAGCAAAAGTGATACCTAGAGGGACCCTTATAGCATTGAATGCATATATCAGAAAAAAAGAAAGATCTAAAAATCAATAATATAAGCGTCCACCTTAGGAAACTAGAATAAGAGAAAATTAAATCCAAAATAAGCAAAAGAAAATAAATGATAAGAATTAGAGCAGAAATCAATAAAATTGAAAACAGGAAATAAAAGGGAAAATAAACAAAATCAAAAGGTGCATTGAAAAGATCAATAAAATTTACAAACCGCTTGCCAGACTCACGAAGGGTGTGGGGGAACAGTAGACATAAATTGCTAATATCAGAAGAAAAAAAAAAAAAAGAGGAAACATCACTGTAAATACCATGCACATTAAAAGGACAATAAAATAATAAGAATGTAGCTCTGCCCACAAATTTGGAAATCTAAATAAAATGGACCAATTTCTTGAAAGGCACAATCAGCTTAAACCTGCATAAAAAGAAGTAGGTAATTTAAAATAGGCCTGTATTTATTAGAAAAAATGAGCGAGTTTTACCACCTATAATTTTTTTATAATGAGTTTATATCACTTACAAAATAAGAATTATTAACTTTATAGTACTTTATATGTATCAACAAAAGTGAGTGCTACACAAAGAAAAAAAAGTGAGCCCATAATTAATAACCTTGTAAGACAGAAAGCAACAGGCCCACATAGATTCACTGGTGACTTCTACTGAAGATTAGAGGAAGAAATTTTACTAATTCTCTATAATCTCTTGCAGAAGAAAGAAGTAGAGGGACTACTTTCTAACTCATTCTATGAGGAGAGCATTAGCATAATACCAAAACCAGACAAAGGTATCACATAAAAAGAAAACCACAGGGCAATATGTCTTAAGAACATAGATACAAAAATTCTAAGCAAAATATTAGCAAGTCAAATCTAAAAAGTATAAAAGTATAAAAATCAAATCAAAAAAGTATAAAATTATGCACCTCAAACAAGTGTGATTTATCCCAGAGGTACAAGACAGGTTCAACATTTGAAAATTCAATTAATGTAACCCATTGTATCAAAAGGCAAAAACAAACAACAACAAAATCTTATATCAATAGATGCAGAAACAGTATTTGAGAAATTCAACACCCATTCATGATAAAAACTCTCAGTAAACTACTCAACTTAATAAAGTATAGGTATAAAATCATATGGCTAACATCATACTTAATGGTGAGAAAAATAAAGCTTTCCCACTAACATCAGGTACAAGGCAAGGATATCCCCTCCCACTACTAGCCCTTGCTAAGGCAAAGAAAATAAGGCAAGCAAAGAAAATAAGTTTTGGAAGGAAGTGATAAAGCCTTCTTTGTTTACAGATGATCATCTCTGTAGAAAATCTGAAAGACCTGACAATAAAACTCCTGGAACTAATAAGCCATTACAGTAAGGTAGCAGGATACAAGGCTTCTATACAAAAGTCAATTGTTTTTTTATATACCAACACAAACAAGTGTGAATTCAAATTAAAAACGTAATACCATTTATACATGCACCCCCGCCCAAAATGAAATACTTAGATATAAATCTAACAAAATATGTAGAACATCTCTATGAGGGAAACTACAAAACGCTGATGAAAGAAATCAAAGAATTAAATGACTAGAGAGATGTCCCATGTTCATGGACAGGGAGACTCAATATTGTCAAGGTAACAGTTCTTCCCAACTCCATCTATACATTCAATGCAATCCTAATCAAAATCTCAAAGATATATTTTATGGATATTGGCAAACCAATTCTAAAATTTATATGAAGAAGGCAAAAGACTCAAATAGCTAACACAACATTGAAGGACAAAGTTGAAGGACTGACACTACCAGACTTCAAGACTTATTATAAAGCTACAGTAATTAAGACGGTTTGGTATACACACACACAAAAATAGACAAATAGATTAATGAAATAGAAAAGAAAGCCCAGAAATAAATATATCTAGAACAACCAGACATCCACAGGGGGACAAAAAGGGTATCGACACATAGAGCTTACAGTCTTCATAAAAATTAACTCAAAATGTAGCATAGGTCTAACTGTAAAGGGCAAAACTATAAAACTCCTGGAAGATAGCAGGAGAAAATCTAGATGACCTTGGGTATTATGATGCCTTTTTAGGTATAACACCAAAGTCACAATCCATAAAAGAAATAATTGACAAGCTGGACTTCCTTGAAATTAAGAACTTCTGCTCTGCAAAATGTAATATGAAGAAAATTAGAAGACAAGCCACAGACTGGGAAAAAATATTTGCAAAAATGTATCTAATAGAGGACTGATTTCCAAAATATGAAAAGAATTCTTAAAACTCAACAATAAGGAAATAAAGAGCCCTATTTAAAAATGAGCCAAAGAACTTAATAGACACCTCATCAAAGATGATCTACAGATGGCAAAAGAAAAAAAAAAAAGCATATGAAAAAATGCTTAACATCATATATCATTAAGAAAATGTAAGTTGGGGCACCTGGGTGGCTCAGTCGGTTAAGCAGCTGCCTTCGGCTCAGGTCATGATCTCAGGGTCCTGGGATGGAGCCCCACATAGGGTTCCCTGCTCAGTGGGGAGCCTGCTTCTCCCTTTCCTTCTGCCACTCTCCCTGCTTGTGCTCTCTCTCTCTCTGTCAAATAAGTAAAAAAATATATTTTTAAAAATTCAAGTTAAGACAATAACGAGATGCCGCTACACAGTTATTAGAAAGGCCAAAATCTGAACACTGACACCAAATTCTGGCAAGAATGTGGAGCAACAGGAATTTCACTAATGGAATACAAAACGGTACAGCCATTTTGGAAGATTATTTGCTGGTTTCTTAGAAAACTGAACATACTCTTACCATGTGATTCAGCAATTTCACTCCTTGGTATTTACCCAAAGGAGTTAAAAATTTATGTCCATACAAAACCCACACACAGGTACTCATAGCAACTTTATTCATAATTGCCAACACTTGGAAACAGTCAAGATGTCCTTCCGTAGGTGAATGGATGAATGAATGATCAAGTCATGAAAAGACATGGAGGAAACTTAAGTGCATATTACTTAGTGAAAGAAATCAATCTGAGAAAGCTAAATACAGCATCAGCCTAAGCCATTTAGATTTTCTCTCTGAGGGATGTGGAACAACTGGACACAGAGATTGCTGGTTTGTAACCTCCGGGGGAGCTTCCCAGGTATAATCCAAAACCGGCCCCCAAACATAGAAGGCAGGGAGAGACTGAAGAAAGAGGCAGGCCACTCCAGGTGGGTATGTGGCAGTTTTAAACAGCAAAGGGAACTTACACCTCAGGCTTATCTTGGGTGGCAGCAAGATGAATGGCTCCCAGCACCTGCCTGCCAGATCTTAAAAGCTTATATAGAGGTCTTAACTGGGTCCAGCCACATACACTGTGTAGCCGTTCTCAACACCACATTACTATCTTAAAGCTAGATCCTTGGAGCAGCCTCTGGGGGTGGGAAAGGCAAGTGGCACCCGCATTGCAGGGATGGTGGGGAGGGGGTAGGAGACTACTGCCATCCACAAGTCAACTGGTGGTTATGTCTTCTCCATGACCTTCCCCAACATTCACCGGATCTTACAATTTCGTGTGCCCCTCTCCTCCGCAATGGGCCCTGAGCAGTCAGCAAGGGTTTTCAGTGGCATAGAGGTGGCTCCTTTGGCAGCTATCTGGGTGCATGGGAGGTAGGTGTCATGGCCCCAAGACAGGCACACGAGAAAACATAATTAAAGCAATGACTCCCAAAATTAGTGACAAATTTTCCCACTAATAGCTCCATGATCCAAACCATTGATTTATCAAGTCCCCTAAACTGGGGGTTGAATCACTCAGGACGTTTACTTGTGTCCTCATAGGATTTAATAAAGATGATACATTAGTAGGCTAATCAGGTACGAACACGTACATTCCGTTTGGGGAATGGCACAGGTGCCTCCTCGCAAGGAGTAATAATGTCTACGGCCATCATCCCATTTTGGAAGACAGCTTTTCACATCAGAGATATTTCTGCGTTCAGGAAGAGCAGGCCCTGTTGGTAGCATTCAAGGCTTGCTGGGTGAACTTTCTGTGTGGTGTAACGCCTTCCAGGCCAACAGAGTGAACAAAGACCACACCCATATGATCCTACTAGTGAAAAACAGTGTCCACCTGGCCTTGAGGGGAGAGAGGTTGGAAGCTTCAGGAACTTAATCTAGTTGTACATTCAATGCATATTCAAGAAGAAGGCAGAACTCTCAAGATGCGGGAAGGTGGGACTGGGGGCAGGATAGGCCAGACCGGGAACCCCACCTTCTCCCCTCTGTCAATGGTGTGTGTTCCCTTCCAGGTCTAGTGCATTTTAACCGGTCCAGCTTGCAGCAGGATAAGGGGATCCCAGTGGAGACCGAGTAGTTCCCCTTCATCTAGGAGTGTGAAGCAATTCATCTCCCTCGGCACGATGTCCCATTGTAAATTCCAACAGATAACTCCTTTCCCAAGCGTGGTGGGGCTTGGCATTCTCAGCTGTAGCACGTTGACCCCTAGTGACAGTAGGGGCAATGACTGTTTCCCATGATTCCATATCTTTATGTTATTGGGTGCCTCGGTGGGGGTCCCCGGTCTGGCATGTGGGGCAACAGGCCCGACTAGTTGATCATTCGAATGTATTAAAGCCTGGGAACGTATTTTAGTTCTCCCAGCCAAGGTGGCTTTACCTGTTAACAATTTAATTTGCTGCCTTAATATTCCTTTTTTTTTTTTTTTTTTTGGTCTATCAACTCTGCTGCTTATGACTTACAGGGGAGATGGAGCCGTCATTTAATGTCATGGCCTTCTGCCCAGTCTTGCATGTTATGAATTTTGAAATATGACCCCTGATCACTATCTATTCAACAAGGGTATCTATCCATGGTACTCAGTTTCTCCAGTCTCCTAATGGTGGCAACCTGGTTTGCACAGCGGCAGGGGAAAGCTTGGGTTAGGCCAGGTGCGGTGTCCACACAAACCAAGACATCTTTCGAACCTTCATTCAGAAGGAGGGGCCAACACAATCAGTCTGTCAGTCCGTCATCTGCTGGGAACTCCAGTGGATGCCTCTGGCTGTTGCCTTGGCTGCTGCTTTAAATGTCCGAGCCATGCTGCTGAGCATTATCCAAGTCATTGTGCTTCAAAGGGAAATCCGACATCCTTGGCCATGTGCCATCCTATCTGGGCACTGCAGGGACCACCTTTCTATGCACACGATCTGCTGTATCTATTGAGGGGTCAGTAGCGAGGGCTCGTGGACACAAGCTGGGCATTAGCTTTCTGATTGCGAGGGCATCTCAGTGGCTTCTGAGCTGGGAAGCGAGGAACAGTGAGGTCTGCCTCAGGCTGTTGCAGGCAGACCCAAATGTCTTTCTACATATCTTGACCCTGTAAGGGCTAATTTATAATCGTCCACCCCTTGACTTCCCATTGTCTGAGTCACAGGGTTAATCCCTTTAGAATAGCCACGGTCAGCACAAAGGGGTTAATGACCAGGACTCAATCACTAGCCAGAGCACTCCGAGCTCAGTCAGCGATCTGCTGTGCTGGCTGCCGTGTGGGAGGCTCTCCCTGGAGAAGTGCTGTCTACACCGCTGGACGCTAATGCTCCATGGAGGTGTCTGAGGTTTCTGCTCCCTGCCAGAGGTGGGACCAAAATCCTATGGGCACTCTCTCCTTCTGTTTCTTCTGCCACAGTGCCCAACCCATTGCTTCTAGAGTCACAGACAGACACATCTCATTCAAATGGCAGCCCTGCTTGGGGGATGCCCAGAGCTTCAATCTGCTTCACTGGTAGTATTGCTTTCTCGAAGGTGGCTTGCCACTCTGAGCCCCAGTCTCATGCATGCCTCTTTTTTACCAGGCAGCATTAGGGATGGAAGCATTGTGTCAGGTGTGGAATAAAAGTCCTCCAAAACCTCAAAATCTTGCATTTATTTCACATTCTTAGGGGTTGGATAAACTTACACCTTATCATCATAGCAAATCGGACAACATGGGTCTTACCCAACCAGACAACTCCTAAGAACCTTATGGCACTGCCTGGACTTTGGACAGACTGCAGGTCCCCTGTCCGTCCACTGCCTCACAGATGCTCCGGCAAAACTTGCAGGGTGTCTTGCCGCAGAGGCAAGTCTTTATATGTTCACAATACATCATCAGTGTAATGGATCCATTTTACTGATATGCGGAAGGAGAACAGGGACAGGCCCCCAGCTACCACCCCATGACATATGGTGGTGCTATGCAAAAAGCCTTGGGGGAGCACTTGAAAGGATCATCATGGTCCCTCCCACATGAAGCGAAATTGATCTTAGTTATTAGAAACCTGCACTCGTCAGTCTTTCCCATGAATGTTCTTGAAGATAAAGTGCTTTTGCCGAAACACTTCTTGCCAAAGCATCGGAGTAAAAAGTAACTGTCTGCAAATGACAATAGACTTAAAAAATGGCCGTGATTAAAGATCTGATGAGGGTTCCTTATAATGCAATTGACAACGGAACTTTGATAGCAGAGTGTATTTTAACTCCTCCCCCCCCCTTATTTTCTTTAGTTTCTGTGGGCAGTGTTTTGACTATCTCCTGGTATGTTTACATTTCAAAGACATGGTAAGATTTACAACTTCAAGGGACAGAGAAAGAGTGCAAATTTTCCCTAGAAGTTTTGGGTAATTACCATTTAAATTTTTCCTTTGTATCAGGGATCCGAAGACAGGGGGCATTTCCTCTGTTTCCTCATCAATCACCGTAACATCCTCCTGGTGACCTTCATCACTTTCTCAGAGATTCCACCTCTCGGTGTCCTGATCAGGCTGTGTCAGAAGGGCCCAGCACTTAATCCAAGGCATCTCTGCACGTCAGCACACTAAGGTCTCCACCTTCTTATCCTGCTCTCTCACCTTGTCTGTCACCTCAAGCTAGCAGACTGGTGGATACCTGCATGTCCTCCTCTCATCTTCTAACTTCCTGACCTGAGTGTCAGCCTGCAGTCCAGTCCTGGAGGCCCGCTGAACAGCCCCCAGCAGAGGCCAGCCCACTGCAACCAGTATGTCCCGACCCTGCCACAGTGCGCTGTGCACATTTCCTCCAGCTAGCAGCTTGGACTAACCGGCATTTGGGGGGCATCCCACACTCGCGTAGTGGTCCATGAGCATCTGACATACAGGTCGTCCCTCCCCATATAGAGGCCAGCTTGAGCTATCCCCTGCAGGCTCACTGCTGGCTGGTTTATAACCTTCTCAGGAGCTTCCTAAATACAATCTAAAAATGACCCCCAAATGCAGAAGGCAGGGAGAGACTGAAGAAAGAGGCAGGCCACGCCAAGTTGGTAGGTGGGAGTTTTAATTAGCAAAGGGAACTTACATAGTGTAACCAAACTGGCATGAGGGTGCTTGATGAGTTGGCCATAGAGACCACCCCAGGAGAAGTTGTCCCACAAAGGAACCTTTCTTTGTAGCCAATAAGGAGATCACAGTGAGCAACTTTCAAAGCCATGACTCCCTGGGCAGAGGTGAGAGGGTTCTTTTTACTTACGGTTTAGGATGAATATTCAGAAAGGGGAGCTGTGTCATCGCACATAAAAGTGGCAGTAAGGTTGCACACACGTACCTAGAAAACATGCCCATACATGCATCCCATGTTACGTTAATGAAGCTTGTGCTCCTTCTAGATTTTAATACCATAACGAAGCAGAGGTCAGTCTCTGCCAGGAGAAAAGGGCTTCGGGCATGCTTCAAGAGCTGGTTTACATTGGATGGGGTTTTAGGCTCATTATCTCTGGTAAGGAATGCAGGGTCTTGCTTACTTTTGAACCAGCGCTGGGAGTTTGAACACTGATTTATCGCCTCTGAGATGGCTAGGCTATTTCCTGGCCTAGTAGAGACTGTTAGTTTTTATACTCCCTTTGTTCCTTTAAAAATCTTAACCACAGAGGTTTTTGCATTTCTTTTAACTCTGACATCTCCTGGGAAGTTCCGTACAAGTGTGCTTGGGCAAGGAGAGCTGTTGGGCACAGATCACAGGAAAACAGCTGGGGGCCTAAAATGACTTCTCTTGTGTCGTCTTTCTTTTTCTGGGAAACCCTAACTCCTTCTGCTTACAACACAGGCTTATCTTGGGTGGCAGAAAGATGAATGGATAATGGCACGTGCCCGCCACATGTAAAAGTTTATATAGAGGCCTTAACTGGGCTTGGTCCTGTAGACTGTGCAGGTGTTCTTAACACCACATCACTAGCTCAAGGCTATGTCCTTGAAGCAGCCTCTGGGAATGGGAAAGGCAAGTGGAACCCACATTCAGAAGACAGGAGAGGGGATGAGGGGGCTCCGGTCATCTGGGTCCAGTTCATGGGACAACCAGTGGTCATGTCTTCTTGGTGACCTTCCCCAATAGAGACACAGGCCAGGGAGAGGCAGGCCAGGGCCATGCAGATCCAAGCTGAAACTTGCAGATGGGATCTCGAGGAAGCCTGCTTGCTGAGGGGAGCGCAAAACAGATGTGCGGAGGTGAGGAGAGAAGAGGGGAGCAAGGCAGGGAGGAGGAGGAGAAGGGGAAAATGGGGAGAGAGACTGAGAGAGAAGTGGAGCAGCTGAAAACCAAGGCTCTTGGCTAATTCCTGGCTGTCATCTCCCGGCCCTCATGAAAACCACTTTTCCCTTGGACAGGTTTATTTAATCAATATTAATCAGATGTACCATGTGCCAAGTTCCCTTCCAGGTCAGGTATGCAGAAGTACCTGCCCTCAAGGTGCTTCCTTTCTAGTGGATTCTGTGAGATACATCTGTTCCTTTTAAAACATTTTTCTTTACTTGACTGAGCTCAAGCGGGTCTCTGCTTCCTGCACCCAAGAGATCTCGCATTAAGATCAGGTTGGCATGGATCTTGCCATTCTGTGGATGAAGACCCAGAGCTCTGAGGAAGTAAGACAAGTCTACTCAGATACAGCCGGACTTTGAAGGCAGCACATTAGATTTGAAGTCCAAGCATCTTGCACGGTTCCCATCGCCTCCCAAGAGATGAAGCCATTCGCACTGCCAGAGGATTTCAGGGCTCTGCACCCAGAGGTCACCCTGGGGTCAATAGCAAAGATGGCGAGGGGTGCATACAGAGAAAATCCTGCTCACGGTGACACACCCAGAGGCTTTTGCATGAGTTTTAGATTCTCACAACAGTCTGGCTGGAACCACAGCACAGGCTTAGCTAACTTTTATAGCTGGAAAACCCCGAGTTCAGAGCCCCCAAGTAACCTGCTCATGGTCGCAGAGTTGGTGAAGAAAGAACCAAGATGCCACCCAGGACTCCTAGTCTATGCTCTTTTCCCTGTTCAGTAATGACTTTAAATCTCCACCAACCATCACAGCATCTCGTCCTATGGACCCTCCTCTCTTTGGGAGATTTGCCACTTCTTCTCAGCCCAGTCTCCACCCACAAACTGCTACCCAGCTTCTCAACTGTTTCCTACCCCTCAATCATGTTCACTGAACTCAGGCTTCCTCTGGTCCTCCCCACACTCTCTCCACATGTCTTAAGCCCAACACTTTATTCAGCCTCGTCTCCTACACCATTTCATCCGGGAGCATCCCATGCCGGTAAGCGCCACCCTCTCCAATGTAATGACCAGGCTAAACCCGGGCATCAGCCTTTGCTTCAGTGCTGCTCCGCTCCATTGACTACATGCCCACCTCACATTACCGTCCAGTCCACCCACTTCCACTGCTCTGACTGCTGCCTCCACCTGCCTCCACTGGATGACTGCAGTGGCCTCCACTCTGCTGATTCTGCTTCCTAAACTGTGACCCCAGGATACAGCATAGAAACTGCAGCCACATACTTTCCACAGTCTCTGGATGAAAGCCAGATCAGCACCAGACGCAGCAGCAACTCTAGGCTGAGGTTCTCCGAAGGCCAAAGGACCAGCTCAGCAGAACCACCCAGGTCTCTTGCCAAGAGGCTGGTTCGCAGGCCCTGAGCGTAACCCTCCGGTCGGAGTCCCTAGGGAAGGGCCCAGGGATTCGCTTAAGGAGCTCCCAGGTGAACTTCATGCACACGAAATCTTGGGAACCATCGACAATTTTGACAGGTGAGGAGGAAGGTTCTTGGAGGGCATGGGCTGGGAGCTGCCTTGGGTCCCTTTAACTGAAAAATGGAGCTAAAATCTAAGGTCTAGGTTGAGGTGAGAAGTAGCTGAGGGTCAGGCCCAGCATCAAAGAGCCCTTGAAAGGCTACTTCCTAGATATGGGGCCTCAGGCTCCCCTGGAACCCCAAGTTATTTAGTCACAGAACAAGATGACACTTGCCTGGTAGGGCTTTTGTGAGGATTGACACCTTTGCAGTTTACCCAGCACCGAGCACAGGTGGTAAGTGCCCACAAATGTGGGACATTATGGTAATTAGTGATGTGTCTTCCTGAAAACAGCGGTTATTTTCCGGTTGATGGATTTATATAAACTGAAGATCAAATGAGGCTCCCCTTATGGAATGTTTATATTATTCCCAGGTAACATTATTTTCTTGTTATCCTCTACTCTCTCCCTCTTTCTCTCTCTACATACACACACACACACACACACACACACACACACACACCAGGTTTCATTAATATTCCTGTTTACTATCATTTTTCTCTTAGTGCTGTTCACTGTCTTATCCACAAGGAATTCCTTTGCCTGTTCACTGTCTTATCCACAAGGAATTCCTTTGCCTCCATTCTGCCTTTTGAATAAGAGCTCAAATCTCAACTTGTATTCTCTCTCCTCCATGAAGCTTTCTAGAACATTAGCCTGTGGTTTCTCCACCCAGGCAGCTTCGATACACCCTCCCCAGGACTTGGTGCCAACTCTGCTCCCTCACTGGACTGGGAGGCCCTTAGAGTGCAGCCCTGTCTTAGTCCCTTCTCGGCTCCCAGCCCAGCACCATTCTGGCCCAGAAAAGGGGCTTGGCCAATGTCTGATGGGTCAGTGAAGGGCTGGTATTTCTGCTTCCTTCTTTCCAATTCAATTAGGGAATAGAGAAAATCCTATCTTCCCCTTTTCAAGGGTTCCTAACTGCTGTTAGTCATGAAACATAATTGGGAACTTTCTGGCTTAGTTCTAGTGAAAATAGCTTGCTGTAAGTCAGTGCTGAGTTTCAAATAAAAAATTTATATATTTTTAGATGAGGAAGGGTATTTCCTTTTTTTTTTCAATCAACTTTTTGAAGTATGATTTACAAATTATAGACTGCATCCATTTGAACTGTATAATTTAATGATTTTGACAGATGTAGACATCCCGAAATTACTGTCACAGTCAGCATGCCAAACAATTCCATCAATCCCCAAAGATTTTCCTACCCTGAAGTATCTCCTGTGAATGGCAGAATCAACAGACATTCTCAGTTGTCCCCAGGTGAAGATGGGAGCCTGGGGTTTGTCTCATGGGTGATACTTTCAGGGCAGGAACCTGGCTAATTCATAACAAAGCCTCAAAATACCTTTAGGCAGGTAGCAGTTGTCCAAGGGAACTTTCTGAGATGATGAAAGTAACACCATATCAACACTGTCCAATATGGGGCTACTGACCACATGCAACTGTTGAGATAATGAAATGTGGTGGGTGTGACCGAGGAACTCAATGTTTTATTTAATTAAATTTTAATGAATTTATATTTCAGCTTGAAAAGCCGCATTGGCCAGTGGCTACCATATTGGACACCACGAGATACATAGATCAACAGGCACATTCTTATAAAAGGCCTACTGTGTGCTCTGCTCCAAAGTGGAACATACAGGAAGAGAGGCCAGAGTCTGCAAGTCTCCTGGGGAGACTTCTTGAAGCAAATGAAAAAGGCAAGCGGACACACAAAAAATAGTGCTAAATTGTGGTCAGGCCATGAATCAGAAAAACAAAAACAAAAAACATGAATGGGACACATCTCAGAGAAAGAGTGGGTTCTGCTCAGATCACAGGCTGTTTAGTGCCAGCATTCAGTTTCAGATCTAAACGTATTCACTCCCAGCCTTAACCTGATACACAAAGAACTGTGGGCTAGAAGTTGGGAAGGGCCTTGAGGCCACTCGAACCCACATAGTAATGTCCCAGGCTTTAAGAGAAGAGGAAGAACCACCGTATTTGCTCCTTTGCTCCTGCCCTGATCTCAGCCCAGGAAATTCGTTGCCGTACAAAAAGAGTCTTGGAAGTTTTCCTACCAAGCTTTAAACACATCAACATTAAACGAAGGTCTCTAGAACTTTTTAAACTTGCAAAACTAAAACTCTATGCAAATGCAACAAAAACCGTACCCTTAAAAATGGTTAAGAAGGTAAATTTTATATTATGTGTTTTGCTTATTATCACAATAAAAAAAGTCTCTGTGTGCTCACCTTCTAGACCTGGCACTTCTACATGTGCTCTTGACTCAGTGCCCCATGTGTCACAGGAGCCAGCAACATTGCACGACCCTGAATTTGGTACCCCCAAGAGCCCCCAGAACCAGTGCAAAACCTAACACTGCCATGAACCCCACTCAGCTTGTACCATTGTGCCAATCCACAGGTAAAGGTCTCTCCCCACCAAAGCCAATCTGTTTAGTCTAAGAGGTGACTCCTTCAAACGCGCAGACATCAGCGCAAGACTACACGAACATGAAAAATCAAAGAAACGTGACACCACTAAAGGAACAAATAAGTTTTTGTATTTGATCCCAAAGGAATGGAATCTACAAATAATCTGACAAAAAATTTAAAATAATTGTTTTTATTTTTATTTATTTATTTATTTATTTATTTTAAAGATTTTATTTATTTATTCGACAGAGATAGAGACAGCCAGAGAGAGAGGGAACACAAGCAGGGGGAGTGGGAGAGGAAGAAGCAGGCTCCTAGCGGGGGAGCCTGATGTGGGGCTCGATCCCACAACGCCGAGATCATGCCCTGAGCCGAAGGCAGATGCTTAACCGCTGTGCCACCCAGGCACCCCTAAAATAATTGTTTTTGAAAAGTTAGGCTCCAGAGAATGAGAAGACAAACAAACCGGGAGGATATATTTGCAAAAGACACATCTGATAAAGGTCTGCTACCTAAAATAACAAAGAACTCTCAAAGTTCCACAATAAGAAAACAATCCAATTTAAAAAGTGGGCCGAGGGCCTTAGCAGACACCTCACCAAGGAAGAGATGCAGATAACAAGTGAGCGTATGAAAAGGTGTTTCACATCAAATGTCATCTGGAAAATGTAAATTAACAAACAATGAGATACTACTATGCACCCATTAGAACGGCCAAATTTTGGAATACTGACAATTCCAAATACTAGTGAGAACGAGGAGCAACAGGAGCTTTCTTAACACTGGTGGTGGGAATACAAAATGGCGTCGCCACTTCGGAAGATAGCTTGGTGGTTTCTTATAAACTAAACATACTCTTGTCATATGATCCAGCCCTTGTGGTCCTCAGTATTTACCCAAGTAAGTTGAAAACGTATATCCACACAAAAGCCCACACGCAGATGTTTATGGCAAATTTATTTATAATTGCCAAGACTTAGAAACAACCAAGGTATCCATTCAAAAGTTGAATGGATATATAAATGGCTATACATCCAGACGATGACATATTATTCAGCACCAAAAAGAAGTGAACTGCTAAGCCATGGAGAAACACAGAGGATGCTTAAATGTATATTACCCAGTGAAGGAAGCCAACCTGAGAAGTCATAATGTATAACCACACTGGAAAACTATAAATAACATTCTGGAAATGGAGAAACTATGGAGATAGTAATTAGTGGCTGCCAGGGGTTAGGAGTGGGGAGAGGAGGAAGGTGAATACATAGAGACAGAGGATTTTTAGGGAAATGGAAATACTCTGTATGATATTATTATGACGTTTATATGCCATTATATATTTACCCAAACCCTCTGAATGAATGTAAACACCAAACATGAAATTTAAGGTAAACTAAGGACACTGAGTGATTATGTGTCAATGTAGACTCATCCTTGGTACCAAATGGACCATTCCAATGAGTGATTTTTATAATGGGGGATGCTATGCATATATGGGGCAAGGGTTATATGAGAATTCTCTCTAACTTCTTCTCAATTTTGTTGTGAAATTAAAACTGTTCTAAAAAAATTAAGTCTTAAAAAAAACAAGAAAAAGAAGCCCATGGGCTGAGAAAACACAGATAGGCAAATACATGAGATCAGGAAAGCTATATATTAAAACAATGAGAACTTTAACAGAGAGATAGAGATCATAAAAAAAGGAGCCAAAGAGAAACTCTGGAGCTGAAGAATCCAATGAATGAAATGGAAAACGCAGTAAGGAACTTCAAAGCAGACTTGATCAAGCAGAAGAAAGAATCAACAAATTCAAAGGTAGTTGAATTTTTCCAGAGGGAAAAAAAAAAAATGAATAAGAGTAAAAAAAAAAAAAAAAAAAAAAGGCTGAGGAATAGAAGAGATACCCTTAGATGAACCAATAGACATTATGAGGTTCCCAGAAAAAAAAGAGAACTAAAAAGCAGCAGAAAGCTTTTCAAAGAAAGAATAACTGAAACCTTCCCAAATCTGTGGAAGGAAATGGATACCGAGATTCATGAAGTCTGAAAGATTCCAAATAGGATGAGTAAAAAGAGGTCTTCACTGAGACACAGCATACTTAAATTGTCAGAAGTTAAAGACAAAGAATTTTGAAAGCAGCAAGGTAAAAGTGACCCATCGAATATAAGGGAATCCCATAATCAGTGGATCCTCAGGAGAAACCTAGTTGGCTGGAGAGAGTAGGAGGATATAGTCAAAGTACTGAAAGACAAAACTGTCAACAGAGAATACTATACTATTCTTTAAAAATGAACTAGAGATAAAGCCTTTCCAGACAAACACAAACTGAGTGAGTTCATAACCACTAGGCCTTTCTTAAAAGAAACACCTAAGGCATTTCTTCAAATCGAAACAAAAACACGAAATCGTTAATCTGACTGGTAAAGGGAAATATACAAATACAGGATAATGTAACACTGTGATGGTGGTATGTAAGTTACTTCTTAACCCTAATATAAAGTTAAAAGAAAAAAAAGTCTTGATTGATACACAATATAAAAAGAAGTAAACTTTTTTTAGATCAAGCAGTGTGGGAGGTGAGGGTGAAAGTGTAGAGTTTCGGGATGCAATTGAAATTAAGTTGTTATCAACCTAAAATAGGTGGTTATAACTACAAGATACTTATGCAATCTTCAAGGTAACCACAAAGAAAAAACAAAACAAAACTATAATGCACAAAAGATAAAGCGAAAGTAATCAAAGTACACCACTATAGAAAAAAAGAAAAAAATATATATGAAATCACAAAGGATGATAGCAAGAGAGGAAAACAGGAGCAAAAAACTGCAAGAGACAAACAACTAACAAAATGGCAGTAGTAATTCTTTATCTATAAAGAATTACTTTAAATGTAAATGGATTAAACTGTCCAATCAAAAGGCATAGAGTCATTTAATGGATTAAAATTTAAAAAAGACAAGATCCATCCACATGCTGTTTACGAGTGAATCACTTTAGATTTAAGAGCACACATAGGATTAGGGGTACCTGGGTGGCTCAGTCAGTTGGGCATTGGACTCTTGATTTCGGCTTGGGTCATGATCTTAGGGTCTTGGGACTGAGCCCCATATTGGGTTCTGTGCTGAATGTGGAGGCTGATTGAGGCTCTCTCTCTCTCTCTCTCTCTCTCTCCCTCTGTTCCTCCCCACACTCGTACCCTATAATTAATTATTTAATTAAAGGAAATTAGAGAAATCCAGAACTGTGTAACACAAGTGATGAAAGATGAGATGCTAGGACAACAACAAAAAACACAACATAAAAAACAAAACAAAACAAAACACAAAACAACCAAAAACAAAAAGAGAACTGGCAAAAGAAAGGCAAGAAATTAAGGGAAATATACCCCGATTGAGAATTTAAAATAGCATTGGAAGCAGTGAAAAGAGAATTAGAGAAAACAAAATCCATAACGTAGAGGGCAGACTTGAAAAAAAAGAAAAAATCACGAAGAAATAAAGTAGAAAGTTCAACGAAAAAAGAAAATGATGGATGTGGAGCAAAAGCAACGGAAATCCAATGTGCAGTTAAGCAGCATGCCTGCAGAAAACAGCAAGACCGCTGGGAAAAAAATCAAATATGTTACCCCGACATTAGATCTCTAGCTTAAAAAAACACTGAAAATAGCTTCAAAAATTACAGTAATAATTACATATCCTTTTGAGGAAGTGGGCGTTCTACAAAAGCTCCTCAATGGAAGAATTATGTCACCTGCCCGGACGTCACTGATGTTCTGCCTCAGGGCTGGGTCCTTAGTCTCGTCTCTGCCTCGTTGAAGCATTTTCAAATGGCTTTTCATCCTTCTGTTTCCAGGTTTCATGTCAAATTCTCAGGGGCCTTTTCTAACCTTCTTCTATAAAATATATCTTTGAAGTACTATCACCTCACCATAATTATTTGTTTCTTGACAATTATGGTCGCTTTTCTTTTTAAACTTCCAAAATGTCTTACCCTGTTGTTAATTATCTGTAACTTACCTCTGGAATTGAAACCGGAAGAGGGGAGGAACCCTGTTAGTCTCACTCATCACGGTGCTCCTAGCATCTGCTACAATGATGGGCACAGAGTAAGTAGTTAATCCATGCGTTGAATGAACGAATAAAAACACTTTTTTAAGCCAAATAGGAAAAAAAAAATCACTTCCTGTTGAAGGTTGATTTTTCTTTTTATCTGTATGAACCCATGTGTTCCGAAAGGAAATTAAAGCCAAATGAAATAAGGGATAATTAACACACACACACACACACACACACACACACGTGCACACACACGTGCGCGTGCACTGCCATGTAGTCACGTGCTGTGGCCCCTGGGTCCCTGGATCTAGCTGCTGGTCCGGATGTCAGCTCCAGTCCTTGCTCTCCCCTGCTATGACAGTTAATCTCTGACTCAGTTCCCCCACAGAAAAAGAAGAGCCCTTAACCCCTCAGACTGTAGGAAGGACTAATAGAGCAAGTGTATAGAAAACACTTTACTGTGCCCGGTGCAGAGTAAAAAGTCACACGTATCAAACATTTGCTACGTCCCAGTCACTGCAGTAAGCTCTTTATATGACCCACGACAACCCTGTGAGGACGTGGCTGCTCTTATTATCTCCATTTTAAGGATGGTGACACTGAGACAATCAGATGGCCCACCGCTCAACAGTAGCTGTGCTGGGATTCAGACTTGAGCAGCCTAATTTCAGTGCTTGGTTCTTTTTTTTTTTTTTTTTTTTTAAGTCTTTAATTCAGTTGGCTTATGCATACAGTGTTATATTAGTTTCAGATGTACAATAGAGTGATTCGACACTTCCCTACATCACCCGGTGCTCCTCAGGACAAGTGCCAGTGTCTTGCTCTTAAACACCATGGTAGGTGCCCACGTTAGTTTGCTGGGGTTGCTGTAACAATGCGCCACGAACCAGACAGCTTAAATGACAGAGATTTATATTCTCATGGTTCTAGAAGCCAGAAGTCTGAGATCAAGGTGTCCCCAGGATTGGTATCTTCTGAGGGGTGTGAGGGAAGGATTTATTCCAGACCTCTCTCCCTGGCTCAGAGGTGGCCATCTTCTTGCATGCTCACATTGTCTTTCCTCTGTGCATATCTACGTCCAGATTTCTTTCTTCTAAGCACACCAGTCATATTGGATTAGGGACCACCCTAATGACTTCATTTTAACTTAATTACCTCTATAAGACCATATCTCCAATAAGGTCATATTCTAAGGTATTGCGGCTTAGGACTTCAACATGGAAATCGATAGGGACACAATTCAACCCATAATCGTGCTTTGCATAGGAGGAGCGCAGCACACATTAATTCCATTTAGGGTGCTGGGGCTCATGGCTCAGCCTAGCAGTGAGGCCTGCATGTGACAGGCTTAAGGAAGCTACAAAAGGCAGGTGCAGACAGACAGACAGAAACTCCCTCTGTGAGAGGTGGGAAGTCAGACAGACTGATGACAGAGGCACAGACAGACTGGATGACTACATCAGGAAGGCTTCCTGCAGGAAGCGAATTTAGCACAATCCTGTATTTTGGGGTCCTGTGTGGGTGATCAGGGTTTCAAATAGGATTTCTGGAAATATGCTCGCATCTCGGAAAGGCCTCTGGGCTTGTTTTGATCACTTCTCAAAGCTACGGTAGACACTCACAGCTCAGGATCCCAGTTTAGCCTAATAAAAGAATGTAATTACATCATATTAAAGATAATTTGATTGTTACTGAGACGCTAATTGAGTTGAAACGCTTATGGTAACAGGCACATCAGATTGGCAAGGAGGAAGTTCAGCTTAAATGCAAACAGTGTTGATAGAATTAAAAGATTGTCAAAGCAGTTAATCCAATAGTAATTATTTTCTGAACATAAATTCCTGAGTAGTGAGGATACAATTATATCTACAAACAGTCATAAGAAAATAATTACTCCACACTCCACCGGAAGCAATAGTCCATAAAAGCCCCGATGATGCTGGGTGAGAAGCAGCACGGCTCTTGCCCTCATCAGAAACTTCCGGCAGGCACCAATGCTGTTCCGTGAAACGGAGCTATGTGCAAAACCACCTCCACAGGCCAAAGAACAGTAAGACCGAAGAAAAAGGCCAATTAGGGGACAGAGTTGGCCGTAAGACAAATAGATCTCCTCAACCCCACCTCCCTTGAAATCTGCTTGTATAGTGCTGGAGGCTGGGGGGTACATGCTGGGGGGCCACCCAGAAAGAGAATGGTTGAAAACAGGTGTGTGTCACAGTCATACCTCCAGGGCAGAGCAAGGACATTCCGCTCCAAGGGTGCACTTGAGGGTGTGGTTACACTGAAGGAGAGCCCTGTGCTGGCAAGGGGTGTGTGAGGGGGATACTGTGCTCAGGAAGGTTTCAGGCCACAGAACAGTCATCATGGGTCCAAGATGGCATTAGTTTGGTTCACATAAATACTGAGAAATTCCTCAGAGAAATTCCTTAGCACTCACTGGACCATACTGTCTTAGGAAGCTCCTTCCAGAAGGCCAACCCCTCTCCCCACCTGACACCACTTTCAGGCCTACAGTAAACATAACCAACCCTGAGCAGTGAGAAGACATCTATCTTCCATTCTCAGATCACCACGTCCCATCCTTCCTGATCACCTCTTTGACAACCCCAACACATCCAGGTCTCTATTTTCTCCCTTTGCCACTCTTGGACTAAGCCTTCCCGTACTGTCCAGCCCACGGCCCTCCGCTGTGACTATTTCTTGTGAACCCTTGCATTCCCATTAAACCCTCCGAGTGATATCAGGGAAACCTCCCACTCCACCCCACTGAGCTGTCCAGGAACCTTGCTGCTTCCCTGTATTAGGTTCTCCAGAGAAACAGAACCAACGGATTATATATACATCATATGTATATGATTTATTATAAAGTATTGGTTCACATGATTAAGGAGGCTGAGAAGTCCCACGATCTGCCCTCTGCAGATCTGGGGAAGCCAGTGATGCAGTTTGAAGGCAGATCAATGTCACAGCTCAATCGTGAAGAAGGAAGCAAATTCAGCCTTCCTCTGTGTTTTTGTTCTATTCAGGCCCTCAGTGGATTGGATGAGGCCCACCCACACTGGGAAGGGCTCTGTCTACCAATTCAAATGCTAATCTCTTCCAGAAACACGCTCACAGACACACCCAGAAATCATATTTAACCATTTGTAGGCATCCCATGGCCCAACCAAGTAGACACGTGAAATTAACCATCACAATCCTCTCGTCCTCTTTCTGTTCTTCTTGGGAACTAGTTCTTCATTATTTTACCTCCCCAATCATTGACGCCACCTTCCACTCTCACTTCCCAAGACTATTCAGCAGGTAGTCTCTATTCCCAATGCACAGGAAAAGTGGGATACAATAGAAGACCCACATGGGAATTCCTTCAACTTTCTGCCTGTCTTTCCAGAAGTCACCTGTAAACATGTAAAGCTCTTCTCCTTGGGTTTTGTCTCAAAGCGTTGCTTCCACTCCTCCTCCACAAGGCTGATTCCTCCCCACACGCTCCAACACTCACCCACCTTAGGTCCTTTCTACCTGCTCATAAACAGGCTTCGGGATCCCACACTTTGATAGCCTTTCCCTCAACACCACTCTGCTCGGAGTCATATTTCTAGAAGTGCTCCCTCCTTGCTTGTGTCCCACCTTGTCCCATACTGGCTGCTGTCCCCAGCGCTCGACAGATTGCCCATCCAACCCTTCCTGCCCCTTCAGGCAAGACACTATCAGCACACGTATAACTAACTAGATCAGCGAATGAACCAGAACCTGCGAAGTCTACTCTCCTCCAGGATTTCCTGACCCTACTGGTTCCTGCTTTACCTCCTTCCTTTCTCTGTCACTCCTTCCAGGGCCTCGGAGGTCCATTTTCCCACGACTGTTCTTTAAAACTTGGTGATCATCGNACCCTCAGCCTCTTAGCTTCTTTAGGGCATTCTTCCTGAGTGATCTAACCCTTCCCCAAGGTTTTAAACATGCCGATGACCCCCTGGTCTATATCTCCTGATTGAATCCTTACCATGCTGAGCTCAGCCTGTAGGTTTCCTCTGCCACCATATTCTCTCCTCACTCTTTCTCTACTTGTGCTCTCTCTCTCTCTCTCTCTCTCTCTCTCTCTCTCTCTCACACACACACACCACAAATTTTCTTCTGCCACTTTCTAATCTGAGTCTATTAGTTCGTGTCCTTGGAGGAGTAGGCACCAAAATGGGATTATGTATTCAAGGACTTTATTAAAGGCACTACTTTTGACAGAAGATGGGGAAGGAGTGAAAAAAGCTGGGGAAGTCATCAGATGTTGATGCAAATCTGACCCCAAGCGAAGGGAAGCAAAAGTTCAGGTGGGAGCATTCCGCAGTGTAGTTAGGGAATACACGGCAAGGCCATCAGGAAATTGTCCAGGAGAAGCCAGACATCAGAGAAGTCCCAGCTCCCATTATCCCAGGAGCTCCCTGCCTGGCTCCAGCACTGGATGGAAGTAGTTCCTGGAAGTTTTGGTGCAAACACTCTGGTGGCTCATAGCACAACAGCCTGGTCCGACTCCTGTACTTGGAGATCCATCAGGTGCAGTCTTGTGGCTACCACAGTGGCCAAGCCCTGGCTGACACAGGAGGCTTCCTGAGGGGCCTCCTGGGACACATGCTTGCCCACAGTGCTGAAATCTGACAGACACTTCCCCTTCTTAGACGGCACAAGTCTCCCAGGCTCTAGGAGAGTCAGGCTTAAACAAGCAAGTGATGAGCATACACATTTTTGGGGAGGAGGAAATGAGGGGGGTGGATGGGCTTTGAGTGGAATGGAGGGACCATGTTAAAGGGGGAGGAATGACAAACAGGACCCGGCACCTGTGGTCTGATCGGATGCTTGCTACCTTGAGGCAAGGTTTAATCTTTGTATCATGTACAAGATTAGCATGTTTCATACTTTACCATGCTGTGAGAGTCACCTGAAGGGCTGGTTGACCATGGCTGCTGGGCCCACTCCCAGAAATTCTTGAGAGGAGCCTGAGAATTTACTTTTCTAACTAGCTCCCAGGTGATGCTGCTATTACCAGCCTAGAGACCACATTAGTCAAAGTATAATTTGGGTAAGAGAAATGTCTGACTCTCACCCCTAAACTTGGGCTGCTTCCTTTCTGGGAAGAAGACCCACACTTCTGGGTGAAGGCCCAAGGATGCACCTGTTTGCCTTGGGAACCTACTGGCTACACCTGGTCCTTCACCTCAACCCATGTAGCGAACTGCTGGCTTTGCAAATGCTTCTATTTAGAGGGAAGGAATGTGAAGAGGCACCAAGTCCACTCCAAGATGGAAGAGACCAACGTCCATCTGTGTTGTTCCAGTCACCTGTTGTGGCCATGTTTGGATCTGCTCCTACTCAGGGCTGCAGGAATCTGCCATGGAAAGGCATTCCCTTATCATCGGGGTGGTCACCAAAGGCTTTATGAAGGATGCAGGATCCAAAGGGAAATTGAGAGGGTTGGAAGCAAAGTAGGGGGTAATTCAGGCCAAGAGAGCTGCATGTGTCCCAATGTACACTGCTGGTAGAGTAAAGGAGTCACACTAGTGCCACCAAGTCCTAGCGAGAAGAAGAGAGCACCACTGCTGAGAGAACACACAAAAGCCCAGGTCAGGGAGACACCAGGCTGAGAATCGGCCCTTCTCTCTGTAGATGGATGGGGTGGCATGAGAAAAGCCATATAGGAAGGCCAGAATCAGGGTGGAGCACGGGGCAGAATGGGCAGGGTGCAGGGGGGCGGAGGGGCTGTTTGAATCCTATCTCATCAGACTACATGGGAACCAAAACCCAAAGCTGTCAAAGCGGAATAGAGGAAGAAGCAGAGATGAGGACTCTGCTGGCCCAACAGGCGATCGGAGAACACATCTCTGATTTGATAATGAAAGTCAATGAGAAAGTACAAGTCAATTTGCAGCTAAGTTCTCAGGAGTAGAAATGCCTTATTCTGTCCTGTAACAGCATTCCAAAGGCAGGTCATGCATAAGGAAGGAAAAAAAGTGAGTGGCTATTTTAATTAAAGAGCCACCCATTCCGGAGAATGACACACTTGCTATCTGATCTTTGGGCTCTGAGGAAGCCCACGTTGCTGGCCTGCCCTGGCATTATCCCGTTAGTTAGACCATCCCTGGCAAGGGGTCTCCTCTTTGAGCCCAGGCTGGCAGTGCCAGCTGATTCCGGGGGCAGGACATTCCGTCTAGTAGGGCCACAGGGTCTGGCTGTTACCCTTCCTCTCGGATGCCTCCCGGGCTGATGTGGACGCAGACACACGGACCTCCAGCTGCCTGGGGCTGGAGGGTGGGGTCCAACCCAGGACAGGAAACGGAGGTGAGGTTTACAAAGTTACATAAACCATGAGCCCAACAGACCTCACACTTCACGCTGACCCACAGCTTCCTGGAGCTGGGCAGCTGGGGCAAAGTCGTTTGAAGCCTGAACCCCCGGGCTGCTGGCCTAAATTGCTCCGTCCACACTGCACGTGAGGCACAACGGAGAGCAGAGAGGAGGAGGGGGAAAACCCTCAGTAAGCGTATTCCAGGCACCGGTGGACACTTGTAAGAACATTTCCTTTCCTTCTCTGCGCCAAGCGTGTGAGATAACGTGGGCGGCGTGACCAATGACCTCTGTAGAAGCTGTAATGGGTTGAACTGTGTCTGCTACAATACGCATGTTGAAGTCCTAATTCTCAGTGTAAGTGGAAGGATTTAGGGATCTCCAGAAAAATAAAGATGAAACAGCGTTTGCGACACAGAAGTCATTTCGGGCCCCTAGCTATTTTCCTGTGATCTACCCCCAATCAGCTCTACTTGTCCAAACGTTCTTCTCCCAGAACTTCCTGGGAGGTGTCAGAGCTACAAAGAAGTGCAAAAACCTCAGTAGTTAAGGATTTTAAGGAAACAAAGGGCGAAAACTAACAGTCTCCACCAGGCCGGGAAATAGCTTAATCGTAACAGACAGTAAATCAGGGGTAAAGCTCCCAGTGCCGGTTCAAAAGCAAGCAAGACCCTGCGTCCTTAGCAGAGATGCGCCCACCCAGGACATCTGTGAAAACTTACGCCCGCCTTTATATGTGATAACAAAGGTCCCCTTTCTGAATATTTATCCTATAACCTAAATAAAAACCACCCTCTCACCCAGGCTTGGGGAGTCAAGGCTTTGGAAGTTCTTCCTTGTGATCTGTCTTTGCTGCAGATAAAGTTTCCTTGTGTGGCAGTTCCTATCTGCAATTCAGCAAGGAGCGGACTCACGGTAGCTCAGTTTACACCAGCACCTCTGAATGTGAACTTTTCCAGGAATAGGGTCATTGCAGATGCAATCAGTTCAGATATGGCCATCCTGGAGAAGGAGGACTCCAATCTAACATGACTGGTGTCCTATGACATAGGAAAATGAAAGACTCCATAAAAATCTGCTTTTTGCTCCCTTTCCTGCTTCTATTCTTGCTAGGACCTGCACTCCCACCCCACTTTATACGTGCCTTATAAGGGAAATAGCAAACATCCTCCTTGTAAGGGACAAGGAATTAATGATTTCTCTAGAAGAGATAACACCTAAGGAAAGACCAGGTGAGAATGACCAGTCGAAGCCATCAAATGTGTATCCCAGACCACAGGCACTAGCCATCTGGACATCAAGACCCCCTGGCTCCGAGGAATAACATGCAGGCCCTGGTCTTTGTTCTAACCAGTTTCTGGATGCCGGAGAGGACATGCACACGAGACCACAGTCCTCAGCAAAAACCCTCAGACTTTGGACAAAGGAGAGACTCATGTTCCTTTCCTTTCCAAGACTTAGACACTCCGTCTGTATTGGCTTTCTCCTTAATAAACTTTGCTCTCTCTTCCTGCTGCCTCGCATTTCATTTCCGTCCCTTGCAAAGCAAAGGACCCTCTTGGCTCGTCCTGGGGGACCGTCCTTGGGTCCCTGGACCCAGCCTGCTGGCATCACTTATAAGAAGACAGTCGCGTGAAGACACAGAGAGGCAGGGAGAAGGCCAAGGGAAGCTGGAGGCAGAGATTAGAGCGATGCTGCCGTAAGCCACGGAGCACCTGGGGCCACCAGGGGCTTGGAGAGGAAAGGAAGGATCCTTTCCAGAGGGCTTAGAAGGAGCACTGCTTGGCTAACACCTTGATCACAGACTCCTGGCCTCTAGAAGTGGTAGAGAACAAATTGCTGTTGTCTTCACCATAGTTCGTGACATTTTCTTACAGCAGCCTAGCACACTCGCCCAGAATCCACCCGAGGAATTGTGCCTGGGATATGGGCTCCACAGGTGGGGGCAGATGCACCGACTGTGCTGGCAGAGCCGGGAGCTGGTGGCGGGCCTTGGGCCTCCTTCTTCCCAGGCCCCACGTTTTCCCCTGAGCACTTGCTCAGCAGCTCAAAGAAGCACCAGCAGACCCCAAAGAGAGTTCCACCCCAGAGCCCCAGAAAGCTGAGAGCTGCAGTGAAAGCCAGATCTCTGCTCACCTTGCTGTGTTAGTTAGTCCATGAGTCCTGGGACCCCCATCCTCGCTCAGTGTGGGGCCCTGGACTTGGAAGCTGCTATCCTCCTAAGGCCTACATTCCAACTGGGAGAATTTAAGCATGTCTAAGCAATTAGAATAAATCAAACAGATGTTCCTTCGGTGTGTTTGTGATTACTTTATAATTAACTAATGGGCTTTGCAGCAGCCACTTTTATGGGCATCTAATGGCTACATAATGAATCCCCCACACTGTGGCTGCATTGTGTCAGGGAGGGAGAACTAAGGAACTTCGAGGATGTACCCTGTCATCTAGCAGCCTGCGAGCCCCAGCCCCAGCAGCAGGGCCTAGCAGAGGGCCATCGACACGTCCCCACACGCACGCTGCTCTCGGTCCTGGAACACGTGAGGGTTGTACCTTTCAGGAGGAGTAACGTGGTGACCACTCACAGAGCGAAACGTCCACATTTTCTCGTTTGTTCCTCAACAGCTGTACAAAAGGAGAGCTTGGAGCACAGGAAAGTGAAAGACACGAAGTGAGGAACGGCAGAGCTGGGCACTGGCCACGGCTTCGGCTGCCTGAGCCAGCACTCTGAAACCAGAGTTCCGGGTAGAGCAAACTGAATTTGGGGTCTAGCCATGTCTGGTGTGTCTTCCTGCCCAGCCCGGACCCCTGGAGTCCCCTGCAAGTTGGAGAGAGGTGCCAGGCCGGGGGCAGGGCCTCATAATGAGGTAAATACAAAACGAATCAGTGCCTTAAGGTAAATCATCAGGCAAGATCCTTGGAAAGTGGAATTGTTCAATAATTAAATTTGGCTAATGGTTTAAAATGCTCCTTTCAAAAGTTCCCTCTTTAGCTTTCCAAAAATTGTGCATTCCCATGCAGATGCCCTGAAAGGGAACCACCCTCCCTCCCCAAGACGAAATGGCAGAGGCCCCTACCTGGTGCTGATGTCGGCTTTCTTCCCTCTCCTCTGTTCTCTCTCGCCCCACCCCCACTTCCTCTCGCTCCATCTCCCTCTCTGTCTCTCCTTTTTCCCTCTCCAGGGCCTCCTAGCCCCAGCTTATGTGGTTACTGAATGCAAGCCCGCTAGCATGCCGTGTTCGTAATCGTAGGGTCTGAAGTCTAATTATTTGGTTCAAACCGATTGTTAGGACATTTGTAAACTGAGGGAGACGCAGGTCTTGCAGGATTGTGGTCTCTATGGGTGAACTATTCGTTTTCCCTTTCCTTCGTTTTAGGGCAGCTAAGAGTGCCTGAGGAATGTCACATAGATCTCGTGGGGGGGGGGGGTTGTTGGGTGTCAGATTCTGCTTTGTCCTCAGCTTGCCTTCTGTTCCCTCATTTCCCCCTGGACAAATCTTTAAGTTTGTTGAAGGTGGAGGGTCTCATCTAATGTAATGTCTTCCTGCTGATTAAGGGTGTAGAGATGTCCCTACCTATGGGTCAATATTGGTCCCCTGGGGAGCACATAAGGGAGTTATGAAAGGGGGAGGCAGCTGAACCCAACACAGACAACATATACGAGCCTCCTTGAGTAGAAGGGATCATCTGTTAGCTGGAAGTTACGGCAGTGAGGGAGTCTTGACACTAGGAAGGGAGACACCGGAAATGACAAAATAAGGTTAATACTGTAACGAGAAAGAGAAGTCTGAATAAGAGATCTTTGATAGTTGACCTTTGATAATTTTCTCCCAGTCTAGGTGTTTACAGCAATCACTAAAGGAAAGACATCACTTAAAGCACCAATTCGAGCATTCGTATCAGGTAGAAACCCTGCAATATTTTGGTGGTAATCTGGAACGTATGCTCAGTGTTGCTTTTATGATAGCACGAGTTTTGGAAAACCGCTTTGCGCATTTGTGTTAATAGAGAAATGCTATTTTGAGTGTCATTTAGGGCTTTGACCATGTACTTAAGAGTTTCCATATGCCAAACAACATTCTCCAGTCTCAAAGGTAACAAAGATAGATGCTAGGTGGTCATACCAATGTAACAGAAAACACGTCCACCGCTGTTTTAAATTTGGAAGGTTGGCTGGGTTGGTAATGGTTTTAATAATGCATCCCTGCATTCAGGTAAAACCCAAGAGTACAGTGGCCTATCCAGCCTGGGGGAAGCCATGGCCACAAGTGCCCTATAGCCATTGGATCCCAGCCAGGATCCAACCATCTAAGACTGGGCCTCCTTGAGCTGCAGTCAGGATTTCCAGGGCTACTCACTTTTGGAGGGCCACCTTTTGAATTTGTGTAATAAAAGACAGTCCGTTGTCACTTTGTAGGGACCAAAGGAGTCCAAATCTAGGAACAGTTTTTCTTAGTGAAGTTTGTCACCTCCGTGGCCTTTTCCCCGAATCAGTAGCCTGGTGTAAACCTTGTATTACCTTCCACTGGTTATCTTTGGGTATAAAGAACTTTTCCTTCATTATTAATAAGCCAGTCCTGTGCATTTCTTGGTCTGAATAGGCTGGACTTATGGACTTTATGGGAGTTAAGACTGGTAAGACTTCAGATCTGTTTCTTTTGTGCTGCAGGCTTGGCTGCATGGTCTAGTGAATTATTTCCTTTAGAGTCTAAGGTCCTATCCTCTGATGTCCTTTGGGTGAATTACAACTACTTCCTTAGGTGGGTGTACAGCCTTAAGACGAGTAATAATTTCAGGCCCATATTTGCTTGGGGGTTATGGCTTGATAATAATCCCCTTTTCTTCCAAATTGCTCCTTGAGCATGTAGGACTAGGAAGGTGCATTTGGAGTCAGTATAAATATTAACTGTAAGGCTTTGGCAATTGCCAAGCATGAGTGAGCACTACAGCAGACCCAGCTTTTCTTATCCCTCTTTTCCATGAAACTATTGCCATTGGCAAACCAACTGTCAACTGCATTTTCAATAGGGACACCTTAAACCTAGTCGACTGGAATAAACAAGATCAATAACCTCTGAACAGTTATGCTGTATAGACGTTATGATGGTCAGGTCCAGGCATAAGGGTAGCTGCCTTTAAAGTCTGGACAGGTTTCAAGTATTGTTTCAGGCATGTCTATAAGCATAGTCTGGACTTAATAAGTTGGCCTCCTATCATCTGTTGGTGGCCTTTGGTCTCTGAGACACTCTGGACCTGATGTGAAGTCATTACAGTCAGAGACTGTCCCATAGTGAGCTTTGAGGCTCCTACCAAGAGGCTGTTGTAAGCTTGGCTAAAGCCTTTGTGTGCCATTGGACCTCAACTGGTGGCTTCTAAGATAAATATGACTAGGAGGGAGGAAACCATCAAGAAGACCTCTTTGTTCGAGGTCCAGCATTAACAATATCCTAATTATAAGGAATCATTGGCAAGTGCGAGAAGGCTTGTCAAGCGCTAAGGGCATCCCCGAGTACATCGTCCAATCCAATCACAAAGAAAGTGGGGTCATCCATTATCTCCACAAGCCTATAGTTAACCCTACAGAGTGGGATATGGTCTGGCCTTTAGGGAATGATTTCATCATCCCAGCCACATAGAATTGGTCAAGGTGCTAGCTGAATTATACAATCCTTGGGGAATCAATCCCATTTTCCAGCTGCTTCAATAATCATGCACCCATGGGGTCCTGTTGTTATCCCCACAGAATAAAAAGCATGAAGATTATCTATACGAGCTATTGTGCAATTTCTCTCAAGTTTACCTCCAGTCGTCTAGCTTAGGTACACAACAAACATTTTTTAAAGACAATCAGATCTAGAATTTAACATCCACAAAGGTGTGTTGTTGAAACATAATTTTTTTCTCTCTAAAATAACCCTCATTAGCCAAATCGGGACTAATTAGTTTGCAAAACAAGTCCAATTTTAACAAACCTGGGGTAATTCTTTACATAAGCTCAGCAAGAATAGTGTTTGATCACATAGCTCTTTCAGAATCTGCTTTGCTGGAACTTTTTATAAGGAATCTCCAGGTTGAACTTTTAGTAGCCTCTCCAGGCCAGAAGCCAAGCCAAACACCTGCCATCAGACGTGCCTGTCATGCCTGTAGATTTGGGCCGATTCTTCTTCATTAGGTCCTCAAGGTATCCTGAGGTTCCTTCACCTGCGGGGAAGTGACATTCTTTACTCCCCTGTTGAGGCTGCTGGGAACTCTGTAAGCAAGGTAGCAGGCCAACATTTCCAAGGGGCTTAATGGCTCCAGGTTTTCATAAAGTTAACCTTAGTTTCCTTAAAGCTCTTTGGTCATATCTGCATCTATGTACGTCTCTCCTAAGTAGGACACTCCAGTCCAAGCCTTGGTAAAACAACCAATGTTTCCAATGGTGTCCTGTTACAAGGAGAACAGATTCTCATGGAACTTATGCAAATGACTCTGATGCCACAGAAGAATACCTACTGATACCTTTTGAATTTTAGAGGGTTGGGGTAGAGAGAAAAGTTAAATGCTTCAGTTCGTTTTATTCCTTCTGTGTATCACTGATGTCTTAAGAGAAAGTCTTAGTCTGGAAGAGCAAATCTTAGAGCACCAGCAACGTTTTAAACAAGAGTCACAAAGCAATCCTAGTTCATCTAGCCCCATGTTACTAATTCTTGTTTAATTTGAATGCAGCTTTCGTTAGTTCTGGAAATTCTTACCCATTTCAGTTTTGGGATTCTATAAAGATACCGAATACCTGTATCTGTCCTAAAAGTCCTTTCTCTGAATCTCCTTGAAGATGAAACTCATTTTACAAGAGAATAAGAACAATTATAAATGACAAAAACTCCGAATGGACATGGGTAGAGATCTGATGAGACGAGAGTTTACAATAGAGCTGGCAAGGAAATCAGGTTACTTCCGTGACACCGAACACTTCAATAGCCAGAATATCAAGGGGTGATGACCCTGTATCAGCACTCTACGATAGTTCCGGCATTGACCCAAATGTAACCCAAGGCAGAGTACTTCCGGAGCAACTTAGCATACCAAAGAAAAAGGCCCTAATGAGTTAAAGACACTTCATTTGCAACTTAAATCTTGGGAAGTTTTTAAAACCTTAGAAAGTTTTAAGCACTGGCCGGAATAAGTAGGATTACAGATCATTACAAAACTTAATTATTTTTACTTAACCAAGGTGACAGTAAGAGAGTCCAAAGGCGAATATGTAGGGTTCTATAGTTGTTAGCAAAACTTAGCTCCTTTAATATTGAGAAGTTTTAACCAAGTAATGGAAGACCTGATAAAAGACAAAACCCAGAAACTTTGTTTTCTGGGCAGACAAAAGAGAAAAACAAAACAAAACAAAACAAAAAATCTTTGTTTTCATTTTCTTACCCAGAGCAGATGAACGATTCAAGAAGCCTTTGTCTTTTGAACAGACAGAAAGCAGACGACTTCCATACCTTATACCAGTGTACTTTAAAAGTCCCTTCCTTTCAATCTTAACCCGTCCTGACCACATCTAAAATTCGTTTCCAAGGATTTCCCTTCACAGATCTTCCACAACTTTCTTTTGCGTTCAGATTTTATCCCATGCCATCTTTCCAAGCAACCATCTTATTGAGGACAAGATTACCTTCTTTTACTTTCAACAAAAAATGCATTCCCATTCCTTATCCTTCTTACAGATCTCTTACTTTTCTACAAACAGAGTTGCTTCCCTTATTTCCATCAGTCTTCATTACATTTAGAAGAATTTTGCTTTCTGTAGAAACCTCAGTCTCCACTGAAGACTAAGTGGTAACCAATTGTGAACGGTTACAAAAGAATTCTTTAGATGGCAAATTTATGAATCAATTAAGAACAAAACGTGTTTACTGATGAGGTTGTGGGATATCGGCGAGGTTCAGTGGGGTGGAGTCCAGAGCCGACGACCAAGAATTCTTGAGATGCCTTTGGTGCAAAATGATGGTTTATTAAAGCACGGGGATGGGACCCTTGGGCAGAAAGAGCTGCTGCCCCGGGGTTATGAAGGGAGGTGATTATATACGATGGGGTTGGGGCAGGGAAGGAAAAAGGGAGGTTAAGAAAATACTTGCATATGTTAAAGAAGACTCACCGGATACCGGAGGCCTTGCCATTGTCAAGTTCAGGTTGTTTCCCCCTCTAGTAAGGCATTCAAGGGATGATAGTTGGGAACTTCCTGGAGGAACAGTACACTCGGCCCACTTCAAGTATCTGTCTAAGGGCTGCAGGTTACAAAGACATTCAATTGTATTTACATTTCCTTCCAGAAGCTAGGTTATTGATGGAAATGTTTTGTTCTTGTAAACTGCTAAGACATTTGCAAACTGAGGGACTTAAGTCTTGCAAGATTGTGGTCTCTGTAGGTTAACTTTCTTTGTCCTTTAAGGCAGCCAGGAGTGCCTGAGGACTGCTGCATACATCCCGGGGAGGGGGTCGCGGGGTGTCAGCCTCAGCTTGCCTTCAGTTCCCTCACATTTACCAACAGATTAAAATATCCTTAGTGTCTTTGCAAAAAATAGTCAATAGCACAAAGCCACGTCCAGTAATCAATGCCTTAGCACTTTAAAAAGACCTAGATGTCCAATGAATTCAATCCCGTTTACCATCCAAACAAAACTTTAAAGATTCAGGTTACCAAAGACTTTGAAAGCTATTTTAATAATTACCCATGAAAACTTCGATGAGTCAATTAACCATCATTTTAGTCATCTTTTTACCTAACGACTCGCAACAGAGCTAACACAAGTTTGTTTGACCTTCAGTAAACCTCCATAGAAGAAAAGTTTCACGTTCAGCGCTGATAACTTGAAAGACATGTTTATCTTAATTAAACCAAACAAACTTAACTTAGTTTAAATACTGAATTATGTTCCACCTGGATCTTCCCCATTGCCAATTTTTACCTGAGACGCTGCTGGGGAAATCTGGGGTGGGTGGTAAGTCCAGGGGGTGCTCTTCTTGCTCCTTGATGGTGCGGGTAGGAGGAGCCATGGTGCCTGAGACACTGAGGATGGTACCAAGCCAGTTACCCGCGCTGCACCCGAGATGGTGCAGAATGGGGAGGGCAAGGGGGAGGGGGAGACAGAAGGGACAAAGTGCCGCCAAAAGGGAGAGTAAGGGCTCCCAATTCTAGAGCTCATCAACTCCAACAGAAGAGCAGACGCCATGTTTTCCTGCCAACAAGGGGGGATAGGCAGTCCATGTCAGCCCAGAGAAGACAGGGAGTTTCCCCAAAACAAAGGGAGTTTTGGCACCTGCTTGGGAATAGTCCTTAAAGTCCCCATCCTGAGGGAGACGAACCACAGTTGGCTCCAGTTACAGCCATGAACCTGGGACATGAGTGAAGAAGAAGCCCCCACATCTATTAGGAGGAACAGTGAGAGAGCCAGGGTCCCCTTTGTTAGGGCTGGCCTGTTTCCTCCAGCAACCTGGCTTTATTTGGGGGCCTATTTAGATCAAATATGTTCTGCAGAGGCCATGGGGTGCTGATGTAGAGCAAAGAAGGCCTAGGTACGACCCTAGGGTCCATTTGCCCTACCAGAGATCTAACTGAGAGATCCCACTGAGGCCATGCAGTGGTACAGGAGCTCAGTACTTTTCTAAATTTTGCAATCCGAATTGTTTCCAATGGGTTAAAAGGCATCCCAAGGGAGAATCGTTGGGGACTGAAGAAGCTCCCATCCCATGCTAGAGAGGATGCTAGAAGAGGGTCCGTTACCAAGGAAAATCGCCTCCTGACTCCCAGGTGGCGTCCTACGTGCACGATATGTCAGAGCTTCCTGGTGTCAAAGCAATCCAGCAAAATCGCTATGATCACCACCGCCGTTAGAGGCCCCTGTAGGAGGGAGGCCTGCCCTCCCCCCCACTTCCCCATCTCAGTCTAGACTACAATGGGTGCCAGCGAACGGACAGAAATAACTTGCCTTGAAGAACCCGCTGTTTTGAATCCACAGAGAACACTAGAAAAGGTTTGCAAGGGAAAATTACCGAATTTTGTAGCTTTAATAGTAGAGGACATTGACGGAAAACAGTAAAGATAGCAATCCATCATGGTCTAAGCAACATTCCAACGCACGTAATCCTTACAGCCAACTTCCCTAGGAAATGGTCGCTGGTTGGGTTTCAGTTCCATCGGGTACTGGTTTTGGCCGGCTCCCAGTGGAGGCCCCGCGGCCAGAAGCGGCTAGACCAGGGATGTGGAGGGGATCGCATTAGATCCATCAGGAGGAATCTTCCCACAAGAGTCTTAAGATTGGCAGCCATCCTGTGACTTAGGTGGCTGTCCCATGCCTAAGACAGATGACTTTGTTAAAGGACAGCAGCAAAGAGAAGGCATCAGGTTTCCGGGTCTTATTACCATCCCAGCCAGGGGACTCACTTCCAGCCAAAAGGCAGGCTTTTTCCTCCCCATAGAGTAGCCATGGGCTAGAGGATTGCAGCCTGAGCAAGTGACACGGAGGTGTTCCAATAAGACTGTAGTCTTTGAAGAGCCCCTGGAATGAATAAAGGAAGGGAAGGGACAGTACTCACCAAGTTTGCACCAAAGCTTGGAGTCTAGATGCGAAAACTTGAAGCCCCACATACGGCTGCCAAATAATGTGGTTTTGGAATATAGGTGAGGTTCGGTGCGGTGGAGTCTGGAGCCGACGACCAAGAAAGACTTCTTGAGGCATCTTTGGTGCAAAATGGTGGTTTATGAAAGCACAGGGACAGGACCCGTGGGCAGAAGGAGCTGCTGCCCCAGGTTGTGAGGGGTGGCTGATTATATATTAAGGGGTTGGGGGAGGTGAGGAAAAAGGGAGGTTTCAAAAGGGTTTTCATGTATTAAAGAAGACTCACAGGATACCTGAGGCCTTGCTATTGTCAAATTCAGGTTGTTTCCCCCTCTGGTAAGATATTAACATGAAGATAGCTGGGAACTTCCCGAAAGAACATTGTATATACTCTGCCCGCTTCAAGTATCTATGGGCTGCAGATTATAAGGACATTTAATTGTATCTACATTTCCTTTTGGAAGCTAGGTTATCGATAGAAATGCTTTGTTCTTGTAGATTGCTAAGACATTTGTAAACTGAGGAAGACTCAGTCTTGCAGGATTGTGGTCCCTGTAAGTTACCTAATTGTGTTTCCTTGCTTTGGCTTTAGGGCAGCCAGGGGTACCTGAGGAATGTCACGTACATCCCATCTGGGGGGGGGGGGTTGTGGGGTGTCAGTTTCTGCTTCGTCCTCAGCTTGCCCTCTGTTCCCTCATCCAAACCTTGGCTCTGCCAAGTGTGAGCTGAGTGACCTCAGGGAATTTACTTCTCTCTGATTTCCACCCTCCCTGTCTAGAAGGGGACAGTCATAAACCTATGTCTTAGGGCTCGTTTATTTGTTCGGCTACTATTTGAGAGCCTTCTCTGTGCCAGGCACCGTTGGTGGCTCTGTCTGTAAGGCAATGAATTGGAACCAGGCAAGCTCCAGCTCTCGCCAGGGGTGGCGGACACACAAAGGAAGGGGTGAGGGGTGGAGAAGCAAACAGAGTAGAGTAGAGGCAGGGAGCGTGAGCACCCCAGGGAAGGCTTCTCCAGAGCAGCCGAGGTGCCCGACTGTGGCTGCTGGGGGCAGCCTCAGAATGCAGAAACACACACAAAGGCTGAGGCAGGGGATGGAAGGAAAGGGCTGGCATCCCAGGGACTCCATGCGTCTCTGGAGGCGGCCACTCCGGAAGGGACAGCTCCCCTCTCCCACTCTGCAGTGCTCTGAACCAATGTGCTTGCCCCCAGCCGGCTTCTTTTTCTTCTTACTTCAGAGTTGAGTTTCAATCACAGACACCTGAGAAAGACCTGACTTGTGCAAGTGGTTAAAGGCTTCTAATTTGTTTATTTTTCTCTCCATTTGGAGGGTGCAAACATTCCACAGTGCAACCATCTCTCTCAGAAGAGCAGGTGGTGGGTGAGGGAGGGCTGCAGCCCTCAGACCCATCAAGAGCGCAGCCCGCTCTTGGTGAGAGCACTTCAGCCATCTCCATGTGTCTGCGGACTTCTTTATGAATCACTCCCTTGAGTCTAAAACCCCATTCTCTTATTAAAATTATGAAACCATCAAGCAGCCTGACAATGAAAATAATGCCTTCATAGCGTCTGTGTTGTAACAATCCTGCACGTGTTTTCTGAGCAATATATTCACTCCTGTGACTATTGAGCAGGCAGGAACATCAGAACACCATGATTAATGGGGCCCTCCCCCGCCTTCCATAGCTAGGGACGGGGCTGGGAGAAGGAAAGCAAAGCCTTATTCTATCAGGACTAGATTATTAATAATTCCATTCCCTTCAGACCAGCCATGATCATTAATCTACTTTGAGTCTCAAGCCATAGAAAGGCTGAAGCTTTGACTATGTGCAGACGGAGACAATCCCACCCCTTCCCCGCTGTGCCACACTGGGGATATGCGTCCGTGTGCCAATCTACAAACTGGAGTAGGAAGAGAATGTTCTAGGGGAGTTAGAAACTTTGGGTATAGACACCCATCATTTGATCCCTAGGTCTATGAAAGTAAGATATAGCTCTTTTATATCCTCTTTGGGGTATAAACCTCAAAGCCAAAGAGTAGGGCCTGCCTGTACTTCTGTTAGGCCTCTAAGTCCCTCCTGTGCTGGGCTGGGGTATGTGCAGCCTACTGGGAGATAAGACTCAATTGCACACACTCAAACCGCAAAAGCTTAATGCAAGAACATTACTCTTTGGAAGGTATTATGCTGGCCTCTTCAGTGGAGGAGAGGGGTGCCCAGATATGATCCAGGCCACAGAGCAAGGGGAGAGCCACCAGGACACCCATGACATACACAGTCTTGCTGGGAGGCAGTCAGTTGGTTGGTGAGGTGTGTGGACCTTAACTCCTCTCAATACCTCCAAGAGTCCAGGGCTGAAAGGTTGGCATTGTCAAGACTGGGAGGGCAGTGGGCAATTGCAAGGCTTTATCCAAAGTGCCTCCAGCTTCCACAGATACCAAGGATTAGAGAAGGAGAATAGGAAGTGCTCTCTGGCTTCCCCTCTGGCACCTCTTCCTCCTTTCTGGACCACACTTCCTCCGCTCCAAAGCCCGACTCTTCCTAATGAGATGCAAAAAATGTTATTGGCTGGAATTCCTGGGAGGGAAGACTCAATTATTTGTGTAGGATTCCATGATCTGTTCCTGCCCACAGAATACTTCTGACACCCAATGTGTGGGGTGTTTTCCTCACACCAACAATGTTCAACTCTCCAAACACCAACTGGGTGTCCTGCAATTTGTTTCAAGTCTAACACTAGATCCCACAAGCTAGGAATTCAATCCCACAAGACTGCCCCCATTTCAGATGTCAGCTGCAAGTCCTGGACCTTCTGTGCTTCTGACCAACTCACGATAAATCACAGCTTCTCATGACCGCCTTCTCAGGTTCAGTAATTTGCTAGAACAGCTCACAGAACTCAGGGAGGCGCTGTGCTTACAATTACAGGTTTATTATGAAGGATATTAGAAAGCATTAAGAATAAAGAGGTGCAACCCGATGAAAAGGTACATAGGGTGAGGTCTGGAAGAGTCCTGAGCACAGGATTTCCTATCCTCATGGCACTGGGGTGTGCAACCCTCCTGGCACATGGATGCATTCACCGATCTGGAAGCTTCCTGAACCATGATTTAGGGACTTTTAGGGGGGGTTTCATTCATCACATGGGCACAATAGATTATTAACTTAATCTCCAACTTCTCTTCCCTCCCTGGAGTTTGGGCAGAATAGGGATGGAAGTTCTAAGCTTCTCATCAAGGCTTGGACTTTCTGGCAAATAAGCCCCATCCCAAAGCTATCTGAGATCCCACAAAGAATCATCTCATTAGAACAAAAGAAGATCCTGTCACCCAAAAAATTCCAAGGGATTTAGGAGCTCTGTGTCAAGAACAAAGATGTTTCGGGGCACCTGGGTGGCACAGCGGTTAAGTGTCTGCCTTCGGCTCAGGGCGTGATCCCGGCGTGATGGGATCAAGCCCCACATCAGGCTCCTCCGCCATGAGCCTGCTTCTTCTCTCCCACTCCCCCTGCTTGTGTTCCCTCTCTCGCTGGCTGTCTCTATCTCTGTCGAATAAATAAAAAAAAACTTTAAAAAAAAAAAGAACAAAGATGTTTCTATAATCCCTATCACTCAGGAAATTACAAGAGTTTTAGGAGGTCTTTGTTATGAATATATTTATATTCATATATATATATTTCTTATTATGTCACAAAGGACTACTACGGGAAGCCCTCTTGGGATGGAAACTGAGTCCCTAAGAGCACCTTAAGAAGCTAAGAACCTGAGTCTTTGAGTCTTACTACAAGTCTTGGGGAAACTTAAAATTTCCCCAGGACTTAGGGTGGAAATATCTCCTTTCGACCCTTCCACGGGAAGTGGAGAAGCCAGAGCAAGGACCTCTACAGTGTGAGACCAAGACAGAGGCTCCGTCTTTCCCAAGTCAAAGGGCAGTCCTGTACTCAAGCATGAGCCTGCAAACCCCTTCTGCCACACCCGGACTCTGAAAGGCAGGAGGAAGACCAAGAAGCCTTAGAGTAGAATGGCGTCTGAGAGCACCTCTTCAGGTTTCTTATTTGATGAATGAGAAAAGAAGGCCCAGAGAGTAGGTGGCTTGCCTAGGGCTGCACAGTTAGTAAGTGAGGGGCCAGGAATCTCACAGGGGCGACCAGTGCCCGGAGCCCTTAGGGCGTGCCTAATGGTACCAGTACCATTCTTTGTGCCAGCCAGCGTCTGTCATGGCTACTGTGGAGGCAGGGCCCAGGGGAGAATACAGGTGGAGAACCGAGGAAGACGATGAGCTAGAGGGTAGGCTCCAGGGGGTGTCGCGAAGCAGTGAAGGTACTGAGAAGGCATAAGGGAGCTGTGACTTCCTCACCAAGCAAGACCAGCCTGTGCTGGTTTGTTTAAGAAAAGCAGACAGTGGGGCGCCTGGGTGGCTCGGTCATTAAGCGTCTGCTTTTGGCTCAGGGCGTGGTCCCAGAGTCCTGGGATCGAGCCCCGCATCCATCAGGCTCCTCTGCTGGGAGCCTGCTTCTTCCTCTCCCACTCCCCCTGCTTGTGTTCTCTCTCTGCTGGCTCTCTGTCAAATAAATAAATAAAATAAATAAATAAAATCTTTAAAAAAAGAAAAGAAAAAGAAAAGCAGTTAGTAGGAGGACTGTACAGAGACCTAGAGCTGCTGAGCCAGAGAGCCCAGGTGAGGGCCTGGGAATGCCCTCCCCGGAGCAGTCACACGGACTGCGGATGGCAGATTAGGGCATGGGAACACACAGGGACACCACGGAGGAAAGGATTAGCTTTGGGAGCTGTGGCTCCAAGAGCACCCGCCCCTCCCATCCCGGGAGACCTTCCCCTTTGCCAGCCCCTTCCAGACTGCAGGGCTAAGAGGCACAGAGGGCAGGAGTGAGGACTGCTGAACTCTAGCACCAGTGAGTGAGTGGAGGGCAAACATGCCCTACCTTTGTTCTTCTTAATCTAAATTGAATCTGGGTGGGAAAGATTACAGAAGATGGAAGTGAAAACCCAGCTGCGTTTCAGAATTAACACTGATCAGAATAGAAATGGTCTTGGAGGCTTTGAGAAGGGGGGGCTGGTGCTGGTTCAAGGCTTACCTCACTTTAATTGACCCCCTTTTGAGGAACAAAGGGCAGGCATAACTTCATAATTCTAAAAACCAAGGCTGTGCTCACTGGCAGCCATGCTAAGGCCAGGAGACTCTGAGGCTAGCATCACACTCCCCCATCTGGAGACCAGGCTGCTCGGGGTACAAGGCTTCCCCAGCAGAGAGAGAAGCCACAAGCCCGTCAGTGCACGTCCAGTGAAGAGGTGCCAGTGGGTGACCTCCGGGGCATGGAGACCTCCCAGCCCTTCTGCTTTCGCCACCCAGCCTTACAAGCCCTAGTTGCACAGGCAGAGGGTGCTGGAAAGGGTGGTAGCTAGGAAGCTGACAGCCTGCTTGAGCCTGTCCAGTGTGAAGCCTCCCTCCTCACTGGCCCTTATATAGAGAGAATGTTCTCTGTCCATCCCAGCCTGGTCTCCAGGGCCCAGGCTGACAGTGCACGCCGTTCTGATAAGTCCAGCAGGGGTGTGGGGCACAGCTTGGGATGCCAGCAATCATCCTGGACCCTATCGGTTTCCTCTGTTTCCTGAAACCATAGAGGACGATGAGCCAAACCTCTCCTTATCTCTCCTCAAATTAAGCAACATTCTCTTAGCCTACAGCAAAGCAGTGCATGGCTATTTTCATGTTAATCTAAATTAAATCTGCAAATGGAAAGAGGGCCTCCTGTGAGAGCAGGTCAAACCCACGTGGCAGGCATGCAAGGAAGACCTGGGGCTCCGAGTGACAGGGTGGTGTGCCCACCCTGGCCCTGCTGGACTGGGAAGGGAACAAGGCCACAATGCTTTACTTACCTTTGCTGAGGTCCCTGGAATTCTAGATGTCATGTCCAGTGGTGTCAGAAGTAAGAAAAGGAGAAGTTGAGAGACATGTGAGCCGATGCCTGCTGAACCCCTTCTGTCTAACTAAGCCAGGATTCACAGGGCAGACGCCAGCAGAGCCATTGCTCCCCTTCTCTTGCAAATTCAGGTTCCCTAGAACCAGCATGGCCTGAGCTAACTTCGTCTGAAACCTCACTGTGGGGGCGCCTGGGTGGCACAGCGGTTAAGCGTCTGCCTTCGACTCAGGGCGTGATCCCGGCGTTCTGGGATCGAGCCCCACATCGGGCTCCTCTGCTATGAGCCTGTTTCTTCCTCTCCCACTCCCCCTGCTTGTGTTCCCTCTCTCGCTGGCTGTCTCTCTCTCTGTCAAATAAATAAATAAAATCTTTTAAAAAAAAAAAAAAGAAAGAAAGAAAAGAAACCTTATTGTGGGTTTCACTCTAGATTACACCGTCTTGTTTCTAGAGGGCTCTTGTCAAAGTGGGATAGTCTGCTGGCTCTGGTGAGGACAATCCGGAACGTGGGACGTTGGACAGGGGTAGTGGGTTGTTGGGAAAATGAAGTCTTCAAGCACCTTAACTGGCTGATGGGGTTAGCAGATAAAATAGAAGATGCCTACTTAAGTTTGGCCTTCATATAAACAATAGATTTTTGTTTGTAGGAGTATATCCCATGCGATATTTGAGGCATGGTTATATGAAAAAATAATCATTATTTATCTGAAATGTAAATTTAACTGGACATTTGTATTTTTCTTTGCTAAGTCAGGCAACCTACCAGCTAAGGGCCAGTGCACCTTGTAAATAAGACTCAGGGAGCTGCAGTCCTAGTGTTTCCCCACCTAGTCAGCCTTTCAGGGAAAGGAGCAGGCAACACAGCCAGGAATTGCTTAATTACTGTACAAAAGCCACTATTCGTTTACAAACGGAACCCTGTCTTTCTCAATGTCTCTTTAGTGAGGTCTTCCCTGCTTGAAGAAAAAGGCGCATCCCATGTCCCCATCATGCCCGAGGCCCCTGCAGAGCCCAGTTCAAGCCCCGGGGTGCTGGGAGTCCAGGCTTTCAGATTTAGTTCTGCTGCTTTTGGATAAACCTCTCTAAAACTCAGTAATCTCATCTGTAAAATGGGATCAATAATCTCTTCTGTATTTTCCATTAGTTGTCAGGAACGAACAATGAATTCTAGGAAAATATTTGGTGAACCGTGAAGTATTCTATAACAAACACTATACATAATTTGTGCTGCTCTCAAAATATGATTATTGAATTCCACTGAGCAGCAATGTTTCATTTGGTCCCTCCCGCCTCTTCAGCCCCACCCTGCAAAGCATGCGCCTCCCAGGATCCTGTTGCCCTGTTACTGCATGAGGTCCTGCGCAGGCCGTAGCTAGGGGACTGGCCTCCTATCAGAGAGCGTGGTGGTCCACACAGACACTTACAGTCAAATCCCCCACCCCTTGTTCCCACATCTGCCAGCAAATATTCCAGGCATTGAACTACCATTCTTTAGCCCGGAGGAACATGTATTTGCTTTGTTTTAAAGAAAATAAAGCCTGCAGGGCACAGAACTAGTCAGGAGCGGGTATGATTTAACCTAGTTGGTCTACCTAAAACATACAGATCGATAGATAGTAAGGACATGTCTATGGATACAGGTTTGCTCCCACACTTACAACAACATACTCAACAAATGTTTCCTGAGCCCATGTGTCAACTCCTCCCTTTGGGAAGTGTAAGCAGGGGTGCTGTAAGACAGGGTCCCTGTTAGACCCTTCCCCTGCCCAGGCCTGACAGCCAGCACCCCAGCCTCAGATCAGGCCCTGCCTCTATCCACTCCCTCCCCACCCTGACTTTCTGGAGTGGACAGATGGAGCCCCACCGAGGTCCCCAGACCAACAGGCTGCACTGGGTAGGGTTGGGGGCCTCACTGCTCCAGAACTAGAGCTGGCCTCCACTCTTGCACACTGCAGGGAGGTTGAGGGGTCCCTTTTATGGTTAAACCTGCCAAGCCTTAGCTTTCATGCGAAGCTGCAGATTGAGTCGGAGCTCTGCCGACAGACCGCTGATGACTCAGCCCCACCCTTCCTGAGTTGCCTCAGCTCATACCCCTCCCTGCTTCCTTTCTGATTATGGATGGACACCACTTACCTGCCTTATCCTACCTGGGACAGCTCCAGCTCCTGAGCGAGGCTAGCAGCTGCTCTCAGTACCTACCTTAGGGCTGGGCACACAAGAATTTGAAGATTGGGACTCAATTAGAAGTCTTAGAAATCTATACCAAAGTATTTTCCAGACTAGTTACAAAAAAAAAAAAAAAATCCATAAAAACCATGGAGCACACAGCAAGACAAGCAGCATACTGAAGGACTGGGGCATCTTCCCAGCAGAGAAATCAGCCCTGAGAGCAGTGCAAGCCTGTAAGTCCCCGTAGGAGGAAGTGACCAGGAGCCCAGAATGGGTCCATTTACACTCCGTAAGCACTGCTGCCCAAGAATGCCATGGAAGTCTCCTTCTTGCAGATCACTCATGCCTGCCAGACTGGCCTAGGGTAGAGCAAGGGCCAAAGGTGGCTGGCAGATACCGAGTGACAGGAGGGAGCAGACGTCCAGGAGTGAGGGAGGGCCGTGGAGCTGAGAAGTATGCAGTGATGGCCCCTGTCAGCAGTCATATTGGATGAATGTGCTTAGAAGCCGCCCCGTCCCCATTTCCCGTCCCCTAGCTTGGCAGGTGTTTGTCTTCAGGGCAGAGAGCGTCTTCTCACTCTTTAGATCACAGAGGTTGTGGTGCTGGGGCATGACCACCCGTGGGGATGGGGAGGGACACAGCAGGGTTTGCAGGGAAGGAAGAGAAGCTGGCGAATCCTCTTGGCTTAGCCCTGAGAGCCCTGGATATGGTGTCAGGACAATGGGTCCCAGCCTTGGCTCCAGGAGGCTGTCGTTCAGCTCTGTGTCACTTCTGACTCTCAGTATCTGTACCTGCATAACTAGGGGATGGAATATTTTACCAAAGTCTCTTATCTCATTCATTCAAGAGCATGCATTAAGTACCTATTGTATGCCAGGCACTAGTCCAGGCACTTGGGCTACATTAATCCCTAGTGAGGAGGTAAGGGTGCTCGGACACACTCTGAATAGGGTGGTCAGGGGCGGCCCCATTGAAAACGTGCCACTTTGTGATTTTCTTGTCCTTCAACCTGGTATGGCAAGATCCATGAGTGATGAACTGTTCACATACAAATAGACCAGGCCAAGAAAATTTTAACCTCTTCATAAATGAAGATCAAGAACTTATAAATTTGAAAACCAGGTTTATGAATGATTATGCTTATATTAATTTAATTATATCAGTCTGTTTAATAATGTCTTATTAATCCAATAGAAGACTTCCTTAAAAAATAATGAAAAATGGTGTATGAATTATTCCCGGAATGACGTGTGCCCTGGCCCTGGTCTCCTTGACAATTCATAAACGAGGCCTTTCTGGTGGATACATCGCATCTGCTCTTCTAGGCTCATCACTCTCCCAGCTTCTGGCGCCCTGTCTTGTTGGTCTTTCACAGACCTGGTTATTTTCCCTCATGTTTCTGTCTGATGCACTACAGAGAAAGAGATTCAGAGGAAAAACATGGAAAGCAGGAGATGGGGTGGGAATTATTGGAGAGAGATGTCCTCTTAAGGAAGCCTACAGCAGTCTCTCCTTCCCAAGGTTTCTTCGACAGTCAGAGAGGCCCCATTAGCTGTGGGAAGGGAGAGTTGCTCACACCTGCCTGCAAGCAGCAGATAGATAAAAGGATTTCTAGAAGCTCTTTGAGCACCATTGGAGTTAAGTTAGGCTACTCCACACAACCTTGGGATCCTACTTCTTCTTTCCAGGAGCCTGGTTAAAATATTCCCCCACTCCACCCATGAGATCTCCAAACCCTGGGAAGAAAGGGAAATGTCTTTGTTCAGGATAATCACAGCTGTGCTCTGCAGCCTCTTCAGGTGAGGGCAGCTCAGAGCCCAGAACCCCAGCTTCATCTCTCCTGCAGGTCACTCAATGGATATGTTGCGTTACTAGTAAGCTACGTCACGCAGACAAGGCACAAAGTTGCTAAGTGCTTGGACAAATTCCTTGGGAGTCTCTACCCATAGGGTCGTAAGAGAGCCCAAGGAGTTGGTCCCCACTGATCTTTCTGTTAGCTAAGCATTAGCTTATACCAACCATTTCCATGGACTTCCCCAGGAGAGAGCAGGAGCGTCTAAGACAGACCTGCTTGATCAAAGGGGAGACAAGTGTCTGCTGCTAAGTCCAGAGCTGACTCCTCTGAGCTGGAGAAGTTACATCAGTGAGGAACAAGTTGGAGAGAGGCCTTTTGGGATTCAGAACCAGCTGATTAGGAGGACAGGGCTTGGGAGAAAGGATCTTAAGCCCAGCCCTGCCCCACTGGTCAAGCAATGGTTGAGAATGGCCCATCAAGAGTCAAGGCTATGAAGGACAGTGATGGTGGTGGTGAGGGTGAAGAAGATGACGGTGCTGGAAGCAGCCTAGGTGTCCATCTGTAGATGAATGGATATAAAAGGTGTGTGTGTGTGTGTGTGTGTGTGTGTGTGTGTGTGTGTGTGGGCGGGTGTGTGTGTGATGGAATATCACTCTGCCATAAAGAAGAAGGAGATCTTGCCATTTACAACACCACTGGTAGACCTAGAGGGTATTATGCCAAGTGAAATATATCAGACAGAGAAAAACAAAGACCATATGATTTCTCCTATATGTGGAATCTAAAAAACCAATCAAATTAATGCACACACAAAAGCAGGAGCAGACCTTTCAATACAGAGAGCAAACCGATGGTTGCCAGAGGGCTGTGGGGAGCAGAGGGATGGACAAAATGGGTGAAGGGGCATGGGACATACAGGCTTCGAGTTATGGAACAAGGAAATAATGGAATAAGAGGTACAGCATAGGGAATTGTGAGAAGGTTGTGTGGTGACCCATGTGGCTACACTTGTGGCATAACGTAACCGTACAGAGCTGTTCAATCACTGTGTCATGCACCTGAAACTAATGTAATATGGTGTGTCAACTCTACAAAAAAAAAAAAGTAGGTATTGATTGTGAGAGGATAACAAGGACACTATTCCTTTACACTCAGTTCCTTGTCACATAGGTCTACCCAACATGACAATTTGCTTCATCAAAGCCAGCAAGGGAGAGAGTCAAGAGAGAACATCAGCTAGCAAGAGGAACATTACGGTCTCCTCAAACTTAATTGTGAAAGCGACACCACATCACTACCATTACGTTCTGTGAGTTAGAAGCAAGTTACAGGTTGCTGGGCTAGCCCGTATTCCAGGGGGAGAGATCCTCCCAAAGGCATCCACACCAGGAGCTGGAGATGGGGAGGTAGAGTCTGCCCACTGCAGTAACCCTCTAGCTCCAGTCTGTTGCATGAGAGATCCCCAGTGAAATCAGCAAAGAAACAGCACAAAGAACTTGAAGAATTGTGAGAAACAAAATGTTACTGAAGCCACTGAATTTCGGGGGGGGGGGGTTGTTAGACAATGAAAGCTACTGAAGCCATTCAGTTTCATATCGGCAATGGTGTCCTGCTTTAACAGAAACCTAAAACACGTGGCATCGACTTTGAGACTGAGAAGCAAACAGAGACTGTAAAAGTGGCTTCTGGAAAGCTGCTGGTAGAGGCTGGAAATTCCTTTAGAAAGCTGGAGGGAGAACAATGTTTCTTATGTGGTGGCGGAGTAATTGAAGAGGCTTGCCTGTGGTAACTTTGTAGGTAGAAAATATAGCTAATGAACTTGCAGATGGGGCTAAGGTGATGTCAGGCAGTATCTGGAATATGTCAACGGGCTCTTTATTTCTATTTTGTGGAATAAACTGAAGAAGGAGCTGCTCCGTTTGCAAACAGACTTTAGAGGAAATCGAAGGGAGCCAGGATTTTCTGGTGTGGAAAATAAAACTTTTTTCCTCATCTTCAGTTTCTTCGACCAGAAAAATTCCCTCTGAGTAAATTAAAACCTGGGTAGAAATTAAATACAGGGTACAACCACCAAACTATGGCCTCAGGGTCAAGATCGAATTAAGGAGATGGTAGGGGAATCCATGTGCAAACTCCTGACACTGCCCCTTTGGCCAAGATAGAAAATCAAAAGCAATACCACGTTCCAAGTAAAACAGCACGGAGCCCTCAAGGATTCAAGGATGGAGTGAGGGTGGTTTTCATCTACCCCTGATTTTTAATCCACCTGGGATTTACTCTGATTTTTTAAAAGGATCCGGGGTGTGTGGGGGTGGGCAGTGAACAACTGGCCATGGTAGATGAGAAAAGACTTCCGCAGTGGGTGGAAAATTATCCCCAAAGCTCCAGGTCTTAAAATCTCTGAAAGCTCTGTTTTCATTTATACTGCAAAAGGAGTTTGCAGAATAATTTAATATGTGATTACACTAAGGCTCTTCAGATGGACAGATTGTCCTGGATTATCTAGGTGACGCGTGACTGTAACTGTAAGTGTCCCGGTCATAGGGAGGCAGGTCAGACTCCAGGAGAAGGAGGCAACGACTAAAGCCAAGGGCTCTGCTTCAGGCTTTGAAAGTGTAAGACGGGATCATGACCTCTAAGAAATGCAGCTCAGGAGGCTGAAAAAGGAAGCTTGGCCCTATTGTTACAATTTGAGCCCAGTGAAACTAATTTTACACTTCTGACCTCCGAAATTACAAGAGAATCAACATGTGCTGTTTTTAACAACCAAGTTTGTAGTAATTTGTGGCAAGAGCCATAGGAAATTCAAACAACTACCAATAATGTAACCACATTGTAGCCCTAATTGTCATAGCTAGAGCAGAAATCATATTACCAGAATAGATCAGCCTCATCTCTGGCATAAGTAGCAACTATTGATCTGGCAAGTGTATTCTATACAATCACAACAAAATCACAGAAGTCTATCACAAAGAGCAATGAAAAGACGTTTGTGCTCATTGGGAATGAGCAGCTGCATACATTCACGGTCCCGGCAGATGTTCGAGTTAACTCTTACGCTGTCACAGTGCAGTCCGGTTAGTTTGGTTTTTTTGACCTTGGTTGTTTTGACAGTCCCTTGTCACTGTATAATGACATAATGTTAATTGAACCTGGAGAGTACGAAGTGGCAAGAATAATGCATACACCAGTGGGTGGGGGATAAATAATACATGGATTCCAAGTGATCTGAGAAATGCTGGGCACCTGTAGCTCTTCCCGTTAAGGAAAATGCAGGGACGCTTGGGGCCTCAGTCCGTTAAGTGTCTGCCTTCGGCTCAGGTCATGATCCCAGGGTCCTGGGATCCAGCCCTGCATTGTGTTCCCTGCTTCTCCCTCTCCCTCTCCCTCTGCTTGCTGCTCCCCCCTACTTCGGCTCTGTGTCAAATAAATCAATAGAATCTTAAAACACAATGCACAATAGTTAATAAGCCTCTTAATTTGGGAGGTGGCACATCTCCATATCTTGAATAACTCAGAGAGATGCCAGCTTTGAGTGGAACTCAGAGCAAAGGAGCATGTTGAGGTTGCAATGCGATCAGTCCCGCCAGTGGGCCATATAACAGGGTGCTAGACGTATGCACGGTAAAGGAAGACAAGATGTTGTATGTCAGGCAAGTCCTAGCAGACGAATCTCAATGTCGACTCCTAAGGTTTTGCAGCCAGTCTATGCTGCCTTGTACTGGTCCGCCAGGGCTGCTGTAACAAAATACCCCAGGCAGAACAGCTTAAACCGCAGAAATTTATTATCTCACAGTTCTGTAGGCCAGAAGTCCAAGATCAAGGGGCCATCAGGGTTGGTTTCTGGTGAGAGCTCTTTTCTTGGCTTGCAAATAGCCATCTTTTTGCTATGTCTGCATATAGCTTCTCCTCTGTGCATGTTTAGAAATAGGAAGAGAGAGAAAAAGAGAGAGAGAGAGAGACCTAGAGTCTCTTCCTCTTTTTATTAAGACTCAGCTCTATTAGGTTAGGCCCCCACCTAGAGGATCTCATTTAGCTTTAATTAACTCCTTAAAGTCCCTCTTTCCAAATGGAGTCACATTAGGAGTTAGGGCTGCAATACATGAATTTGGGGGGTGGGGTGGGGAGGAAACACTTCTCCCCATAACACATCTGCATCAGAAAATTATTCACCATTTAAACAGCAGCTCCTGGCATACTACTAGACTCTAGCTGAGCCTGGATACTTGATCAAATCGCTTCCCAACATGATCTGAGCTTTGCCTCCTGAAGCTGAATATTGTCAGTTCGTAAGGTGGGCAGGCGCAACAAAATGTCATCCTGTAACGACAACGGCACATTTGGAATCAGGCCGAGTAGATCCAGAGAATACAAATAAACTCATATTTGGCCCAGACCCTCATATTCCCTATCTCTGTTACACGGATGAGTCTCCTTCATTCTATACCTATGGCCTTACAAATTTTCATTTTGACTAGCTGGAGAAGGAAGACAGATCTTTGGTTCATCAATGGATTAGCACCAGATGTTAGTACGAGCCAAAAACGGGCAAGTGCTGTTCTGTAGGAGTATTTCAGACGAGACAAAGAGAAAGCTTCTCAGTGTCTAGAACTCTAAGCAGTACACCTGGTTATTTATTTTTTTTTTAAGATCTTATGTATTTATTCGACAGAGATAGAGACAGCCAGCGAGAGAGGGAACACAGCAGGGGGAGTGGGAGAGGAAGAAGCAGGCTCCCAGCGGAGGAGCCTGATGTGGGGCTCGATCCCATAATGCCAGGATCACGCTCTGAGCCGAAGGCAGACGCTTAACCGCTGTGCCACCCAGGAGCCCCTACACCTGGTTATTTACTTGGACTGGAGCGAGAAGTGCCTTGAGAAAGGAATATTCAGGACTCTTAGCTGTTGTCAACGGCTTAGACGGTAATTAATCCCTTAGTTGGTTGTTCAGGAATTTTGGGGAGAGCTGGGGAATTGAAGAAAGGAGACAGAGGTCTCAGGAAGAAGCACAGTGATGGATTTGTGGGAGTGGCCTCAGAGTGTCAGGATCTTTGCATGACAGGCGAATGCCACTAGAGAGCACAGATTACAGAAGAGGCACTGCTCAATTAGGTAGACCAGAGACCTGTCTTTGGCCGTTCCAGTGCCTGTAGAGTAGGCCCGTGGATAGAATAGCCGTGGTGGCAGTGGTGGAGGTAAGGCACAGTTCCAACGGCTTGGGCTGTTTCTCGCCAGGACTGATCCAGCCACCGCCATATTGAATGTCTGACAGATCAGCAGCAGACAGCAAAGCTGGGCTCTAAATACGTACCATCCCCCAAGGACCCCGTGTCGGGGGTGGGGAGAGTCTCTGGGAAACAGATAGCAAGACGGAAATAGAAATACAATAGAATTATTGGGGGTAATGCCTGTGAAAGAGAAAAGGAAGCGGGAGCAGCGTAGGCAGGAAGAGCCAGGCAACGGTGATCCAAATCTGACACCAGTGAGAGAAGAGGGAGAAGGAGCACCTTGGGGGTAGGATGGGGCTCAAACTCAGGTGAACGAGAAGTCTCCACTAGGCCAGGGGGCACCTCTTGGGCAAAAATATGCTGGTCAGGAACAGTGAACCTAAGAAATCTGTGCCCTAAGCTTGAAATAAGAGGCAAAGTCTGAAGGCACCCATAGGTGAGGGACTTGTCCCCTGACCACGGGCTGTCTGGGTAAGGGGGACCAGGGCAGGACTCCTTCACAACTGTGAGTTACCAGCCAGCCACGTGGTGGCAAACTGATTACATCAGGCACATCACACCATGGAGGGGACAGTATTTCACGCTTGCTTATGACCGTTACAGAGTCTTTGTGAGGCTTTGCCTTCCCTGCCTGCAATATCACAACGCCATTGTCAGGAGAATCTCACGTAACACTGCCTCCAACCAACAGACCACATTTATCCTGAAGAAGGTTCAACATGGTAGAAAACCAAGGGCTCCAGTAAGTGTTATGTTTGTTTCAGACAGGGAGGACTGTTTCCGAAGACCTCATCGTTACATATGCAGGAATTTTGAGAGACCATTGTTAAAACATGGATGGATTGCATTTGGCCACAGTGGAAGTATTTACCGAACAAAACTAAGGCAAACTACAAATTCGAGCCTTTTCTTACACACAAGACAATTTAACAACACACCAGGGAATCTGGTGGCGCTCATATATTACGTTGCCCATAGCTATTGGCAGACTCAGAGAATGCTGGAATGACCCCTTCAAGGAGCAGCTAGGACAGCAGATTGGGGATTGCCCTTTGGGTCATAGGGGTGGTGTATTTCAAGATGCAATACATATTTTGAACCAAAGACCATAGGTGGTGCTATGTCTACAATAGGCAGGGTGCATTTTTCCAGGAACCAAGGAGTGACCCAAGAGATGACCCTTCTTCCTAATAATTCCACTTGGGGAATTTGTGCTTCATGTCCTCCACATTTTAGACTCTGCTGGGCTAGAAATCCTAGAAGGAAGATTTCTACCAGGGGACACAGTATGGGTTTGACTAAATCTAAAACTATAGCTGCTGCCTTGTCATTTGGGGTTCCTCACACCAGTATACCTGTAGGCAAAGAGAGGAGTTACTAACCTGGTGAAGTAATTGGACCTTCTTATCATGAATCATAGAGTTGCTACTCTCTCTCTATATGATGATAGATAGATGATAGATAGATAGATAGATAGATAGATAGATAGATAGATGATAGATAGATAGAGGATAGATTGATAGAGGATAAATAGATAGATAGATAGATAGATAGATAGATAGATAGATAGATAGATGATAGATAGATAGATAGATGATAGATAGATAGATAGATGATAGATAGATAGATAGATGATAGATAGATAGATAGATAGATAGATAGATAGATAGATAGATAGATAAATAGATAGATAATGGAAGCCAGGAGGAGTTTGTCTGGAACTCAGGGAAGTTACTTGGGTGGCAACTCTGATGATTCCTTGTATGTTAATACCTGCAAATGGGTAGCCCCAGAACCAAGGCTTGACAAAGGTATGGTAGCTAGATGCTCAGATCCATCAAGCATGAAAGTCTAGGTTACCAGGAAAGCAGCCTAGACCCACTGAAATTCTGGCAGAGGGTGAACGGATTCTAGAAGTGGTGGTGGAAGAGTGAGATAAGCAAAGACTTGACCTCAGGACCAAAGGACCAACTTCAGCTTGTCCCACGACCTTTCCTGTTGTATCGTGTGCTTTTTCATTAACTATGACTGGCCACCATTGAAAAGCAGCTGTTTTAAGGGTAAGCTTAACGTGGGTCATAAATGGACCCGAGAGGTCAAGGGATAGATGTAGCAGATGCTGTTGGTGGCCCACCCATGTCCGTCCTTCAGACTGTATCACTTCAGTGAGGCAGCTGACTTCGAATTGCCAGTATCTGTCTTTTTTCCAGAAGACTTTCCCCAAAGGCATGTGAAGCTACTCTTCCTGCTTGCAGCACAGCCTGGAAGTCCAAAAAAAATTAATATCCCCTAGGAACAGCTCTCCATTGAGGATATGTCCCCCATTCCAGTGGAATCGCATGAAGACATATGTTCCTCATCATTTACCAGAAGTTCCCTACAAGATGAAGCTCTAGTTGGCTGCAGTTGGAGATCTCAATAATGACACCCCCCCCCTTTTTTTTGGACCATTTATTCCCTGTCTCATTTTCTCACTCCCCTATCAATGTTTCAGTCACCTCCCAGAAAAACAACTTGGGTGTTTTTATATCAAGGTCTAGTCTATATCCAAGGTTTCGCAGAAAAACAAGGTCTAGTCTCTCTCTCTATATATGTATATATATATAATCTATCTATCGCAAGGTCTAGTCTATATCCAAGGTCTCCCAGAAAAATCTCCCAGATTATATATATATAATCTATCTATCGCAAGGTCTAGTCTATATCCAAGGTTTCCCACTTCAGTGTGTCTAGATTATATATATATATAATCTAGACACACTGAAGTGGGAAACCTTGGATATAGACTAGACCTTGCGATAGATAGATTCTATATATATAATCTGGGAGATTTTTCTGGGAGACCTTGGATATAGACTAGACGTTGATATAAAAACACCCAAGTTGTTTTTCTGGGAGACCTTGGATATAGACTAGACGTTGATATAAAAACACCCAAGTTGTTTTTCTGGGAGACCTTGGATATAGACTAGACGTTGATATAAAAACACCCAAGTTGTTTTTCTGGGAGACCTTGGATATAGACTAGACGTTGATATAAAAACACCCAAGTTGTTTTTCTGGGAGACCTTGGATATAGACTAGACGTTGATATAAAAACACCCAAGTTGTTTTTCTGGGAGACCTTGGATATAGACTAGACGTTGATATAAAAACACCCAAGTTGTTTTTCTGGGAGACCTTGGATATAGACTAGACGTTGATATAAAAACACCCAAGTTGTTTTTCTGGGAGACCTTGGATATAGACTAGACGTTGATATAAAAACACCCAAGTTGTTTTTCTGGGAGACCTTGGATATAGACTAGACGTTGATATAAAAACACCCAAGTTGTTTTTCTGGGAGACCTTGGATATAGACTAGACGTTGATATAAAAACACCCAAGTTGTTTTTCTGGGAGACCTTGGATATAGACTAGACGTTGATATAAAAACACCCAAGTTGTTTTTCTGGGAGACCTTGGATATAGACTAGACGTTGATATAAAAACACCCAAGTTGTTTTTCTGGGAGACCTTGGATATAGACTAGACCTTGGATATAGATTATATATATATATAATCTATATCCAAGGTCTAGTCTATATCCAAGGTCTCCCAGAAAAATCTCCCAGATTATATATATATAATCTATCTATCGCAAGGTCTAGTCTATATCCAAGGTTTCCCACTTCAGTGTGTCTAGATTATATATATATATAATCTATATCCAAGGTCTAGTCTATATCCAAGGTCTCCCAGAAAAACAACTTGGGTGTTTTTATATCAAGGTCTAGTCTATATCCAAGGTCTACTTTTGGGGGTAAGCTTAACTGAGACAAATGGATACAGTGGATCCGGGGAAAGTAGGCAGATTCTACAACTGTTTTGAAAGTTGAATCGACAACACTTGCATTTGGGTTGAATGCAGCAACCACAAGAAAGAGAGAAACAGGGTTGATGCCTAGTTTTCTGACATAAGCCACTGAGTAGAAAGTGCTGTCTTTTGCGGACATGGGGGTTAATTAGAGGCATAGAAAATCAAGAGTTTCATTTGTTGACATGACATTTAAGATTTCTCTAAAACAGCAAAGCGAAGGCTTCAATTCCCACCAAGATAAAAAGTTGGAGCTGCAACCTTGGGAAAAATTGCGACCTTGGGCAAATAGAAATGGCCGCAAGAAGTTGGATGTCACACTAACTTTCTATGACCTTGAAGTGTGGTCAGAGCAATGTCTGTCACTTCCCTCTGCCACAGGAACCAGCAAAGTGCCAGTCAGCTACTGCCCTATTAATGAGGACACAGGGAGAAGCGCCCCAGCCCTCAATGGGTGTGCTCCCTGAGTGACAAGTGTCTTTATTGTTATAAGCCATTAAGAATTTAGCATATTGTTATCACAGCAGAGACTGAGTGATCCTGACTGGTCCAGAAATCCTTCCTTAATGACAAGAGGTAAGAAGGAGATGAGGGACTTAATTTAAGGTAGTTTTGGGATCTGATGTTGAGAAAATAAATAATTTTACAGGTAGTGGTACTTTAGAAGGAAAAATAGCATAAGCACTATGTCCTTTCCCTAAAAACAACTGCTAGAAAAAGCTGTCTAGTACTGTTTCTCCAGCTAGCTTAATAGGAGGGTGACCTTTACCTGGCTTGACATCCCAGAGTATATGCAATCAAATGTAAAAAATCCATTATTGTGTCAACTCTCGGTCGTGTAACAGAATGCAGGTCACCTACAAACCCCTGAAGCATTGTGCGGTAATTTCCTTATGTACTGGGTGTTTCGTTGCTAGTTTACTGTCTGCTTTCGGCGTTGTTTCTGCTCACATTAAGAAGTCTACTTTCCTACCAAGGTCACCGCTGTGAAATTCAAACCAGAGGGCCACAATTTGCTGGCGTTGGAGCCACAGAGGAAACTAACTGCTGCCAGAAAAACTGCCTGGGGCAGAGAGAAAGGGAAAGAACACCCTGCTTCTCCCATCCTCCAATCTACACCATTGGCTAACCCAGTTGGAAGTTACAATGGAAGTCTAGAGAAAGCAGCCTGCGGGAGTCAGACCACTTGCCATACAGAGCAGAACAGAGAAAAGGCAAAATATGAACTGATGCCAAAACAGACCCAGGACTGATACAGGAAGGTGTGGCACACAGGGAGGGTGTCTAATACAATTCCCTCCTTTGACAGCTATGCCTGACTTCCCTTCCCCAACACTGATCTAGCCATGAGGTCTGAAGAAGCGTAATCGAGGTGTAATAGAGCCTATTATATGATCCTTATTCCCTGCCCATAGTGATTCAGCAAAGGAAGGAGATCTGGCCAAGCTGAGGCAATCAGTCATCACCAAGATTTTCCATACTGAAGCTGACAGAAAAGGGTCTGCTTGGTCACAGAGTGGTAAGCACGGGCCTCTGTATGTAGCCCTTGTCCTTGACCTCCGATGTGTGAAGAAAGTAATAGTAATAGGACAGAACGTAATCAAGTTGATGTGGAGAAGGAAACAAAAATAGGAGACAGAGAGTGTGTGTCTAGAAAGGTTCTGAGTCCATGGTTCTAGGAATCACTGAGGAAAACTCTACCCCTGCTCGGCTCTACTTCCGGTCGGTCTCTAATACGGTTGCTTAAGCCAACAGATTTCCTTCCGGCTTCATGTATTTTATTAGATTTCTGTCCCTTATAACTGAAACACAGAGATGTTCTGAGCAAGCAAGAAAAAGAAGAGAGTGACATCATGCTAAAACTTTGCTAAGGAAAAAGAAAAGCTGAGAGGGGAAGGAAGTACAGGTGGTCCCATCAGCAAGCCGGTGACCGGAATCCTGCTGTACGCATACGTGGTTTTACCAAGAATGTCCGGCTTGCCTACGGATATAGATGACCGGTGACATAAGCTAAGAAGGCGGAGACTCTGGGAAATTATTTTGCAAAGAGGAGGGGCTGACTGAGGTGACAGGCTTCTTTAGCCCTACACCCCCCACCACCCAGACATACCCACACTCTCCCCCTTCAGTGACCATGTGGGGTCACCATACAGCCCAGAGCTGCTTACACTTATCATTACCCGAAAGAAAAATATTGTGGGGTGGATTTTTTTTTTTTTGGTTTTATTCTTTTGTGTAATGCCACTGTTTTCAAGTTCTAACTATTCAGAGCTGATCAATATCCCTAATCGATAAAGAATCCATCTCTGCCTCTTATTAGAGGCCTTTCTCCCAAATGACAATCTTGAGTTTCAACTTCTCTATAAGACCTTAGGAGGGGCACCTGGCGGGCTCGGTTGGAAGAGCTTCTCCTGATCTCAGGGTTGTGTTGGAGCACCATGTTAGGTGTAGAGAATACTTAAATAAATAAATACAAACTTAAAAATTAAAAAAAAAAGACCTTAGGAGGAGGCACCCAGCTCCCATGCCTTCTTCATGGCCAGGGTGAACCCAGGAAATATGAAAGTCCTGATCCCGCTGTAGGTCACAGGCCAGAGCCAGGAGCTGGCAAGGGACACTTGGCCAGAGAACCTGGGGTGGGGGAGGGGGGCTGCAGGATTAGAAGCCTGGGGAGGTGGGACACACAGAAGGCTCTTCAGTTCTCCAAAGTCTAAAAGCACCAAGAGGTACCCACCTCACTGTCTCTCATTCACCTATAGCCCCTTTTCCTCACATGAAGAAGAGCTCTTTGGTTCTCCAGTCCCGATCTACCCAAGGGACTTGCAAATGTGGGGATTTCTTTGCATCGCCCGTCCTATGATCAGCTCTTCCTTCCTGTAATGGTTAATTTTAGGTATCGACTCGACTGGTCCACAAGGTGCCCAGATATTTGGTTAAGCATTTTTCTGGGTACATCTAGGAAGGTGTTTCTGGATGGGATTAGCGTTTGAATCGGTAGGCTGAGTAAAGCAGATTGCTGTCCCCACTGTGGGCGGACCTCATCCAATCCATTGAAGGGCTGTGTGCAATAAAAGATTAAGAAAGAATTCTGATTTTCTTCGTGACCGTCTTCCAGGGGTAGATCAGTCTTCTGCCTTCAGTCGTGGACTCTGACTGGAACTTACACCACCTGTTCTCAGGCCTTCAAAATCAGACTGGAACGATACCATTGACTGTCCTGGGTCTCCCGCTGATCTTGGACTTCTCAATAATCATGTGAACAAATTCCTCAGAGTAATTTGTACATATAGGATGTATATGTGTGTGCTTCCTATAGATAATATATGTCCTATTGATTCTGTCCCTCTGGAGAGCTCAGACAAACACACACTCCCCAACGCAAAGGCCCCCGTCAGAAGGAGAAGGGCAGCTGTACTCTCAAGGCCAGCAGCAGTCTGGGGGGCGCTAGTTTTCACCAAGACCCCAGCCTTTGACGAATCAGGCTTCAAATCGGAATGAGGGCTGCAGTTCCCAGAATGATAGGTGCATAACTTTTCCGTCTCATAAGGGCTCCCACCTTTTATGTTTGGGGAATTGGTAAGATACAAATCCTTAGAAAACCAGTCAATTAACATTCATTTCCAGTGCAATGCCCCTTGATGGCTCCACTAGACACAAAACAGGGAGGGGATGCTTCCAGAGGAAGTGGGGGACTGAAGACTGTCGTTTAAAGACCAAGACCAGCTGGGAGCAGTTTTAATGCTTCTATTTATAATAAAGGGATGAAGTTCCGGAAAGTTGCTTCTCTGTGCAAAAAGATGAGTGCCGGTGAGCTTGGGTGTGTGTGTGTGTGGGGGGGGTGACAGAGGGGAGTGCAAAATGGTTTATCAATGTCACATAAAAATAACAAAGACCCTTGGCAGCCCTTATCTTGATTTTGCAAATCATGCAGCATGAATGGGGAATTCTTCCTGGGCCTTTAGCATTTCTTTTTCTTTTCTTTTTTTGGGGAAAGTGGGGGAGCAATGGGCAGACAGGAGGAAATTCAATTCTCTGTGATCAACAGTAGGGAGGCTGGGGTTCTCCCACCAGAACAAGCCTCACTCCTGGGGTCCTTCAGGAGTTCCCCTCCCAGGGCTCTCAAGGTGAAGTTTTCTCCTTGTCCACCCCAAGGAGCTAGACATTCACCCGAAAGGGTCATTCTGTGGAAGATGGCAAAGCTCGGCTCCCTAGGGCTTTACATAAAGCAGACTGACCTCTCTTCCGTTAGCATTTTCCTTGGACATTCATGGCATTGAACGTCACAGCACCAAGCTATCTTCCTCCACAAGACACACACCTGTGTCCCTGCCAGCAGGACCAGGGCAGCCAGCCATTCTGGCAGCACCTTGCCTGATCAATCTTTCTGAGAGCTTCCTGGAAGGGGCTAGACAAAAAGCAAGCCCTGGGGACAAGGCCTGTTGTCCAGCAGCAGTCCCTGTCCCTGACCCTAAGCACAGAGGTGTCTGTAGTGATAACGGGCTGATCTGAACATGGGTTCGACTTCATGGCACTAAGACTGACTGTAAACCCAGGGGAATCCCATCACGGATTAAGTTCCTCGGGACGCAGATTCTGACACGGAGAGGAGCAGGCAGGATGTTATTAAGAGAAGCTAGGGATCGACAACTGCTGAAGAGGGGAGAAAGGAGCAGGATTAGGCAGAGGGAGACATGGGGCTGGGAGGCAGGACTGACAGAGACCTCCGCTGGGAGCACTGCCACTGTGCACCTGTAGAGATGCTCCTGGTGGGACGAGAGCTGGGCTTTCATCCCCTCCACTGATGGGTCACGGCTGCGGGCTGCTCTGGGAAGGTGTGTGACCTTGAGCAAGGTGTTTACTCAAGGTAACTCCCCTGGAGGGACAGCTGAGGCAATCCTACAGCTGCCGTCCAACGCTTCATCGCTGGTTTGCACATTGCAGGATCAGCCCCCTCCTGTTGGCCCCAGCACCTCGGATTCCATGAATGTTCTCGAGGGTCCAGCAGTGAGTGTGTTCAGGAGTGCTCTGTGACAATGGCCATGCTCCACACTTGGGTTAAACATATTACGATAAACCATGTTCTATAGAAGTGGGACTTTGAGGGAAGAAGGGGGAGCAGAGATCCCTAGCTGAGGAAGACGGGGTGGGCGTCCTGAGAGTAAGCACTGCCCTGAGCAGGGGCTTTTAATTTTTTTTAATTTGCTTTACTTTTTTTTTTTTTTAAGATTTTATTTATTTATTCGATACAGAGAGAGACAGCCAGCGGGAAAGGGAACACAAGCAGGGGGAGTGGGAGAGGAAGAAGCAGGCTCCCAGCGGAGAAGCCTGATGTGGGGCTCGATCCCACAATGCCGGGATCACGCCCTGAGCTGAAGACAGACGCTTAACCACTGTGCCACCCAGGTGCCCCTAATTTGCTTTACTTTTAATACACATGAGTGAGACAGATAAATTCCCCAATCTTCTAGTCAGCCTGGGTGAGACTCGTTTGTTCTCTGGACATTTTACTTTCTTCCTGGGCAGTGCTTGGTGGACGAACTTTATATCGGACACACGTCAGGTTGCCAATCGTGAGTACGGTCCATCCTCTCACCCCCCCCCCCCGGGCTCTGCTGGGTTTGTGATGGCCGGGGTGGTGAGCACTGGCCCCACGGGCATGGGAGCTGGATCAGCCAGTCCCTTGGGTGCAGTCTGCCCAGGCCAGGGAGGGCTGAGCGTGCTGGGACTGGGACCTGCAGCAGAACGCTGGTGCCTTAGAAAGGACCCAGTGTTGCCTCCACTTTGGGCCACTTTGAGCTGGTAGCACGTAAGCAGAGGAATTCCTTCTGCAGGGAGAGGACAACAAAACTCAAGCTGAAAGAGGAGAGCCCTGCGGCCTGGGAGTTAGGAAAGGCGGAGCTGCTGACCCGGCCACTTCGCAGACGTGGGGCTGTGGAACCGAGCCCTCTGGGAGACTCGCCCTGAGCTGAGGCAGCAGAGTGGACATCAGCTTCTTTGCACCAGAGAAGCCCTGTTCCTTGGGCTGGCAGGGCCTGAGAAAACCATCTCCACATTCCTCCCCTGCCAGTACTCCATCCCATGCTCAGAACCAGGAGACCTCTTTCTGCAGAGCCAGGAAGCTCACTGCGATTTTCACACTCAGCTGCGGAATTAAAGCTCTTGTTCCCCAGGGATGGGGGCAAGCGCGGGGATGGGAGAGGCAGGGAAGGCCATCTGTCCTGCTGCCCTCACCAGCATTCCTCTCCTGGTTTGTTGTGTTCGGGCCCCAGCTTCACTGGAGAGCACATTCCTCCTTCCTGGCACCACTCCTTACAGAAGAGCTAAGGTCTGTGGGCCTGGCTGTTCCACACCTCACTGCCCAGCCACTGGGGACCAAGCCCTAGTGGCCTTCTAGTCACAGACACCTGTCTTCTGGGAGTGGGGAGTCATATCGATAAGAAGCCTTTACTGTGAATATTAGAGAAAAGGGGGCCAAAATCTCATAAGTGAGGAGTGAGTGCTGTGAAACAAGGTCCCCAGGTGGGCCTCAGCAGAGAGGCAGGACTGAGGGAGCACCCCTGTGTAAATTAGCATAACCCCCACAGTGTTCCAGCAAGGCAGGGGATGTCTGAATGCGAGCCTGGGGAAGGGGAGGGGGGAGGAGGGGGAAATGGGGAGGATGGAGAAGATGGGGGGGAGGGGGAGGATGACGAGTATGGGAAGGATAGGGAATGGGAGAAGGGAGAATGAGGAGGACGGTGAAGGTAGAGAGGATGGTAAGGATGGGGAGGATGGAATGTAGGGAGGTTGGGAGAATGGGGGAGGGGGCAGATGAGGGAAGGACAGGTGGGGAGGATGGGAGGGATAAGGGTACGGGGAGAAAGGGGCAGATTGAAAGTATGGGGAACAAGGGGATGGGAAGGATGAAGGAATGGGGAGCATGCGGTGGATGGGAAGGATGAGGAAGATGACATGAACCCATTTTCTAGCCCAGGTCTATGGAAACACGGATGGTTCCAGGAAAGAGGGGTTCTGGAAGATGATGAAGGGACCATTTTCCAGGAGCTCTTTGAGGCCTGATGACCCAGGCAATTCCAGGGCTCTATTAGTTTCCTATCGCTGCTGAAACAAGCCATCACAAACTCTGTGTATTCAAACAATGCAGACTTATTATTTTACCATTTTCAAGGTTAGAAGTCCAAAATGGATCTTACTGGGCTAAAATTAACTGTTGGCAGAGCTTTGTTCCTTGTGGTGGCTCTAGGGGAAAACCTGTTTCTTGCCTTTTCCAGATTCTAAGGGCTTCCTGCATTTCCAGTTTCTGGAAGCTCATGGTCACATCACTCCAGCCTCTGCTTCCATAGTCCTACCTCCTCTGATTCTGCTCGTCTGCCTCCCACCTGTAAGGACTCTGATGGTTACGTCGACCCCAACAGGACAATATCTCCCTCTCAAGACTCTGAATTTAACCACATCTGCAAAGTTCTGGCAATGATATTGTGGGCATCTTTAGGGGTCTTTATTCAGACTATGGCACAGGCCTCATGACCTCAGAGTGTGAGAAAGAAGCTTCTCCCGTGTTCTTCTCGGCGAACAGCCGTCTAGCATAGGAGGGTCCGCAGAAAGCACAGCCCAACCTGCTCCGGGGTGGCAGAACTTGCATCCTAGCCAACAACCTTCTGTCCACACCATTCTGTTTCAACACCCCACTTTCTGTGAGAGAGGCTATCCACCACAGAAGTTCTTTTTATGAGTCTCCGTTGCAACAAAGACAGGAGCATGTTACCATGATCTGGTCAAGGGGACGCGGACATTTCTGGGGTCTTTGGATAATATTTTCTTCTCCAAATGAAAGAGAGAGAGAGAGAGGACTGGGGGTCTCTTGCTCCTTCCCGTTTGTAAGTGCTCTGTGTGAGAGCGTGCTGCCCAGAGCTTGGCACCCATTTTTCAACCATGGGGAGAAGATAAAGAGAACCGTGAGAAGTCAAGCCAGAGGTCGCTGAGCTACTGAAAATCCACTCAAATGCCCTGCCTTTGTATTTACTGTCATTATCAAAAAGTAAATTCTTATTGCTTAAGCCACTGCTATCCCAAGAACCTTTAGTTGCAACCAAATGCTTTCTAAGATAGCGGAGGGGAGGGCTGCTACGTAGGGTGGCAGCAACAGCGGCCCTGGGAGCCCCACCCGCAAACGGGTCTGTGGAAGGAGCGTGCGGACCCATGGCCGGTGCATAGGAACATCGCACCCGTTTACTAGGGCTGCAGGACACAGTATCGCAACCCAGTGGCTTCTAACAACACAAATTTATTCTCTTACGGTTCTGGGAACCGTAAGTCCAAAATCCATAGGTGTCAGCAGGGCCATACCCCTTCCAAGACTGTAGGGAAGATTCTCCTCTGCTTCTCCAGCTTCTGGGGGCCCTGGATGTCCCTGGCTTGTGGAGCACCCCTGCCATCTCTGCCCCGTCTTCACATCTTCTTTTCCACATGTGTCTCTTCTTACGAGAACACCAGTTATTGGATTTAAGGCCCACCCTAATTCAGTAAGATATCATCTTTTTTTTTTTAAAGATTTTATTTCTTTATTTGAGAGAGAGAGAGCGAGCACAAGAGTGGCAGGCAGAGGGAGAGGAGAAGCAGGCTCCCTGCTGAGCAGAGAGCCTGTTGCGGGGCTCGATCGCAGGACCCTGGGATCATGACCTGAGCTGAAGGCAGACGCTTAACCGACTGAGCCACCCAGGGGCCCCAGTAAGGTATCTTCTTAATTACATCTGCAGAGACCCTATTTCCAAGGTCACATTCTGAGGTTTGGGCAAACATGAGTTTGGGGGAACACTATTCAACTCTACCAACACGGATGACAATTTTCAGGTTGCTATGGCATATACTTCTGGTATTTTCCAAACCACTCAGAGAGGAAAGTTTTCAGAGAGTTAAGGTCCTTCACAGGGCCAGTGAAGTCTGAATTACTGTTGTTCTGCAATCCCACTCTAACCTGAGAGCCGTGAGGCTTGGAGAAACTCCGGCTCACATTGCACTGAATCGCAAAGCGGGCATGTTTTCAGGACTAATGAAGACCCGGAAATGCCAGCGAGATCACAGAGTCATAATTTCTGCTCAGTCGCACGGAAGCAAAGCAAACAGCAAAGGAGCAGGGCCTCCAGGCATTAGCACAGAGTTAATGGCACAAGGAGATCTGGAAGGATTGCTGTTGAATATCATTCTTAATGAGCCGGCCTGAATCTACATGTATGGGCACTGTATGGAACAGCGCTGGACTCACCCTTCTCCTCCCCAACCCCGGCAGTGACCAGGGAAAGGGGCTTACGGGAAACAGAGCTGCCTCGGGTCCACCGATAGAAAAGAACAGGGAGTTTGTGTCACAGCAGAAAAACAGACATCATGCCTCCAGGCTGTGAATGAAAAGCCTTCTGCCCCCACCTGTCAGTGGGTTGGGGGAACTTCCAAAGGCCCAGAGCTTCCCGAACTTCTGTGGAAATGGTCAGGGTCAGAAGATACTGGAAAATGAGAGTCAACTTGGGGGTTTCTTACGATACATAACCCAATGTGAGCATATTCCTTTTTCAACAGGAAAACCCAAGGCTGGGAGAAAGTAGGCCGTAGGCCAAAGTCATCAAGCTGGTCATCTGCAGGCTGGGTCCTCATCCTTGTGGAGCTGGGACCACTTGGGGTGCTGCCTCCTCTTTGAAAGAAAATGCAACCCACCCAGCTCTGTGAAGAGCCTAGGCTGGGGCACAGCCCTCAGAGTCCTCTATCTGTCCTTCAGGAACTAACCCCCAAATATGCTCTTGAGCTTCCTGGAGGTACCAGCCAAGTATCCCTCTTATTGTTGATAAGTGAAAATATGAGGACCAGAGACTGCAGGGACTTTTTCAGGGACCCACCGTCACTGTCACATTCCCATGGTCTGCAACGGCCAAAATGCAAGCACAGCCAAAGTCGAGGCAATAGTAACAAAGTCTTCATCAGCAATGTGGATAAATGACCCAGCTCACAGAGAGGCAGGAGGCCCAGCTCTATCCAGACATCTGGGGAAGGCTGGGTCTTAAGGGGCAGTACTCGTTGGGTGGGAGAGTTTCAGCCAGCTTTCTCATCTCAAATGAGCAATTCTAACCTCAAGAGGAACTGAGGTTCAAGACAAAGCTTCCAAGAGCAATGAACTGCTTTACTCTCTTCATTATTCACTCTCCATGTGATTCACTGCCCTGAACGTTAGAAAATCAAAGGCAGAGCAATCAAAGGTAGGATGCTGTGATGTGGTTTTCTTACTCTCAGGCAGGTGCACCCAGGCCCCCGACTGACTTCTGCCCCACCCCGCCACGGCTGGCTCCCACCCAGAACCCAAAATATCCCCAAGGGACAATGGAAATAGCTTGGGTGCAGGGCTGAGTTGGAGATTTTCCACATATTTTTTTCATTTACTGTTGACCTTATAGGGATATTGGAGGAATAAGTTCTCCTATCGTAAAGGAAACCCTGAAGTCATTCTTGTTCACCATTAATTTAATATATATGAATTAAGGGTGCAGACACTGAGCTATGTGGTAGCCCTTGCCCTCACAGAGCCTTCAGTTAGGGAAGAGAAGATATAATCACAATAGCAGGTGGAAAATTGCGATTGTGGTGCTGGTCACGAAAGAGGAATATCAGCGGCCTTCTCTCCAGGAGCTCACGGGAAACTGCGGCAGGGGATTTGACCCAGTCAAGGAAGTTGAAGTGACCCCCGATTTAAGACCAGAATGATGAGTAAGAGATGACCTGGCGAACAAAGGAGTGAAGGCCAGGTTCGTGTAGCAAAACAGCTCATGCAACACCTGGGGAAGATAAAGAAGAATGGTAAATACAAAGGTCAGGGAAGGACAGTGCAGCTGGGGGACAGGAGTGCAGGAGGAGGGCCTCGTTCAACGTAAGGGGCTTTGCCTATAAGGCAGCAATAGGAAACCACTGAAAAGTTATTAAGCACGTGACACAATCAGTCTCATGCTTCAAATGAATCATTCCGGCTAGAAGAGGAAGGAAACATTGGCGGTGGGGGCAGCATGGGTGCAGAGGACCTGTGAAGGGTCCAGGTGACAGGGGATTTGAACTGGAGTATCACATAGGTAGCAAGTGGCAAAGCCTGGTCTCGAACCCAAGCCTGAGCTGAATGCACTGCACGGAGTTTCATGGGTACCACACCTTAACCTCTCCATGAACTGCCATGGCCATTCCTTGACGCTTGTTAAGAAAGGCTCTCTGGCACTGTGTCTACTAAGGCACAAAGATGTCCAAACAATGGCAAGTTTGTGCCTTTCCAGAGCGGAGCTCTGAAAGAAAGGTCCTAAGGTTTGATGACATTTCCCAGCCTCTGGTCTCCAGCCCAGGCCCTGTGGCCGTGAGCTCTGTGCCACCATCTTGGGAAGACTGTGCCAAAGTGGGCCTCAGGGAGCCACCACTCCCTCCGTCCCTGGAGGAGAAGACACGGTTTGCACACAAGGCATTGTCTGGCCAGACAACTCAATTACTCCAACCCAAAGTTGGAAATTTCTGGTGCTAACTGGGTTCAGAGATGTAGGTGACGGAGCCGCAGGAAAAGCATTAAGCTATAGATCGCTACACTTTTTAGAAATGTTAATTGGTTAGAGTGTCATAATTTTTACACACATGTAAATAAGGTTAATGAATTTTATTCCACACAGATGATTTAAATTGTAAAACAATCAAATTACTTTTCAGGTAATACTTTGGGCCCAAATCAAATAAAATTTCAAGTCATTATAACTTTAGAAAAAGAAACTAATTTGAATATGTGATTTAGATCCATTAAAAGTCGTCTCAACTTTACATAGTGATAATAGAAATCAGAAAAGCTTGAGAGTGGTTGAGATTAATTAAGAGTGAATGCATTTGGGAAAAGGAGATTATGGTGCTGTAATTTTAGAATGCAAATGAGGTAAAAAAGTTTAAACTAATGTGCGTCTGTATAAACACTGCCTCCACAAAGGGGAAACATTTCCTTACAAGGATTTGTAAGTACCGGATTCTGTACTTCTTGTTATATAAGTAGCAACAAACTCATAAACAGCAACCTGTCGTCAGCTCATTAGAATACCTTGACGGCTGCTGATAGTTAAGCTGGTACCAACTTAAAATTTTTGTTCCACAACATTTTCTGCAGCCTGATTTCTTTGCCCTGTGAGTAAACAGTGCTGGCAACCCACTCGATCCCCGTGAACCTCTTTTTACTGGCTCAATGTGCCCATATTCTATTTTGTGGACTTTGCTGCTAAGGGCTCCCCCCTGCAATGGTCTTGAGGCACTTTGCTGGGAGCTCTGGGGCCACCCTGACTACCCAGCTAGCCAGGGGTGCCTGGAAGATTGGCTCCCCACTCTCCACCCCAGGATCTGTGGTCAATGGCTGGTGTAAGGGTCCTTGAGATGGGACAAACTCTGGGGTGTCATTTATGCTGCAGAGCTCCCACAGGATGGGGCCAGAGCTAGGCTTCACTTGAGATCACAGCTGAGCTTCACTTCTGCACTAGGGATGGTTCCCCCGAAGCAGAGCCTGAAAAGGAAGGTCTCACGCAAACCTTTTATAGAGGAGTGCTCTTGGGTGAAACTTGAAGGGAATGGGGTGTTACAGAAAAAGGGAATGGTGTGACACTTGTTGAAACAGTAAAGAAGACTAGTCAGGACTGTTGTGACAGGTGTCAGGACTGTTGCAATAGGGCAGAGAGATGGGGCTCAACTCTGAACCCAAGTGGGGACTCGTAGCCAGCAAGTAGGGTGAAGGAATCCATGCACGGACAGCTACAAAGAGAAGACATTGAGGGTGGGGGATTCGTGCTGAAGGCAGGCCAGGGTGATCAGACCTCCAGGGTAATCAGATATCGAGGGCCGGGGGATTCACGCTAGGCTGGCTAAGCAGGATTATTGCTGTATATACACCACACAGGCCAAAGACAGGGCCTGAGGACGAGGCCAGGTTGAACAGAGGCCTCAAAGGAGGCTGCCCGAAGAGTCTGTCTCAAGTCTGCCCCTGCCCGATAGTACGGGATCCTACCTTGAGGCTAGGGAACCGGACTTTTATATCCCCACATCAGTTAGCGTCTGGCTGTGAGCTAACTGCCGGGGGGTGGGGGGGCTACTATGCCAACCCAGGGCAGTTCTCCAGAGACCCAGGAGTCAGCAGCAGCTGAGGGATCAGTTTCCCAGCGCATTAAAGGGAAGCTGAGTGGGGTACTGCTGCTCTATTCCCCTTCCCTATCCCGCCTCCTCCATCTCCTTCCCTTTCCCTTCTTGCCTCCTGGCAGCACTGTCTGCACAGGAGCCCTCATCGCAGACACAGCTCCGAAAAACTCAGCCGAGGACACCCTACAGCTCTAACACTCACTTGCTTTGATGGCCACAGGTCTGCCCTCATCCCGCAAGCCTCTCGCTTCCACGCTAGGGGACAGCGTCTGCAGTGTGGGCTCCCGCGGGTCCCACCAGCTGGGAATCTATGTTCCATTCTTCTACTAGTCTTTCAGTTCTGCTCTGGGGCATCCGACTTCCTCTTGTAATCTACAGGTCCGGGTATAGCACACATGCGCGTGCACACACACACACACACACACACACGACACACTCACACACATACACTCACATGCAGGCACTAGATGAAGCCCTCTGACCTAGGCCTGGACTGTCAGAGTCCAGGGATGGCATGTGATCTGGGCTGAGCCAGTGAGCCTCAGCGCTGGGAGTCCGGCTGGAACCCTTGGAGAAACGGTACTGTGCTCTCTTTCCGCTGAGATGGTTAAACTGCAAGAAATCAGCCCGAGGCTGCTGAAGGTCATCTTCCCACAAATAGGAAGGTTCTGCCCAAGATGCAGGCAATCACAGAGGCGTAGAAGACGTCTGGCAACAGCATGCGAGCCCTGGGCCATGCTCTGGACTTTTCAGTTGTGTGAGCCAATTCAGTCCCTTCAGCTGGTGGAGACCATGCAAGCCACCTGGAGACGAGCGGCGGTCACTCACAAGCAAATGGGCCTCCTCTGACTAATTCCGCTGGTAAGAGTCTGGGGAAAACTGACTTTAGAGGGCCTAAATAGTATGGACTCGTCGTCTGGAGTCTGGGCAGCTATGCGACCCCGATCAAGGTCTATCACCTCTCTGTGCCTCCATTTCCCCATTGGTACTATGTATTTCCTGGAGGCGGAGGGAGAGCTCTCCAGGACTTTGTGGATGTTTCCTCTGCGAGTGTGCCCTGGAGGCCGCGCTCTCCTATCCAATCTCCTAGCATCCAAGACCTCAGTGTCTTCTCGAGGGCCAGCTCCTCCCCCCGCACCTAACTCCACCTCCAGGAACTCCCAGGACGAGCAATGGGGCCCAACCTCGGTGTAGGCATCCGCGAGCTGGGTCCCTGCCCGGGACTCCTCTGTCTACCGGAGCAACGCTTGTGTTCTTGGGTTCACACTTCTTGCTCATCGTTTCACTGGCCACTCAGACACGGTCAGCCTCTGTGGACCACCTCTCCCCCCGGGGCCCACGTAGCTGCCTACGTGGACGAGTCAGGGATTCGAGAGGGGTTCAGCACACATTCCAGCTACTCTCTCACCAGCTGCGTCGTCTTGTTAGTTCACAATTCGAAACCACAGATTCCTAGACATACAATGGGAATCACAGGCATCAGAATGTCTGGCTGGGTTGGGTTGGATTTTCTCAGGATTGAATAACACATTGTAGCAGATATTGTCAGGCTCTCCCCAGATTCCCTAGGATCGCTTCACCATTGTCCCATCCCCTCCCTGGCCCTGGGCCAGAACCTAGGTCTCTTTCTGGGAAGGCTCCCCTCAGGCTTCTGGAAACGACTTCATCTACTGTCCAGGAAGAAGAGCCAAAAATCCCTGGCTAATGTACCCCTCCCTCACCCCCACTCTTTGACCAATGCCTGACAGCACAGGGGTCCAAATGGGCGTAAGTCCATCAGGCCTCTTGTGCTAGGTGTGCGCAGCTCTGAGCCTGGAGGCTTCCAAGGTCCTCATCTACGGGGTTTGCTTTGTACGATATCCTTCCATGCCCAGGCCCACATCCTGCTTCCCTTCTGTGTTTTCCTGGGAGCAGCTTCTACCAAATCACTGTCTAATGCTTAACAGAGGACCTTACACACAGTTGGTGGCCCAGCAGTGACGGCTACCTGACTGTTACAGACCACCTGCTGAGCGGCAGCAGCAGCCGCATAAGCACAAACAGAGCATAAATCCAGGAGGCGGGCACATGTGTGGTACACACGCATGCACGCACACACGCGCAGTTCACTCCTGGGAGAGACAGCAAGCAACCATACATGGCATAGGCAGTGCTCTTCTAAGTCGTGTCCGATGGCCCTGTGGAAATGTGACCACAAAGCACATGCGAAAGTCTAAGACCTCTTGCTTTAAGACCTGTCCCCAAGCTTAGAGCTGAGCGACCTGGGGCTGTTCTATACGGGCTCCAGGTGGCAGGCAGCTTTCCAATGTGCCCATGAGCCCGCTAACTGAACAGCACAGTCACCTGTCACGTTTCTGTCTCCCCTGATTTACCAGAACCTTGTGAAAGGATTGGGCAGGACAGGGACAGGGCTAAGGAGAACCCCAGGGAGACCTGGAGCACACTTAGGAGAGGAGGAGCCCTCTATGGTGGGGAAGTGCAAGGAAGCTCCCAGGCAGAGGGCCAGCCATGCTCTGGTTGCTCAGAGCACCCCACGCCCCAGCCTGGGTACTGAAAGGCGTCAAGGGGACGGTGGGACCCTTGTGTGAAGGCACGTGGGGATGTCATGCTGACTCTAAAAGCAGCCAGAGGAAAGCCTGGAGCTGCTGAGAGCCACCGTATCAAGAAAACGCTCTTGAGAGTGGCGAAAGGAAACAAAGCTGTGAACTAGAGACAAAATGCAAGGGACAGTTTATCTGTTAAGCATCTCAATTCAGTCATATCTGAAACCTGAAAACTCTTTGTTGCTGAGCCAATTCATTCCCTTTTTAGTTTGAGCCCGTTTAAGAAACGACCTGTCACTTCAAACAGAGACGGTAACTAGAGGCACAGAGCAGTACGGGCACTAGTGGAAACCTAGTCCCAGCTCACTAAGCTTATGACTGGTTCTTTTGTGCCCTTAGCTCGAAACTGGTGCCCATAATGCGAAAGTCACTTGGAGACGCATGGCTTCCTCCTACACCTATACCCACCCTTTCATGCTGCCCACAACTTAGCAGTCAGGTAAGGGCCCCGCACTGCAGAGCACCTCTCTCTAACCTCCCTCGGCCCCTGAGCCTTCACTCAGACTTTGTCGTGGAGATCGAAGGAGACTTGAGATCTGGCGAGCCGACTCTGCCAGACCTGGCCAGGCCCAGGGAGCTGTTGGTGCCCCCCTGATTGCTGGGGAGACACCCTGTCTGCTCAGTCACCTTGAATGAAGGGACAGGACCCCCAAGTCTGCTCCTTGGGAGTGGAGAGAAGAGGACAGCAGGCACAGTCACGACAGCACCAATAGCCCAGGCCTAAACAAATCCCCTTTCTTGGGGAGGCTCAGGGGCCAACAGGAACCAGAGGGAGTGCAGAAGACCGTTCTGCAGCATCTCGGATACCGGATACCGTGTGCGGGTAGTCTCCAGGTGAAAATCGGGCCTCCGCTGTCACGCTGACTTCACAGGGGAAAAAGGCATTTGCATTTTCTCTCATCACAGAGGGGTGCCAATTCCCTCCAGGATTAGAAAAAAGTTGCAATTCTTTTTTTTGTTTTTGACTGAGCCACCTTTCTAGACCTTTTTATTTTTTATTTTTTTTAATTTATTTTTTTTAATGTTTTTTTTATTGCATTATGTTAGTCACCATACAGTACATCCCTGGTTTCTGATAAAAGTTGCAATTCTTAGTAGCTCTTCACTGATGAATCGCCTGCCAGGCCTCCCCTCCCCACAGCCTCCCTTTTGTGGATTAGAACAAAGGCCTGTGGGGAAAAAAGTAAAATCTGGAAGCCAGTCCACTAGGAGCTGAGAAGCCGCAGAAACTTTGCCTCACGGACTCAATCCCGCCTCAGGCAGGACACAAGGCTGGATCAGAGCTTGGGTCAGTACAGCCTGACACACAGCACGTCCAGCTGGGCTCTGCCAGTTAAAAATTAAATAGAATAAATATAATACATGTGACTTTGCTCCTTGACACGCAGTATAAGGAATACGAGCACTACACGTCTGTTTTAACCTAAATAAATGAATGTAGTTTATGTATTGCCCTCCTACCCACTCCTTTATCAACCTCTGCTCTTGGGCTGTCGCACCCCCCACCTTTGCAGGGCAGGAGCCTCACACCCTCAAAGGTCTTCAGTCTCAGGGGCTGTCACTTTCCAGGCTCCCTGCTTACCGATGACCTATGAGGTCCACGCCAAAGGCTGTGCTTCCAATCTTCCCACACCAAGCCTGGCCCGGCCCTTTCAGACTCAGTGTACCCAATATCTGGGAAGCTTCCCCAAGAATGCCAAGGAGCTGCCCTCTGCCCAGCATCCCAGGGTGCACACAAGGCAGGATAGGTCTCCTTCCACCATCCCCAAACCCCCAAATCCTGTCTCCCCTTCCTACCCTCAGGGAGGCTCACTGCCCCCACCTTTATTAGGCCATTTCTTCTGTTTAAGATCCCCTCAGTGGGAGAGTATTGGCTGGGAGAGGGCACAGGGGGACCTTGGGGTTACTGAGACGTCCCCATCTGCATCTGGGTCATGGGTGCACTGACACAGGTGTGTACAAATGTGAGATTCCAGGTGCTGCACACTCAGTATCAGTGCACTGAACATACATTACTGTTCGGTTTAAAAAATTTTGTTAGCTTAGAGCGAAGGTGGCAAATAGCCAACGTCTGGCCTCACAAAAGGTAATGTCATAGGCTCACCCTAGCAGGTTCGGCTGGGTCTGCACAGTGCGTGCTTTTAACAAAAAAATGTTTCCATCCTTTAAAACAGAAAATTTTACATAAAATTCTGGATTTCTGGCTCCAGTCAGAAACCTGGGGGGCACTTGATCTCCAGTTGTAGGTATTTGACTTTGAACCGTGTACTCAGGCACTGAAACACATACTCAAAGGCCCAGAAGCTCCTCAAGAGGTACTGGGACCAGTTTCCAGAAGTACATGGGGCGGGGGGGGGGGGGGCAGTATTCGTTCGTGAACTAAGTATCACAGCCGAAAACGAGACTGGGTTTCTATCAGGTCTCCCTGCTGCAGGAAATAAACAAAACCGTCGAAGTAAAAAACGCCTATACATACATCTATACGCATCTATCTAGCTGTCGAGACGCATATGCTTTGCTTTCTCTTTTATTTCACTTAAATTTGCACTCACTAGTTCTTGCTCTACTGTTTTTTTTCCTTCTCTTTCCTAGGTTGCTATTAATTTCTTACAACAATGTATAAATGACCCACTACTCTAAAACCATTGAAATCACAGTTGGGAACCTCGATAATTTCACCAAGGCAGAAGCTATTAAATGCAAACATTGGCAAAAGTTTTTAACGCTGCCGAATGTCATGAAAAATGCCAAGGTAAGCTCATTGCTGCTGCGGATTTAATTTGTCCTCTTCTTAAAAGCTAGAAATCCCCTTTCTGCCCAGCAGGACCCGTAGAAGGCTTAAATGAGGGCCATGTGAGGCCACATCAGGCTGATTTCCACCCCCTCCCCAAAACCCAGCATGGCAGAAGAGTAGGCAGCCCCGAGGGAGAAGGGGATGGAAAACCCTACTAATTTTTCTCATCCCATTGCAAGTTCAGGACTGAAATGGACAGAACAACAGTTAACCCCACAGCCCGCGGGCTCCAGTACTGATAATCATGAAAACAAAGTTATCTTACGAACTTGTTCCGCTTTGCACTTCTCAAAATCCTTTCCTTATAGGTACTCATTGAAACCCCAAGAAGTGGAGAAGCTGCCCTTGAAATTTGAGTGCTGCAGGCCCCGGAACAGGAAGAGCTCAAGGTGGCTCTGCAGTTTGCCGTCCAAGCTAGGACAAGAACCTGGGTCCCTAGACCCCCATTACCTCCTCTTTCTAGATCCAGGACACATCCCAGGGCTGCTAGAGCCAACATCTCATCTCATTACTGGCCAAATGAGAGAATGAGACACTCTCTACCTTGCCTTTTGACTCGTTTGCTCACCCAAACCAGCCCTTAGGGACGGACTTGCTCAGCCACAATTAGCTAACTAGTTCTGGACGGTTTGCTTAAGGTATCAGTTAGGAATCTATCGCTCAGATGGTCCAAGTGAGCAGACTTCAGGGCAGTAGCTGTCTACAGAGAGGAGAGAATCCGATAGAGTTAAGGGAGTTAACAAGTGATTGTTACCTCCTTGACGGACCAGTGATTGTTCCCTGCTTGGTGGAGGCAGCCAGGACCTGTTAATCACAGGAGAACATCACCGACCCTATGCCTAAGAGATGAGGGGGGGCAAGAGTGTTGCTGGGATCCGGCATGAGTTGGAAGTAGCCACTGTTGAAGACGTGGTGCACGAGCACAAGGAAACGGAAAAGAATTACCCTGACCTCTCTCCCTTCCCCCATTTTGATTCCCTGACAGTGGCTCTCAGTGACACTTCACAGCAGTCAGCCTTCTGGGGTCACATAGCAGAGTGGAGAACGAATGCCGTGTGGGAAAGGGGTGAGGAAGAAAATAAGCCGCACACCATACTCGCAGAGCTTCAGTTTCCTGACCTATATAATTGGGTGATGTGTACCTCATAGCACTGTTCTCAGGATAAAAATGAATATATGTGTCATATACAACACATACTTATTAAAAAATATAAACATCCTCAACATCATGATCTATGCTTCTCTTTAACACTGCTGTTTTGCTCCAATATCATATATTCCCCCGGTTGGAAATGTCTGCAAAATTTGTCTCACCCCCCAGGCTCCATTCTCCCACAAAAGGATGGTTTTCGTTCTGAAATACAACAAGTGCCAGCAAGTGCCCCGATGTTTGATTACTTCCAGTGGTAAAGGACTCACAAATATTCCTGTCTCTTCTGTCAACCCATACAAAAGTCAGAAAAATATTTATTTATTATTGGGACAAAGTACCTTCCTTTAGATGTTCCGTAAGAGGTCTGCATTTTGGAGTCACAAAAAGGAGCACTGCTTATAAATAAGTTAATGAAATAAAAAACTAAACATTTTTAAAAAGGTATGCCAATTAGTGAATGCCTATAAAATGAGCAAATTTCTAAGAGACATAACTACCAAACTACTATAACTACCTGTGCTCATTCGAGAATAGATAACCTGAAATTAAATTATGAAAGTAAATCCATAAATTCTTTTCATAAATAAAACCACAGTATTCGATAACTTTGATGCGTCACTGTGAATTCTACCCAACATTTAAGAACATATTCATATCAATTCTATACAATTCTTTCAAAAAATAGAAAAGAAGGGGGGTGTCTGGGTGGCACAGTTGGTTAAGCGTCGAACTCCTGATTTCAGCTCAGGTCATGATCTCAGGGTCATAAGATTAAGTCCCGTGTCAGGCTCTACACTGAGTGTGGAACTCGCTTAGGATTCTCTCTCTCTCCCTCTCCCTCTGACCCTCCCCATCCTACTCACATTTCTCTTTCTCTCTTATTTTTTTTAATTTAAAAAATAGAAAATAAAGGAGCACTTCCTAACTAATTTTATGAGGCCAGCATTTCCCTGATACTAGAATTAGAAAAGGACATTTCAAGAAAAGAGAAAGAAAGAAAGAAGAAAGAAAAGAAAGGCAACAACAATAGAGCAAACAACTACAGATCCATATCTCTCACAACCATAGATGCAAACATCATAGAAACAACTTTAGAAATTGAATCTGGCAATGTATTTAAAAATTTAATAAAACACGAGCAATTGGGATTAATTCAGGGCACCCAAGGCTAGTTTAACATCAAAAAATTAACCAATGTTATTATAACCATATTGACATATTAAAAATATATAATCATCGAACTAAATGCAGAAAAGAAAATTAACCATTGAAAAAATTCAACAACTATTCAAGATAAATGTTCGTAGGTAACCAGAAATAGAAGAAAACTTCCTTAACCTGGGAAGATGAGAAGCTTTTTGTGTTTAATGCTTTTAGTCAATATTACACTGGAAATTCTAGCCAGTGGAATGAGGCAGGAAAAATAAACATCTGGTCTGGAAAGGAAAAATATAAACCTATCATTATTGGAAGATGAGAGGATGTCATCTAAATAGAAAATTATGAGAAATTTACATACATAAAATTTACTAGAACTAATAAGCAAGTTTTGCAAGATCAAAGGATATAAATTCTATATTTTAAAAAATTGTATTTATTTATGCTAGAAGCAATACTTGGAAATGACAATTTGAAAAGCACCTCACATTTATTGTCAATTGATTTTTGGTAAAAGTGTCAAGACAATTTAATGGTGAAAGAAGAGCCCCTTAAACAAATGGTGCTGAAAAAACTGGTTATCTAGATGTGAAACACAGAATTTGAACCCCTACCTCATATCATATACAAACATAACTCAAAATGAGTCAAAGACCTATAAGAGCGAAAACTGTCAAACGTTTAGAAGAAAACGCGGGCATAAGATGCCATGACCTTGAATTAGGCAATGGCTTCTTAGCTATGAAATCAAAGCGTGCAAGAAACAAAAGAGAAGGGGCGCCTGGGTGGCACAGCGGTTAAGCGTCTGCCTTCGGCTCAGGGCGTGATCCCGGCATTATGGGATCGAGCCCCATATCAGGCTCCTCCGCTGGGAGCCTGCTTCTTCCTCTCCCACTCCCCCTGCCTGTGTTCCCTCTCTCGCTGGCTGTCTCTCTGTCGAATGAATAAATAAAATCTTTAAAAAAAAAAAAAAAAGAAACAAAAGAGAAAACCAATAAATTGGACATCACCAAAATTAAAAACTTCTGTGCCTCAAAAGACACCATCAAGGAAGTTAAAAGACAACACACGAAACGGGAGAAAGTACTTGCAAATCATCTATGCGATACGTGATTTATATCTAGATATATGAATAATTCTTAAAACTCAGTAATAAAAAGACAACTCAATTTAAACATGAGTAAAGGGGGCACTTGCCTGGTGCAGTCAGTTAAGCATCTGACTCCTGGTTTTGGCTCAGGTCATGATCTCAGGGTCATGAGATTGAGCCGGCGTCAGGCTCCATGCTCAGCATGCAGTCTGCTTAAGACTCTCTCCCTCTCTCTGCCCCCCCCCCACTCATTCACCCTCTCTCTAAAAATAAATAAATAAATAAATAAATAAATAAATCTTGAAAAAAATGAAGGATCTGGAGGGACACCTGGATGGTTCAGTTGGTTGTGTCTGATTCCTGATGTCATGATCTCAGGAATGTGAGATCGAGCCCTCACATTGGCCTCCACGCTGGGTGTGGATTCTGCTTAAGTTTCTCTCCCTCCCACTCCTGCTGCCCCTCCCTTTTGAAAAAATAAATAAATGAATAATAAATAAATAAATAAATAAAATTAGTAAAAGATCTGAATACCCATTGCTCCAAAGAAGATATATAAATAGCAAATAAGCACATGAAAAATTGCTCAGTATTGCTAATCATCAGGGAAATGCAAGTCAATGAGAAGTGAGGAATGAAACACAATGAGATACCACTTCACATCCGCTAGAATGGCTATAATTAAAAGGCCACATAGGGACAAGTGTTGATGAGGATATAAAAAAAATGGGAGTCCTCATATTATGCCGATATGAATGTAAATGGTACAGCACGGTGGAAAACAATCTAGTACCTCCTTAGAAAGTTAAACATACAGTCACAGTATGACCCAGCAATTTCACTCCTAGATATACATACCAAAGAGAAATAGAAACAAATGTTCACAAAAAACATATACACAGAAGTTCATAATGTTGTAGAAATGTTGGGGTTCAGAGCTGATAGCCAAGAAAGAATTCTTGAGATGTTTTTGGTGCAAAAAGATGGTTTTGTCTCTGGGCAGAAAGAGTGGCACTTGTGTCATGAGGAGTAGCTGATTATACACTTTCAAGTTGGGAGGGGATTAGGGATAGCCTAAATCTCTAAGGAATTTTGGAAGCAAGGTTTCCAGGACCTTGATGGGGCTAGCTATTGTTAGGAAAATGTCATTTATTACTGTCCAGTAATAAACCCTCAGTTAGGAGACCCTTCAGATGTGTATCAGAGGGCCATATGTTTGGAGAATGATTGCTAACGTGTATCTTAGGGGGTAGAGATAAAGGAAGTTTCCAAAGGAATTTTTATGTGTTAAAGTAGACTTACAGGGTCCTGGGGAGTCAGGTTAAGTTTGCCTCTTACCCTTAGCAAAGTGTCAGCACTGACGCAGCCGAGCTCCCAGAGGAAGGCCACTCTGCCTATTTCAAGGACTTGTCAATGGGCTGTAGGCAGTAAGGAAATTTAATTTTTTGTTTTGCCTTTGTTTCCCACATCAATAATAGCATTATTCAGGAATACAATCCAAATGTCCATCAACTGTTGAATGTATAAATAAAATGTTATACACCATACAATAGACTAAGAAAAACTAATAAAGTACTGACACATGCCAGAGCATGGCCGAGTCTTAAAAACAGTGTGGTACATGAAAGAAAATACTTACAGAAGACCACATGTTATATTATTCCATTTATATGAAATTCCCGGATCAGACATGTAGTTGCCTAGGGTTAGGGAGCAGGGGAATGGGGAAAATGAGGAGTGACTGCTAATGGATACAAGGTACCTTGTGGGGTGGTGAGGAGGTGAAGGAAATGTTCTAAAATTGGTTGTGGTGATGTTTTTACAGCACTGTGAATAGACTAAGAATTACTGATTTGTACACGTTAAAAGATAAATTGTACATATTGAAATATTTCTCAACAAAGCTGCTTTAAAAACATATAAACAGAAAAACTATGTAAAAGTCTCTTCAATAGCATTCAAAAACAGAAATATTTAGGGTTAAAGGTATTAAAGTATGTGCAAGATTTGTAAAAAAAAAAAAAAGAAAGAAAAAATAAAGAAGGCCTAAATAAACAGCTATACTGATATACCATGTTCATAGAAAGCAGGAGTCAATATTGTTAAGATGCCAACTCTTATCCAAAGAGATATAGATGCAACACAATCTTACTGAAAATCTCATTAGGATTTTTTAATAGCAATTAAGGAGCTCATTCTAAAATTTGCATGGAAATGCAAAAGACAGAGGCTAGGAAAAACTATTTTGGAAAACAAAAACAAAACCAGAAAAGTTGGAAGACATTTACTACCTGCTTTCAACACTTTTATAAATCAGGGTACCTGAGAGCCTCAGTCAGTAAACATCTGTCTTCAGCTCAGGTCACGATCCCAGGGTCCTGGGATCGAGCCCCACCTTGGGCTCCTTATTCAGTGGGGAGATGGCTTCTCCCTCTCCCTCTGCCTGTTGCTCCCTCTGCTTGTCCTCTCTCTCTCTGTCAAATAAATAAAATCTTAAAAAAAAAAACTTCTATAAATCAAGAAAATAGTTACGCTGTCAGAGGGTGACTTCATAAAAGACCAAGGGAACTTTTTGGAGTGAACACAATGTTCTCTCTTGATTCAAATAGACATATACGTCTTACGGACCTCATAAATTTAGGCACTTAAAATCAAAGCATTTGATTGTATTAAATTACAGCACAATAATGTTGGCTTAAGAGTTAAATAAATTTACTCAATGGACTTGAAAATATATTAGACACAGCAGAAGACAGGTTTGTTAAAACAAAAGCAGATCAACAGAAATAATCAGAGGCACTGAGAGAAAAATAAGTGAGGGGAAAAAAATACTAAGAAGAGCATCTGTACAGTACAAAAATATCCAATTAAATAAAATACACACAAGTGGAGTGCCAGAAGGAAATGAGAGATAGAATGGGAAAGAAAAAGTGTTTGAAAAACTAATGGCCATTTTTCTCAAATTTGATGAAATACCTCAACCCACAGACCCAAGTTCAATAAAGGTATAGTCATATTACCTATAGTGGGGAAATGATAAGAATAATGGCTCATCAAAAATAATGAAAGTAAAAGACACCTTTAAATTCTGAAGGAAAAAAACACTAAATTTTCAACCAAGAATTCTATGTTCAGCAAAAATATTTTTCAAAAATAAACACAAGGGATACCTGGGTGGCTCAGTCAGTTAAGTGTCTGACTCTTGGTTTTGGTTCAAGTCACGATCTCAGGGTCTTGAGATCGAGCCCCGTGTTGGTCTCTGTGCTCAGTGCAGAGTTCTCTTGTCCCTCTCCCTCTGCTCCTCCCCTTCCCCTCTCTCTGGTATAATAAATAAAATGTTTTAAAAAATAAACACCAAAATAGACATTTTCAGATATATAAAAGCTAAGAGAATGAATCAACTACCAGTAAACCTGAACTACAAAAAATGAAGAAAGAAAAGAAAGAAAGAAAGAAAGAAAGAAAGAAAGAAAGAAAGAAAGAAAGAAAGAAAAAGGAAGGAAGGAAGGAAGGAAGGAAGGAAGGAAGGAAGGAAGGAAGGAAGAAATTCTTCAGGCTTAGGGAAATGATACCAAATGGAAACTCTGATCTACAGGAGAGAATGTAATGCCAGACAAAGTAAATGAATACAGGTCTGATTTGAGGAGATATATGTGGGATGCTCTGTGTGGTAGATTATAGCTTAGCCAGGCCAGGCAGCCAGAAGCCTCTTTGGGCTGGACTTTGGAACTCCAAAGGGACTGTGGACCAGCTTAGAGCTGTGCTTTGGGCTCTTCCTGGGGAAGCTCTTCAAAATTGTATTAGCAGAATTCCCCCAAAACAGAGTGTAGGTTCTGACATCTGTGGATGGATTTCCTTGGGAAAGGACAGCATGAACACAAAAAAAAAGTTGCCACAGTTATCTGGTTTTGAAAAACTTGGGGCACCTGGGTGGCTCGGTCATTGGGTGTCTGTCTTCGGCTTGGGTCATGAAACCATGGTCCTGGGATTGAGCCCCACATCAGGCTCCCTGCTTCTCCCTCACCCACTCCCCCTGCTTGTGTTCCCTCTCTCGCTGTCTCTCTCTCTCTGACAAATAAATAAATAAAAATCTTTAAAAGGAAAAATGAAAAACTTTACACGCTGTTTAAGAAAAAAATACAACTGGGGCGCCTGGGTAGCGCAGTCGTTAAGCGTCTGCCTTCAGCTCAGGGCGTGATCCTGGCATTCCGGGATCGAGTCCCACATCGGGCTCCTCCGCTGGGAGCCTGCTTCTTCCTCTCCCACTCCCCCTGCTTGTGTTCCCTCTCTCACTGGCTGTCTCTCTGTCACATAAATAAATAAAATCTTAAAAAAAAAAAAAAAAGAAAAAATACAACAAACAGCTATCTAGAAGAAGAAATACTTTGTGTTCCAACTCATTAAACTAATGAAAGAGATACGATAGCCTAGAGCCATCACCAAAAGATGCCAGTCTTCATAAAGAGCCATCCTAAACAGAAAGTATAAAGGCAATCAGTGAAAACCATGGAAACTAGGAAAACTGCTGATATTCGAGAACCAAACACTGCTAGAACATAAATCATAATCCATCAAATAATCTGTGGCTTTTCCGAATAGACCATGTGGCAGAAAGTCTTTCCCACGTGGTCTCTCACCAAAGGATACCATTTGTCTCCAAGGAGATATTTTCACTCCCAGAATTTGTTTAACTTGTCCGGCTCAACATTTCTTTTGCTGGGGAATCATTAGACAAGGGTATCTGAATTTTCTTAAGCTGGCTTCCAGAATGTACGCATGGACAACCCCCCTTACCTGCACTCCAATAATACCTTTGGCCGAAGGATTTTTCTGGCTTGCCACATCCTTCACTGATAATAAGAACAGCATCCTCCAAGGGATGGTGGTCACTTTCTACCCCCACGTGCCAGATTTCACCCCACCACTCTGCCATCCTGAAAATAATACTGAGTTACCTTCAGTGTTGAATTTCAGTCTTCAAATGACTAACCAGTGAACACCTAGACCCACAGAAATAAGTTTAAAATGGTCTGTCCTTTTTCAAATTTAAATTATTTAAATTTTGGATTACCTCTCATTGTAATTCAGGAAACTACTATTGCTTAGGTGATCATACTTTTGTCCAGATGGAAGCGTTATAAAATCATAATTCTTAGGATAAAGTTTTGTAAATAAAGTTTCTTAAGAATATATTTTTTTTAAAACATGTTCTGTTCTTTGGGTTTTGGTCCAACATGAAAAGAGGTTAAAAGTTCATCCCAATAAGTAAAAAGCTGAAAAAACTGAAAAATGAAAAACCCTTCTTAGATCGATCAGAAAAGTGAGGTAACAGGACAAAACACTGTCTCCAAATGAGAGAAACAGACAGGCAAATACAGATAATCACAACCGACTGGAAAAGACATCCCGCAGAAACCTCCAAAGAGAAACAGTGCCAGGGTAGGAAAGCCTGGACGGCAGTTCACAAACGGCTAGAGGCTCAACGTGGAGAAAGCTGAGACTTAAAAACTCTAGGGAGGCCCAATCATTGGGAGGACCTCACTCTTTTGGGAGTTTTACCTCCAAGAGCTAGACCAGAGTCTCACACTGAATACTGAAGAAAAGCCCCATGTGCTCCCAACAGGGGGAAGGGAAAAGGAAACACTTTGAAAAAAAGCAGAGCTTTCTGTTCTTAACAAGGTCTGACCTCAAGAGAAACTGTTTTACTGGAATCTCAACTATGGGGTTTCTTTCAAAGCCAAACCAACCTGGCGGGGAGGGGGGGGGGAGGGAAATACCCTACTCCAGCCCATGGTAGCCATCCTGTCCCACCTAAGGTTGGGGAAAAATATGGAAGAGTGCATGTGAAGTTCAGAGTCCAGAGGCACATGCTCACTAAAAGATGAAATCTAACTATAAGACTATAGAATTACTCCCCTCTCCCACATATTAACACCGTATTACTAACGGCTTCATTACAGCAGTTATTTTTAACAGGGACATCATGTCTGGCTCTCAAGAAAACTTATGAGGCAAAAGACACAGTTTGAGGAGACAGCGCAAGCATCAGAACCAGATTCTGATATGACAGAGATGTTTAAATGATCAGACCCGGAATTTACAACAAGTGTGTTTAATATGGGAAATGCTCTAGGGGATGAAGTCGACGGCATGCAAGAGCAGGCAGGCAATGTACACAGAGAGATGAAAATTCTAAGAATGAATTAAAAAGAAACGCTAGAGATTAAAAAAAGAGTGTAACAGAAATGGGCATGGCTGAAGGAAATATATCTGAGGGTGAGGATATGTCAATAGGGAATTCCAAAATAGAAAAACAAAAATAAAAAAGGACTGAAAAGAAAGAAGAGGAAGGGGAAGAGGAAGGGGAAGAGGAAGGGGAAGAAGAAGGGGAAGAAGAAGAAGAAGAAGAAGAAGGAGGAGGAGGAGGAGGAGGAGGAGGAGGAGGAGGAGGAGGAGGAGAAGAAGAAGGAGAAGAAGGGCGCCTGGGTGGCACAGCGGTTAAGCGTCTGCCTTCGGCTCAGGGCGTGATCCCGGCGTTGTGGGATCAAGCCCCGCGTTGGGCTCCTGGGTTATTAGCCTGCTTCTTCCTCTCCCACTCCCCCTGCTTGTGTTCCCTCTCTCGCTGGCTGTCTCTCTCTCTGTCGAATGAATAAATAAATAAAATCTTTTTAAAAAAAAAGAAGAAGAACAACAACAGAATATACAAGGACCACTGGACAACTTACAAACATTATGTACGATGGGAATACAGAGGAAAGAAAAAGAGAAATGCATAGAAGAAATATTTGAAGAAATTATGGCTGAGAATTTCTCCAAATTAACGACACCAAACTACAGAGGCAGGAAACTCAGCAAACACCACACAGAATAAGTGTCAAAACAAGCAAGCAAACGACAACAAACCACACCTGGACACATTATGTTCAGATGGTAGAACATTAAACATAAAGAAGAAAATATTGTAAGCAGCCAGAGGAAAAAATTCTTCCCTGTAGAAGAGAAAACATAAGTATCACATCTGACTCCTTAGAACCCATGCAAGAAAGAATAGAGTGAATTTTTTAGTGTTGAGAGAAAATCCCCCCAAACTAGAATTGTGTACCCTGGAAATTATCCTTCAAAAGTGAGGAAGTAAAGACTCTCAGACAAACAAAAATGATGAAATTTGTAGACAGTAGATCTGCCTTGTAAGAACTGTTAGAATAAGTTTTCAAGAGAAAAGAAAAATGATAGAGGTCAGAAACAGATCTATATAAAAGAAGGAAGGCATCAGAAAGGAATAAGTGTAGGTAAAATAAAAAACTTTTATTTTTGTGGTTATTAATAGATCTGACAGATAATAGTTTGTTCAAAATAATAACAATATATACAATTATATAAGCTTATCTATCTCTATGTTTATCTGTATGCTCATGTATGTTTCTGTTTAAGTGAAATGCATGACAGCAATGATACAAGGAATGGGAGAGAGGAATTAGGTATATTTTGTGGGGTTTTTTTTAAAGATTTATTTATTTATGGGGCACCTGGGTGGCTCAGTCAGTTAAGTGTCAGACTCTTGGTTTCGGCTCAGGTCATGATCTCCAGGCTGTGAGATAAAACCCCACATCTGGTTCTGCACTCACTGGGGAGTCTGCTTCTCTCTCTCTCTCTCTCTCCCTCTGCCCCTCCCCCCACCCACACACTCTCTTTCTCTCTAAAATAATTAAATTTTTTTTTAAAAGATTATTTATTTATTTTAGAGAGAGACATAGAGAGTGTGCAAGCCAGGGGAGGTACAGAGGGAGAGGGAGAGGGAGAGGGAGAGAATCTCAAGCAGACTCCCTGCCAGTCATGAAGCCCGACTCGGGGCTTGATCTCACGACCTTGAGATCATGACCTGAGCCAAATCAAGAGTTAGATGCTCAACTGACTGAACCACCCAGGTGCCCCAGGAATATTTTGCTATTATAGGATGCTTGCACTACCTATGAATTGGTATAATGTTATTTGCAAGTGAACTTGGAGCAGTTGTAAACGTATATTGCAAAGTCTAGGGCAAGCACCAAAAAAAGGTTAAAGTATAACTGATATGCTAAGAGAGGAGAGAGAGTGGAATCATATAAAATCTCTAGGACAACAAAAGGCAGAGTGGAAGACAAAAAGAAGAACAAAGAACAAGGGTCACAAACAGAAAACAGTAACAAATATGGTAAATATAAATTCAGCTGTATCAATAATCACTTTAAATGTCAATGATCTAAAGACACCAGCTAAAGGCAGATTGTCAGAGTGGATCAAAAAACAGGACTTGACTTTATGTCGTCTACAAGAAACCTACTTTAAATACAAAGACATATAGGGGCATAGTGCATGTAGTTTTAACAGTGCTGCTTTACATACTTTAAAATTTGCAAAGGGTAAATATATGCTGTGGGGTTTTTTCACACTTAAACATTACTTTTTAACTGAGATGTAATCCACGTACAGTGAGATGCATATATAGTTTAAGTGTTCAGTTTCGATGAATACACACACACACACACACCCCTCAGACCACTATGAAGACAGAACATTTCCGTAAGTCCTACATGCACCTCCCTAGTCAAGCCATCTCCTCCAGAAGCAACCACTGATCTGATTTCTATCACTGTATGTTAGCACTGCTTATTCTGGCCCTTCATATAAATGGAATCATATGGTATCTATTTTAAGTCTAGCTTCTTTCATTTTGTATAATGTTGCTGAGATAGATTCCTTCTTTTGCACTCTCACCTTTTAAAAAATTTAATTTTTTGTATTTGTATGGACTAATGGATTTTTAAATTTGGTGTTTTATTTCTGTGTTCTTAACACACGCACAAAGATGATAAAAGATGCAGGAAGAAACTTTTGGAAGGGATGGATATGCTTATGGCATAGATTTTTGTGATAATTTCATGGGTGTATACACATTTCCAAACTCATTAAGTTGTATATATTAAATATGTACAGTATTTTGTATGTCAATTATCCTTTGATAAAGCATTTTTATTTAATCTTTCAATAATCCTTCTGGAAATTTTCTACAATGGCTACAAACAAAAAGAATATAATCATTCATTTACAAATACATTGTATTACCTAATGATAGTTTAAAATCAAAATCATATTTTATCAATTGATGCATTAAAATTGATTAAGTAGCTTCTTTGCTATAAGGATATAATCCTCTTTTGATAAAATATGTCAAAATATATAAATATCTAATAATAAAATAATTGATTGAAACAAAAAATAAATGGATGGATAAAGATACACTTTGCTAACCCTAATCAAAATAAAGTGAAGAATAGCTGTATTAATTTCAGACAGAGCACACTTCAGACCTAAGAAAGTTATCAGAGGTAAAGAGGGGCATTACGTAATGATAAAGGGGTCAATTCACCAATAAGACTTAACAAGCCCTAGTGTGTATGTGCCTAACAATATAGCATCAAAATATGTGAGACATAAACTGGTAAAACTATAAAGAGAAATAGATGAGCCCACTATTATAGCGGTGACTTCAACACCCCTCTATCAGAAATGGAGGGATCACACAGGCAGAAAATCGGTAAGGACACAGCCAAATTCAACAGCATCATCAATGAACTGTATACAGTAGACATCAGCAGACTACTCAATTCAACAACCATAGAATACACATTATTTTCATGTTACTATGGAACATTAACCAAGACAGACCGTATCTGGGCATAAAACACATTGTACCACAGTTAAAACAATAGAAATCGTACCATGTCTGCTGTCAGACAACAAAGGAGTTAAACTAAAAACCAATAATAGAAATATAGCTGGAAAATCCCGAAGTAAGTAAAAATTAAACAACCCATTTCTGATTAAGGCATGGGTCAAAAAAATTCTCAAGATAGATTTTTAAAAGTTTGAACTAAATGAAATTAAAAACATAACTTATCAAAACTTCTGAAACGCAGCAAGTAGTGTTAGAGTGAAATTTATAGTATTGGATACATGTATTAGAAAGGAAGAATCATCTAAGATCAGTATCTAAGCCTCCATTATATGAAACTAGAAAAAGAAGGGCAAATTAAATCTAAAGTGAGCAGGCAAAAAGAAATATTAAACATAAGAGCAGATATCAATGAAATTAAAAACAGAAAATCAATAGAGAAAATCAACAAAACCAATCTAGTGCTTTGAAAAGATCAATAGAATCAAAAAGCCTCCAGCCAGGTTAACTAAGGAAAAAAGACAGAAGACACAAATAGCTTATATAAGAAATGAAAGGAGGGATTTTATTACAGATCCAATGGATAATAAGAAATATTATGAATACCTTAGGCCCACAAATTTGGTAACATAGATGAAATGGACTAATTCCTCGAAAGACAAGTTGCCAAAATTCACATAAGAAGAAATAGGCAATTTAAACAGGCCTATATCTATTAAATAAATTGAAGGCATAAAGGAAAACCTTTCCAGAAGAGAAAGCACCAGGCCCAGATGGGTTCACTGGCGAATTCTATCAAACGTTTAAGGAAAAAAAATTACCCGTTCTCTGTAATTTATTTCAGAAGATAGAAACAGAGGGAATACTTCTTAATTCATTCTCTGAAGTCAACATACCAATACCCAAACCAAAGATCACAAGAAAATAAAACTACACACAAATCTCTCTTATAAATATAGATTCAAAAGTCCTCAGCAAAATATCAGCAAATTGGATCCAACAGTGTATGAAAAGAATTAGACACCAACCACGTGGCATCTATCCCAGGTATGCAGTGATAGTTCAATATTTCAAAATCAGTTAATATGATCCATCACACCAACAGGGTAAAGAAGAAAAAATCACATGATCATATTAATGGAGGCATAAAAAGGATCTGACAAAATCCAACATCCTTTCACGATGAAGAAAAACTCATCAAACTAGAAATAGAAGCTTTCTCAATTTGATAAAGAACAGCCACAAAAAAACCCTATAGATATTACACTAATTTGAAAGAAGCTAGAAGCTTCCCTGTTAAAATCAGGAACAAGGCAAGAACGTCCCCTGTCATCACTTCTTTTCAACATCATGTTGGAAGTTCTAGTTAATTCAATAACACAAGAAAAGGAAATAAGATGTGTGTGTGTGTGTGTGTGTGTGTGTGTGTATAACAAATAGAACCATCTTTGCAGATGGCATGACTGTTTATGTAGAAAATTGAAAAAAGCAACAAAAAATCACAGAACTAATATGCAATTATAACAAGTTTGCAGGAGAGAAGTTATATACAAAAGTCATCTACTTTCCTATGTACTATCAATCACCAAGTGGAATATGAAGTTAAAAACCCAGTAACACTCCCTAAAAAGAAATACTTAGTAAAACTCTAAAAAAATGTACAAGATATACATGAGCAAAACTACAAAACTCTGATGAAAAAAATCAAAGAACAAATAAATAAATGTAAAGATATTCCACGTTCATGAATAGGAAGACTCAATATTGTCAACATATTGGTTCTTCCCTGTTTAAACTATGGACTCAATGCAATTTCATCCAAAACCCCAGGAAGTTTTATAGATATCAGCAAAGTGATTTTAAAGTTTATATGGAGAGGCTAGAACAAAGTTAAAGGATTAACATTATTCAGCTTCAAGATTTACTATAAACCTGCAAATGACACTGCAGATAAAGGGCTTATATCCAAGATCTATAAAGAACTTCTCAAACTCAACACCCAAAAAACAAATAATCAAGTCAAAAAATGGGCAGAAGATATGAACAGGCACTTTTCCAATGAAGACATACAAATGGCTAACAGACGCATGAAAAAATGTTCAACATCATTAACCATCAGGGAAATTCAAATCAAAACCACATTGAGATACCACCTTATGCCAGTTAGAATGGCAAAAATTGACAAGTCAAGAAACAACAAATGTTGGAGAGGTTGTGGAGAAAGGGGAACCCCTTACACTGTTGGTAGGCATTCAGGTTGGTACAGCCACTTTGGAAAACAGTGTGGAGTTTCCTCAAAAAGTTAAAAATAGAGCTACCATATGATCCAGCAATTGCACTACTGGGTATTTACCTCAAAGATACAGATGTAGTGAAAAGAAGGGGCACTTGCACCCCAATGTTCATAGCAGCAATGTCCACAATAACCAAACTGTGGAAGGAGCTGAGATGCCCTTCAACAGATGAATGGATAAAGAAGATGTGGTCCATATATACGATGGAATATTACTCAGCCATCAGAAAAGATGATTACCCAACATTTGCAACAACATGGTTGGAATTGGAGGAGATTATGCTAAGTGAAATAAGTCAAGCAGGGAAAGACAATTATCGTATAATTCCACTTATTTGTGGAACATAAGGAATAGCAGCGAGGACATTAGGGGAAGAAAGGGAAAAACGAAGGGGGGGTACAGAGGGGGAGACGAACCATGAGAGACTATGGACTCTAGAAAACAAACTGAGGGTTTTAGAGGGGGGGGGGGGATAGGCTAGCCAGGTGATGGGTATTAAGGAGGCACGTATTGCATGGAGCCCTGGGTGTTATACGCAAACAATGAATCATGGAACACTACATCAAAAACTAAGGATGTACTCTATGGTGACGTACCGTAATAAAAAAAAATAAAGCTATAGTAATCAAAACAGTGTGGTATTAGCTGAAGTATAGACCAATAGATCAATGGAACAGAATAGAAAGCTCAGAAATAAACCTAACCAACTATAACCAATTGATCTTCAATAAAGGAATAAAGGCAATACAACAGAGCAAAGATCATCTTTTCAACAAATGGTGCTGGAACAACAACTGGAAATACACATGTAAAAAAATGAATCTGGAAACAGAATTACGTCCTTCAAAAAACTGGATTATCAACTTACTGTAAAACACAAAACCATTAAACTACTAGAAGATAATACAGGAGAAAACCTAGATGAACTTGGATATGAAAATAATTTTTTAGATAGAATACTAAAGACATCATCTATGAAGGAAATAATTGATAAGCTGGACTTTATTACAGTTTAAACTTTGGCCCTGCAAAAGGCATTGTTGAGGGAATAGGAAGACAAGCTACAGATTTAAAAAAAATACTTGGAAAAGATATATCTGATGAAAGACTTATCCAAAATGTACAAAGTACTCTTAAAATTCACAATAAGAAAACAAACAGACCAAATACTAAATGGGCAAAAGAACTGGACATTTCACCAAAGAAGGTATACAAATGGTAAATAAGCATATGAAAAGTTGTTCCACGTCTCATGACATTAGGGAATTAAACATTAAGACAACAGTGGGGCACCTGGGTGGCTCAGTCGGTTAAGCATCTGCCTTCGGCTCAGGTCATGATCCCAGGGTCCTGGGAACGAGTCCCACATCGAGCTCCTTGCCTCAGCAGGGAGCCTGCTTCTCCCTCTGCCTGCTGCTCCCTCTGCTTGTGCTCTCTCTCTCTGACAAATGAAGAAAATCTTAGAAAAAACAAAAAAAAGACAGTGAGATACCACTACACGCCTATAGCTAAAATCCAAACTGCTAACACCAAATGCTGGTGAGGGGGTGGAACTCTAAGAATATGCATTCACTGCTGGTGAGAACGTAAAATGGCAAAACCAATTTTGATGAGAGCGTAGTGGTTTCGTACAAAACTAAGTGTACTCTTACCATACGATCCAGCAGCCACACGTCCTGGTATCTACCCAAAGAACTGAAAACTTATGTCCACACAACGGTCTGCGTATGAATGTTTATAACAGCTTCATTCCTAATTGCCAAAACTTGGAAGCCACCAAGATATCCTTCAGTGAATGGATGGATAAATAAGTTGGTTGCCCTCAGATGATGGAATATTATTCAGTGCTAAAAGAAATAGGCTATCAAGCCGTGAAAAGACAAGGAAGGACCTTAAATGAACATTACCAAGTGAAAGAAGTCAGTCTGAAAAAGCTACATGCTGTTTAATGCCAACTAGACTAAATTCTGGAAATGGCAAAATTATGGAAACAGTGAAAGGATCAGTGGTTGCTAGGGGTTCAGGGGAAAGGGGATGAATGGGTGGGGCACAGAGGGTTTTTAGGACAGTGAAAGTACTCTGTATGATATTACGGTGCTAGATACATGTCATTGCACATTTGCCAAACCCATAGAATGTACAACACCAAGACGGTCCGTGAAGTGACAGTATATGCAACATGGGGAAGTGGGAAGGTGCCTCAGGGCGCGTTCGGAGGTGAGGCACCTGTATCAAAATTGATAGGACAATGCACTTGACCTACATGTAAATTATACCTCCACTTCCATAGGCCAAGTTCTCCAGAATTCCTGTTTCCCCCTAGCACAGACTGGCATCTGAGACCAGCCACCTCATCCCTTTGGGCATAAGGCATAAGAAAGGGAAGCTCAGGCTTTGGATTCTGGACAGAGACAGGCTCTAGGACACCATTCTTAAGCTTAGTGAGGTCCTGGGCACAGCTTGGGCCTGTGTTCTCCCTGAGTGTCCACTTCTCCTGTTGGTGCACCTCAGCTTGCCCAGGCCCCACTGGGGTGGCAGCAGAGGCCACAGAACAAAGCCCGGGTATCCCAGGAAGGCAGCTGCTCAAAGATGAACTGAAGGCGGGGTTTTTCCGCCGTGTTTTGCCAGAGTAGACAGTGAGGCATGCTTCTCCGGTCTCTCTGAGACTCCAGGTTCTTCGGGATGATTGAAAGTTCTGCTTTCAAGCTCAATGGGAAAAATGTCATCTTTGATGACATAAGACCATGATATAGAGGGAATATGGGATCATCCGTCTTCTCCTTGCTGGGAGAAGCTGTGTAAACCATAGAAATGGCACGAGGCCTCAGCGAGAGCTCCTTACTTCCTGAAGCTCACCCAAGCGACATGCTGCTGGCCAGCTTGCCGGGTGTTCAAGCCAGACGTGGCAGTCTGGAGGGTTCTGCCGATCTAAATTGTTTGGCCCACTGAGCTGGCAACGCTGAAAAACAGGGTTTCGCATAGAATTCTGGATTCCCAGCTTTCATAGAAAAATCAGAGCAACAGTGAACTACGGGACGCTTATAAATATGGGTAACTCTGCTTGAATTCCTTCCAAGCATGACCCACTGGCATCAAGTTGGGGGTGGCTCTTGGAAAGGGCTGTGGCACCTCCATTTGCCCATGACCCCCCAGTTGGCCCACTTTCCCTTTATGTGAGCCGTCGAGCTCCTAGTTTAAGGTTTCCTTTACATTGTAGCTGTTTGACCTCCGCTTCCAGGAGCACAGGAGAAATTTTCCCATTGGCAATAAAGCAACTTTTAATATAGAATTGCAAGAATTAAACCACAGAGCCAATTACTGTGGAGCTGCTCACATCGTGAGCAGGATGGATGGGTTGTGACCTTGAGGAATCTCCTGTCCCCGCCTTGGGTTCAGTTTTCTGAGCTGTAAGAGAAGGACGGGAGCTTAAGCATCTCTATCAGATCTTTCCTTAGGATAATATATCTAACCCTAACTGCCTCGGCAGAAATGACCCTGCTAAAGCTGGGAGGCTTTCGTACAAGGCCTGACCTGCTTTTCATCCCATTCTTTCAGAAAAGCGCATGCTCGTAAATCCTTCCTTTGTGGCCACGCTGGCATGTAGCTGAGCGCTCGGAGCAGCCAACGCTTAGGAATACTGAGCTCCCAGCACTGTTCAGAACCAAGAGTGAAGGGAGGGGTGTCTGTGCTGAGTATATCCCCTTCCACCTGGTGCACCCCGGTTGGCCTGCCCCCCACCCCAGGGCAGCCGCAGTGACCCCCAACCCCAAGGGCAGATTCAAATATCGAAATCCTGTTGAACCCCAACATGAAAGTCTCCCAAATTTGTTCGTTCACATTCAGCTTGCCTGGGAAGTAGAAAAATAGGTTTGGCAAACATGCAAAATCTCTTGCCAGAAACATCAGGGGAATACTTGTGGATGAGTGCAGGCAGTCCCAGAAGGCTGATGCTTCTTTCAAATGCTAACACATACAGTTGACCCACTGAGCAATCTGCACACTTAAGATGGTCCCATTCGTTGCTGAATTTCAGTTTATATCAATGAAACTGCAAATATAGGATTTTAAGTATATGACCTTATAAAAGTGTCTACTCATATATGAAATAAATATTTAACAACTAACGTTGAGTTAACAGACGTAATGTGCCAACCATTACCAATGCACATTCTATTCTTTAATCTATATAAGACTGCATTGTACACATGAGGGAAACAGGCTCAGAAAGGCAAAGCCACCTATCTGAGATCACAGAGCCAGGCCAGGGAAAATCCTGGCAGCACTGGCTTTTCAGCTCTGAGAGCTGAGTTCCAAAGCCTATGCTTTTTGATACTACATCCTCCTTCCTCTCACACTGCACAAGAATGAAGAGTGTTCCTTGAACCTTACGAAATCAACAGGTAACCTTTCTGTCCACACGCAGGGGACGGCAGCATTCACATGCTTCCCTTATTTGACTTGAGGCATTCATACGCATCTGTGTCCTTGATAAGAGTCAGAAACAATTAGAGGGAAGCTCAGAAACTGTGCTCAGAACACTGTGATCCCTCCACCACGTGCCTTCGGGGCTTATGTGTCCCGGTTTCCGTGAACTCCCTAGACACTGAAGGACTTAGGTTCACAGAACGCTTTTTTCCTGTCTTTTGGAGAGCTGTTGATAAAATAATAATGATGATAATAGAGACAAGTGTTGAACACCTACTGTGCAAGGAGCACTGGGCTACATCAATCCTCTCACTATATTCTTGGGTCAGAACTTGCCCTAGCTTGACCTCAGTTGCAAATGAGAAATTCATAGCCGGCAGCCCATGTGTCTGATGGAGAGCCCTGGTCCTAGGGGCAGGACATCAGAGGTCTGATTCAAGCTTCCCTGCTCTCTAGAAGAGAGCCCACCACACCATACAGGGCATTTGAAGGCAGAGCTGTGATCTCTGAGAACAGCCTTGGTACATGTGTACCCACAGAGGTCCCCTCTGCCCATAATGCCCTCCCCCACGCCCACCTCTTTTCTGCCTGTAAAACTCCTTGGTCTCCAGGGACCAGCGCCAGCTCCCTCTCCTCAGTGGAGCACCGTTCCCTCCTCCGACTTACAGAGGGTCCCCTCTCTGGGACCCCACTGCTCCTCAGATCTGGGTCCTGCTTAGCAAGAACCACAGGCTCCCCAGTATCCGTCGATGGTTTTTTCTCCCCTAGAGGCTGGAACCTTTTCTGTGTGAGCTCACGCCCGCATCCAGGATCAACAAGGCACACTGAGGAATCTGTCCACCTCTCTCTGAACGGCAGCCAGCCTCTAGCCTCCTCTGGCTTTCCTCCCACCTATTCAACAATCGTGCTCCGGAGCCTCCAGGGAGCTGTTTTATGCCTGCTCCCCCTGACCCCCTCACATGAGCTTGCAACATTCCACCCTCCAGCCTGCTCTCCCACGTCTGCCCTCTCGTTTGCCCCCGTAGTTCAGGCCCTCCTTCCTCCCACTGGGCTATGGAAATGGCTCTTTGACCAGTCTTCCTTCCAGCGCCGTCTGGTGAGGTGGGCGTCTGAGTACTAGGCAGGACCTGAGCTCTGGGGCCTTAGAAGCCGGTCTCCTACTGATCCTGGAAAACGCTCTCCAAACAGGAGTTTCTTTCTTTCTTTCTTTTTTTTTTTTTAAAGATTTTATTTGTTTATTTGACAGAGAGACAGCCAGCGAGAGAGGGAACACAAGCAGGGGGAGTAGGAGAGGGAGAAGCAGGCTCCCAGTGGAGAAGCCTGACGTGGGGCTCGATCCCAGAACGCGGGGATCACGCCCTGAGCCGAAGGCAGACACTTAACGACTGTGCCACCCAGGTGCCCCCAAGCAGAGGAGTTTCTTACCGGACCCGCAGTCCTCACTGCCTAGCTCCTGCTTCTGCCTGCCTACTATTTTATCCAGAGCAAGGCTCCCTTGTGTAACCCACGGCCCCACCCCAACCCATGCTGGTCTTTGCAGCTCAGGCATCCCCACCCAGAGCAGGGTCCCCATCACCTCTGCAGACAGCAGGCAGCGTCCACGCTTGGAAGTCCATGCCAGCCTCTGCTTAGCACTGGCAGGTATGGGGAACAAGGGACATGACTGCATTCGTTCAGGGAGGGTGAAGATTTGGAGGAGAGAAGTCACAGGAATTGAGGGCTATGTGAGCTCAGTAATTCAGCCAGAACCCAGAACCCAAGCACAGAGAAAAATGCAGGTCAACTTTCCCCCAGACTCCATAGGACTGCTAGTCATTGCATAGATGCTTGAGTCAAATTTTACTTAAATCATGGGTTGTGTGTGTGTGTGTGTGTTTTCCAGAAATGAAGGTACACTCCACATTCAGTTTCCACTTAGTATCTCAGAAAGGTTTCCATGTCAACTCATATTGGTCCCTAATAGAGCGATTTTCTTGCATTACAGAGAGCGAGCTGCATGAGGTGAGGGGCTCTCCCTCCTGTTTTTCTCTCCCCAGTACCCCCCCCCACATATATGCACATGACACACAGGGCAGTGCCTTCCTCATAGTCAGAATTTGTGGCCTCAGGAATGTCACCCCTCGTCAGGGTATAAAGATTCACGCTTCTCCGGAGTGGGACCGTCAGTAAAAGCCAAGCCCTGTGCCTTTACTGGGGAGACAGGTGTAAGAATCATTGCTGCTCTGCTGGGGCACCCAGACCAATGCCTCTCGCTCTTCCAGCACAAAACCTACAGGACCTCATGCCTGTACCCACACGCCTGCCCATGCATGCCACACGCCACCTCCTGCCGTGGTGACGCCTATAGATATTGCCCAAGCGACGCTCAGCATCTTCAAAGAGAGGAGCGCACAGTCACAGGGACACACGCCAAGTATCTTCAAGCAGCTGTGTGTCTATGTGCACACGCACGACTTCTAGACACGCACCAAAGAGCATTTAGCCTGCTAGAAACAGATTCAGTGAGCATCGAGGTGACTTTCTGCCCATGAGCTGGTAGGGTCGGGCCCTGTCAGAAACTTGGTAGGGCATGAAGGTAAAATGAACATGTGTTGCTGTTAGAGAGACCGGAAGTCAAATCCCAGTCCTGCTGTGTGACCGCTGACCAGATGACCAACCTCTCTGAGTCTCAGTTTCCTTATCCTTTATGGACAAAGCCAACGAAAGCTGTTTCATAACTTATAGTGGAGATTAAATGATACAATCAGCATAAAACATTTAGCTTTTTCACAGTGCCTCTGAAATGTTACTGATGAGCTATTTCAGTCATGGAGAGCCATAACCGAGTTAGGACGTTTGACGGAGAAGTGCAGTCAGCATATACCAGAAGACATGGGCAGGGCAGATCGCCGCGGAGGACTACATCTTTGTGGGGTTTCATGTTGACCCGTGCTCCCATGAGCATGACAAAGTGGGAAAAGCAATGGTGCAACTCCCACAGGCCCTTATAAAGTTTCTTTCTGGAAGTAACGCATGCCATTTCCGCTCACGTTTCACTGGCCTAAGCAAGTGACATGCTACCCTACCCACCCCGTTCTCCAGATTCAAACCTGGCTGGAGGGCCACAGGAGCCCGTCCAAGGCTCAGAGTTAGGAAGTGTAATAAGGCTCTTAGAATGAAAATATGTGGAAGAGAGGGGCACGAGGAGGGGGTTGATTTCAGTACAGCTCACGGTGGATGCCAAAAACTCCTCCAGATCCCATCCCTCAAACGGTGGCTGTTTTGAAGGGGACAACTGCGGTGGTAATACATACGATAGTAACGTAGATTGTCTTTGGTTTCATGTTTTATTTTCTTAGCACTATCACGAAAAGATTTTCTAAGCACTGTTATAAGAAGATGACTGTTGTAAAAAACTTCATTCAGCTTTTCCAGCAGCCTCTCTCCACTCTTGCTTTTCTTTTCTTTTCTTTTTTTTTTTAAGATTTTATTTATTCATTTGACAGAGATAGAGACAGCCAGCGAGAGAGGGAACACAAGCAGGGGGAGTGGGAGAGGAAGAAGCAGGTTCCCAGTGGAGGAGCCTGATGTGGGGCTCGATCCCAGAACGCCAGGATCACGCCCTGAGCCGAAGGCAGATGCCTAACGACTGCTGTGCCACCCAGGCGCCCCACACTCTTGCTTTTCTAATTAGTCCTCTTTTAAGTGCCGTTTCTGTTCTCATTGTGTAGCTTTCTCTTCCGTAGTTACTGCGTGTACCTCCACCAGAACTTCCCTTAGCCGAGGGTTTGCGTGGCGCTTGAACTGCTCTCCCACGCCCCTGTCATCGGCATCATCACATTTTGCTCCATTCTCAAGACCAGTAAGTTTACTTCGAACTGCTTATACTTTGTAGCCAGAGGTTCACAGCAGCCAATGAGGAGGAGGAAACTGAGTGGAGAAAACGTTGACATGACAGACAGGGTGGAGACAGACGAGGGTCAAAATAAGGAGGGACGTGCAGTGGTAACGAATTTTATAAGGACCAGAATATCATCATGTTACGGCTTTTCAAATGATCAGTGATCAGATAACAGTGACTCCTCCCCTTGCACCCAAGGAGACCTGCTCCTCATGGAACATGTAGAGTGTTAAGTCAATGCTTTTTCCAAGCACTGTCTTGGTATGTGTCCCTGGGGCAGATGACACTGGTCATAACGGTGTCATGAGGAAGTACTCACACAATGCTTGGCACAATGGAGGTGTTCAAGCTTGCCATCGTCTTCACCTATGCCTTGTCTGAATTCAGGAATGCAAAGCTGGTCTGAAGGGGGCCTGCTAAGAGGTCGTGGCTGCCGCGCTGACCCAGCCCCAGCCCCAGCCCCTCAATTCACCCTGCCTAGATCGAAGCCCCTTCCTTGTTTCCAGATGGATCCTCTGCTCATCCAAGGGTCCCAGGAGGGCCCTGGCTGAGAAGCTTTGCCATCTCATTTGTTTCTCTAATGTACGTCCCATCGGACACACATGTCGGTTCTGAACAGTGAGGAAGTGTGGCGTTTCACGCCTCCTGTCTCTTCTTTAGCTAGTAATTAAGGATGCATGGCTACAGATGTGTCACAAAAGATATCACCCAAGCCCTGACAAAGAGCCAGAATTATTCATATAATGTATCATCCCAGCCATCCCGAATGCTAACGAGCACGCTCCTTGTTTAGAATGGTCAGGAAGCATTTGCACCCATGTCCTGTCAGGGAGCATTTCCTCTGCCAGACACTGCTGTTCATACCAACCACAAAACCTCTCAGGCTTTCTTCCTTTATGATCTCCCTGGCCCTCCAGAAACCAAAATGCAATAAAACGAACATTTCTTCCCTCCCCCTTTTCTCGGATGAGCTTTCCAGAGGGCGTTGAGTTGTTCTGTGATTTTATGGTTTTTTGTTTGTTTTGTTTGGGATGTTGGTTTGTTTTGGAGCAGGGAGGTTGTTGTTAGGTTGTATGTTAAAGCCTTTTAGAGAGCTGCTGGCCCTTCCTCCCAGCAGCAGAGTCTTTTCTGCCCAGAAGGAAACACCAAAGGGGTGTGGAAATCACTGGCCATTTGGGTCAGGCCCACTTCAGAATGTTCCTGCTTTGAGAACTGGTTCTCTTGGAATTTAGGTCAGACATTGAGACAAATTCTCAAATCTTATTTTTGGAGGGGAGAAGGGGTGGACTTAGGATAACAGAGAGTCTATGTTCGGTCATTGGAATAGAAGAGAATACCAATGCAATAGAACATACTGGAAGGAAAAGATATACGTCATCCCCCAGGAAGAGATTCTAATTTCCCAGGCCTCCTTCCATCCTTACGGACATTATCAGTCCGTAAGGTAAAAGGAAAAAGGAAAACTCTCTATTGTCTTGTGGGTTCCCCAAGTCAGCTATAAATCTACTCCCAACACTAGCTTTTCATCCATAAAGATATATAGGGTTTTAATGCAGTGTTTTTTCACCATATTCAATTTTCATAAATTAGTCCTTAAGTTGTTGCATTGATTGGAAAATGCATTAAGCACAAATCCATCTAATTATCCCTGGTTGAGAGGCTTGGTCAGCCCCCACCAAGAGGGCTGTGGTCAGAAAGGTCTGACACTACAAAATGCGCAGCGGGTTCCAGCTGGGAGTGGGGCATGGGGCCTGGTGTTCCAGAATCTCTGGAGGAGACTAGAGCTGACTGCTCACATGGAAGCAGTTGTCTCCCTGTAGGTCTGTATCGTTATAATTGGTTGGCTTTCTTCACATTTTAAACCGCCCGAAGATAAAGTTAATGAAGGGAAAATGGGCTTGACTAGCCTTCACACCAAATTTACTAGGCTTTGGCTTATGGAGATTCCCTATTCATACCAACTCATCAGTCCGCTCAGCTCTCTCAGGAGGTAAATTCACTGGAGAGATGCGGAGGCCAAGATGGAAGTCTGTCTCAATCTGTTATCTTTTCCACTTACACATGGAGACAGTGGCATTACAGTCTTAGAGCCATAGCCTCCTTCAAAACCTACGTCAGACTGGCTGGATGATTCTGTGGCTTCAGTTACTTCTGGAGTCCTCAAAAAGACCCCTGCTTTCTCACAGGATATCTGGAGACATAGGCGGCTCTGCTGCGTACTGGCGGTCTACATTCACCAAGGGACACCTGTTAAATCAGCACTCAAGACAGTGGAGACAGCAGGACTTCACCCTACCCAGAGCTATTTAAAGGATGTCATGGAAATCCTCCTCAGAGCAAGTGCATACGTGTGGGAGTGGTAAGTGGGGGAGAAGTGATATGTTTTACCAACAGAAAAAATATGGACAAATAGTGAGCTCATCAAGCAGACTGGATGATTCTTTTCCAAGGGAAAGTAGTAAGACTAGATAATTCTATATATCTTCATGTATAAAATTCAAATTAGAAACTTCTCATTAATAGACACCATAAAACAGGTGAAAACACAAAGTCACCAAGTAGGAGAAGATGTTTTCGTACACCTAATTGACATAGGATTTAATAATAAAAATAAAGATAAAGTTCCCTTAAAAGGAAACAGGAAAACGTGGGCACACGACATGACCAGTCAATTTCATAGAAAAAACCATGAATGGTCCATAAACGTATAAAGAAGTGCTTAACTATATGGGAAGCTGAGAAAATATAATGAAAGACAATTTTGTCCCTACCAGACAGGCAAAAATGTAGACGTCTGAAAATTCTTAGAGCAGGTAAGAAAGCAGAAGACCAGAAATCCTCACGTATGGATGATGGAGCAGTGCTTTGGTTCGATCACCTTGGAAAGCCGTTTGTTATTACCTAATCCCTGAAATGTGCACTTACTCAAACCTAGCACTTTCACTCTTAAATAAACACCCCAGAAAGGTGGTTCCCAACAGGCTTATTACCACACCCCAGGAGGAGTTTGGAAACCTGTGGATGTCAGAAAGAGTGGGGGGCACTCTGGCATTTAGTAGGTGGGGCAATGAACGCTGGGGGTCCTGCAGTTTCTGGGACAGTCCCCCACAAAGGTGAATTAGCCTGCATCCCACGTGACTACATAATTTATACAAGTGAACATCTTTTCATACTTTGCTGACCCTGAAACCCTACTCCACCTTTGTTTTACATATAAAAAAACATGTTGTTTTCATGACTTTCAACGTACTGAATTTTCTAGGAATGTAACTACCTTCTAAATTGAAGGAAGACTGTGCTTTCCATTGATGTTGTTTGGAACTTTGCCCAGAATTGGCCAACATTTCAGAAAATCATCTCTCTCTTGGGAACCTCGCACACAGTACTTGGGTCACCAATTCAAAACACCTATGTCTGTTCGCATTTGTAGATTTGGGAAAATCATGGGAAGTTCACATACAGGTACAAGCATCTGACATTATTCTGGCTCCTGGTGTAATTGTTACCCAAATTCACGTATCGGTACAACCGTCTTTTGTTACAAATTGCTGTTTTATCTCTCTGCCATATTATACTTAGAGCATTAGATGGATTTCTTTAAATTCCGTAGGTATACTGTTGTAGGAGATGCAAAAAAATTCATTTCAAAGCAAGAAAAAGAACATCACAAAATAGTTGTTGTAGAGGGGGCACTGGTGTTGAGAACCTCTGCCTAACGAGAGCACTGGCTTGGGTACCCCGGAAGCTCTGTATAAAAAGGCTCATGGCAGCGTGATGTAAAAAAAAAAGCAAAAAGCTGAAAACAATCCAAATCTGCCCTAAAAGCAAACTAGATCACTGCATGCATAAATGCACCTTGCGGACCACTCTATCACGGTGGGAATAAATGAGCTACTGCCATATTCATGAAAGTGGGTGAGTTCTTAAAAAAATATGGAGCAAAAACAACACATCACACAACGTGCCTATACAGTAGAAACATTTAAATTTCAAAAATGGGCACAACTACAATTTTATTTAGGAATGCATATAATGGGATAAAGCTTATAAAGAAAAGTAAGGAACGGTAAACACAAACGTCAGCGAGATGGTTACCTCTGGGGTGGAGAGGGGACGGGATGAGTTTGGGGGGAGCACACAGGGTTATGTTCCATTTCTCAAACTGGATGGGGAGTATGTGGCTTCTCATTTTATGATTGAATCTGTAAATAGAAGCACTTTAAGATAGAATGTATTTTATAGTTTAAAAACTTAAAAATCAGAACCTTCCACCTAATCCGCCCAAACCTTTAGCTTATTGGACCTATTTTAAAGCTCTTCTTCGTTTGCACTGAGGATTGACAGATAAGACTGCCAGGTCTCTGGGTGCAGGACACACTCCCTGTAGTCACTAAGTCTGACACCTGCCTTGGGACATCTGGTCAACAGACAATGATGTTAATGTTGGCATGAGATGTCCCTGCAGCCTCCCAAAGCACCTGTCCCATTCCAGGACTCCATAAGGAGCCAGAAAAGGGGGATTCTCAGCAGCCAGAGGAGAGAAGTGTTTGCCATTAGCCAGGAGAATCCACTTAGCCCTCAGGGGAAGTCTGGCAGAGCTGCCTGGCCCTGACTGATTGATTCTCTTCCTCGGGCAGGTCACCTATCCACCTGCATTGCCTCCTCTACTAGAGGGCTCAGGGCAGCCACTCGTGTGCCCAGGCTGCCAGAGGATTTTTACAATACGACCTGGAAACTCCACCAACCCCGAAGGCTGCAGGATTGAAGCAAGGTTTGGCAAAGCAGGCACCATTTTTATCCGAGGAATTTAGACTAAATGGGAAAAGGGAGAGCTACATACCCAGAATGAAAACAGCAGCGCCTCCAACGGGCCAGCAACTTGCTGGGTTCTAGAACGTCACAGGGATGACAAGACAATTCTTGCCCTAAGAGCGCATGGTCTATCTGTGCTCAGATACCCTAGCGTGCTACCAGCTCCTGGAGGGCAGGCATGCACCTCCATGACCTTGGTCCCTGGTGTCATGCCTGGCAAACTGAACGCTGGTAACATTGAAGAAAATCAAGTGAAAGAGACATGTAGGAGGTAGACTTAATAAATGACAAATGAACAGTGTAACTACTGAGGGCAGAGCCAAGAGCTCACGTTGGGTTGAACAGGCTCCCCAAGTTTTCTTGGTAGAAGCGGGCCTTGTACAGGCATTAGATGGATCCAGAGGGAAGGAGACTGGAGATTGGGACATGCCAGGGTGTGGGAATGGTGCAACCAAGACTCGGGATGGCGAAGCACAAAGAGCTATCACATGCCAAGGTGGCAGCCTGCTTTGGTGGCAGCCGTGGTAACAGTAGCAGATAAAGGTCAACGGGTCAATCAAAGCCAAGTAATGGAGAACTTGAATGCCACCCTAAGGGTGTTAGCTGTCCTTCTGCAGTCACCCAGGATTTGCACCAGGTGTCGTCACTGCCTGAGCTCAGATTTCAGCTACATTTGTGGGGAACAGCTCTCTTGCACATGGCCGGAACCACATACCTCCCCCAGCACCTGCTGAGTTTCCACACTTTTCTGCCCCCCAGGCTTTCCCCAGAACCCTCAGCTGTTCCCAGGGAAACCCAGAGCACAACCAAGTTCCCAAAAGCCAGTAAACACATATGCCCAGGTCCCCACGCTTTACAGAGGTGCGTGTCTCAGGCACATAGGAGATGAGTTTTTAGGGGAGACTCCCTGGGATCAAGCCTCCTTTGCCCACTAAGGTAACCAGCCCCAGAACTCATTTTGGATTGGATTTCCTCTCTTCCCTGTCTCACTGGCCTGCTCTGCCATTCCTGCCTCCCAGCTCCACTTCTCAGAGCCTTATGTCTAACCACGCTCTCCGGGAAACCCCTAGTAACACAAGACTGTGGGACAAATATGAAGAAAGGAGGCTCTGACTGGAGCCAATATCAATGACTCTGGCTGCCTGTGAGGGCCAGGATCTCCAAAGGGGTGTGAGGTTCACAGAAGGGGAATATGGTCAGGGGTCAGAGAGCAAGAAAGACAGAGAGACAGAGACAGACAGGACAGAGACAGAGGAAAACAGAGACAGAGGCAGAGCCATCAGTGCAAGCTGGAGTTCGGGATCTTCCTGAAGGACTGAGCAGGAGTGTGGCCTGGAGAAGAAGTTTAGCCCATCAGTGCAAGCTGGAGTTCAGGATCTTCCTGAAGGACTGAGCAGGAGTGTGGCCTGGAGAAGAAGCTTAGCCCGGGAGAAGACGGATGAGATTTGGGGCAGTGTGTTGCACGGTGGAGGTACGCGCTCTGCCTGCATGTGGCTCAGGCCCTCGGAGACTCCCCCATTCTGTCTTCTGCCCTCTGCCTCTGTTTCATCTTTTCCCTTGATAGTAGCAGGTGGCAGGGTGGCAAAGGCAGCCCTTTCTCAGTTCAGTGTGGGGGCACAGTAGCACAGGACAAAAGGGATGAACGACTCTCTGTCCCCAACACCAGGGATGACAAGTTCATAGCCACAGAAATTATTCACATCTCGATCAACACAAGCACACTTACAAAAATATTAATATCAATGTTTAATCTAGAAAGAGCCAGCCTAGAACACACTACCAGACAAGAATGGCCTAGCCCATGTCCTGGCATAGAGCAGGCCTACTAGGAGAGTCCACTCCTGAGAGACAGGAACTCTAAAAGGAATCACTAAGCGCGATCACTGTGGTCCATCCCATTTCTCTCTGCCCATGATTTCACACCCTGACTCCACCTTGGTCGGGCCCTGAGCCTCGGTTTCCTCTTCTATAAGTTGGGGATGACCCAGAAAGTTGCTGTAGGCCTTTAGTGAGGTGATGCAGGTAACCCGTCCAGCCCAAGTCCTGCACACAGACGTGCTCCCCAGATGTGGCCTGTCTTCGCAGCCCAGGTGGCAGCCTGCTTTTTCTGCGTTGCTCAGCGATGGGCATCTGCACTGCACCCTCTCCTTAGCTCAGTCTCTGCCCTCCTGAAACATTGTTGGCTCCAAATAGGACTGGCCCCTCCTCCTCTGAGCTTTTCGGTGACATGGGGTTGTGACTTTGTAAACACCGCTTCGCCCGACAGGCCTTCTCTGACTTGCCCAGAGTAACTCACTATCCCGCCCAGAGGTATTTTCTTTGCAGTAACTGACTGTTCCCACGCCTGGTGCCAGCCTGTGATGGGAGGCAGCAACCATGAGTTCTCTGTCCCAGTTCTGGATCCCAGGGATCCGGACAGCCTGGGAGCAGGTTATCTACGTGGGAGGTGATGCTCAGAAAAGCAAGAGGGGGAGTGGAGAAGACAGGCAAGGGAGTACGAGCAGGTTCCCTCTGTGGCCCCGGGGCTCCGCGCGCTCAGAGAGAGGCTGGTGGAACGCGCTTTGGAGTCGTCCACTCAGGAGACTAGGAAGTTGGGGCTTATCCAGCAATCCCTCCAAAGTCTGTGCTTGTGGGCAACTGTCCCTCCATTCGGGTGACATCTCCTGATTCCCCTCCTTGCCCACTCCTCACAGCTCTTCCCACTTCTCTTGAGGTGTGCAACACTACTGTGTCATTGATGTCCCTGATCTCAGCGTCTGGTCACCTCCCAGTCACTCACACAGTGATGGAGTGGCCGCGGAGGCTAAGCCTCGCATGTGGGGCTGGGGAGGCAGATAAGCACACTCGGAGATGTTTCCCCGAGAAGTACACCATCCTGTACCAGTGACGGGCTCCAAGGAAAGAAACTATAATGTGACAAGTGCTAGAAGAAAGAAATGTGAATGTTCTATGGATGACCAGGGTCTGGGGTGGGGTGAGGGTAGGAGGCACTTGGCCTGGGTCTGAGATCATGTAAAGAAGGAGGAGGAGGAAGAGGAGGAGGGAGAGGAGGCTGAGGAGGAGAAGGGAGAAGGGGGAGGGGAACAGCAAGAGGGCTCAGGAACAGAACCCACTCAAGCGCAGCAAGAGATCTGGCAGCTGCTGGGAGTGGGGCCAGGAGGGAGGCAGCTAGGTATGTGGGGGCTCTGCCCTCAACTGGGTGCTTGGGGTCTGCTCCGTAGTTGCCTACAAGCTGCTGAAGGACTTCAGGCAGCAGGCAATGGGGACATCAGATGTGTGTTTTAGGGAGTTGTTCTCTTCGGCAGCCTCATGGAGGGAAGAGAAGACGGTGTTGACAGAGACAGGAGACCAAGGCCCCAGCCAGGAAGAGCTGGGCAGGTCCAGGTGGTAGGGGACAGAGCCCAACCTTAGCAGCCTTGAGGAGGGGTGGGGAGGGGCAGATGAGGACACTCAAGGGGCACAGCTCTGGGCACCCACTCCACGTGGGGAGAGATAGGATGAGTAAACCAGAGGGGTGAACAGCCAAGCAAGGACAAAGAGTAGGACAGCCCAGATGTGGGGGAAGCCTCTGGTTTGCTCCTGCCTGAGTGATGAAATCCTGATACTCTGGGTGTTTTGAAACCTCGAGAGCAATCTGACAGAGTAACAGAGTATGACTGTTCAGTCTTTTAATAGTAAAAACCCTGGGCATGTATTTTGCACATTTTTTTTAGATTTCATTTTTCTCATTGCTTACTTTTTACTGCATTTTGCATAAGTATTTGCAACCTGCCCTTTCACGGCTGCTAAGTTGGGAAGCTGTGGTCATAGGACCCTTCCATCAGCTTCTGCTGCTAAAACCAAGCTCGTCCTCTTCCCAGAGTTTGGTTTTCATGTATTATTTTCTCTTCATGCCGGAAAAGTTTCTCACTCCATCCGAGACAAGCAGGCAAAGCAGAATGGCCCCACCAACTCCGATCCCCAGAATTTCTCTAGCCCCACGTTAGCTCAGACATTCTGCAAGACCTCCCTCTCTGGCTCTGGCTGAAAGCAGGTGCGGCTTCATCTCCACAATGGCAGTGATGCGGACGGCTGTACATGGTCATGAGGCCAAGCCAGCGTGGAGGGACAGTGCAGTGATGGGATGTGGTGGCTGTCAAGGTCCACCGTCGGCAGCCGAACTCTCTAGAGGTCATTAATGTGGATCAGCCTGTAATGGACTTTCTGTGCTGGCTGTGCTGTCCTCAGCATTATTTTTAACTTATTCTGAACTTTGGATTGTCGAAATGTATTTTGATTTGTTTGTTTGTTTGTATGGACATAAACCAACCCTTTAGTGCTGTTTCTGTGCCGCTTCTCAGATATTCAGAAACCTACTCTTCATTCACTTCACTGCAAGAGCTGTCCCGTAACTTGCCAAGATGGCACTGAGGACCACCAAACTACACCTCACTACCAAAAGGGCACCCCACGTGGGCTCATTCCAAATGGCAGCAACCAAAGCAGTGACCATTTTCCCAGCAGAGTTTCAGAATGGGGACCTCCCATCCCCACCCAAAGAGCACTCGAACCCAGGGTCGTTTGCTGAGTACATACTGTGTGCAGGCACTTAGGGAGCACCGGTCATGGCAGCCACTGGTCCCGCCTCCAACGTGCCAGAGTAAAGTGCAGTCATTGAGTGAACACATGGTGTAACACATCGATGAGTCGCACATCGATGGCCCACATGCCAGATTGAGCTCCCAGATGTGTTTGTTTTACCTGCACACATTTTTTAAATTGGGAAACTGTACAGAAAAGTCCAGATTTCCACATTTCGTTGAAAAATTGGAACACTGGGAAGTATCAGTGTGCCAACTGCGTGATGACATTGTCTGGGACAGAGAAACTGAGGCACCCCGCTGTGGGTGTTTGGTGTATGTGTGGGGAGTGGTATTTAAGGAATTTAGGAAAATGGAACCTCCCTGGCTCTGATTCTAATCCAGAAAGCAAAGCCTGGAAACACTGTCAGCACTAGGATAGGGGAACTCGAGTGAGGGGTTTAGAAAGGGTTAGAAGTTGGAATTAGGCTAACAGACTCAGGTTTCCTGGAGGAGGTAGGTTTTGCAGAAGCATCTAAAGAAACAGCACAGCCCGGAGTGAGGCCCACCTGGTCTGTCCTCAGCACCAGCAGCTCCTGCAGGGGCCGTGGCTCTGCTCCGATCTCAGCTGCCTACATATTCATCCATCAAGTGTGTAGTCAGCACCTGAGAGTCAGTAGGTGTTACCCTAGGGGTAATTGTAGAGAGCAAAGGAGAGGCAGGCCTTGCCCTCAAAGAGCTCATAAACTAGCCAGGGGAATGGGCAGGTTTTAATATTTGACTTGATGAAGTGAGCCGGCAGGCTGGAGATGGCCATGCCAGAAGGAAGTGAGGGAGCCTTTGGCCAACAGCCAGCGAGGAACTACAGCCTTCAGTCCAACAGCTCGCAAAGAACTGAGTTCTGCCAACAGCCTCCCCAGTCAAGCCTTCAAATGAGACTGTAGCCGACATCTGATTTCAGCTTCATTAGAGACCCTGCAGCGGAGGATTCAGAACAGGCTGGCTTTGACTCCCAGCCCAGAGAAACGGGGAGATAATAAACGTGTGTTGTTTTAAGCTGCCAAGTTTGAGGCCATTTGTTATGCAGCAGTAGATAATGAATACACGTCTAGATTTATGTCCCCTGGTTTGGGGACACGAAGTGATTTATAAACACATTCACGACGCAGCATATGGCTTGAAGACACATGTTAGGTCCCTGGCTATTGATGGAACAGTGCTCTGAAGGTAATAAAGACTGAGAAATGGCAGGTGGTGGTGCCGGCAACAGATGCTTGAAGCCACGGCTGTCTCTTTGCCAGTGGCCAGGGCTTCCTTACAGGAGCGGCTGCCTACATTTCTCAAGTCTAGAGGCCAGAGATTCTGGCCCTGCTCTCACCTTGGCCAGGTTCCCAGCACAGCATGGGCCCAAGTGTATTCTCAATTTCTTCCTGCACACTCAGTTCATCCAGGACTTGAGCCAGGCCTGGAGACATGGGGGGAGTAGAATCTAGCCTGTGTCTGGGAGGCTCTTAGCTGGCAGAGGAGGAGCTCGTGGGTGGTGGGCATCAGGCACAGGGCTGTGGCCTGGCCTTGCTGCTGCCAAGGACCCTACTTAGGTCACTCAGACCTGGACACTATTTCAAAGAGGGAAAATGAGGGACAGAGCCAGCCTGGAGTGTAAAGGAAGCAGTGATTCAAGCTAAGAGACACCCTATTTCAAAAATCTCTACAGACCAGATGCAAGAGTAGCCCAGTAGCTCACCGTTCCTCAGGGAGAGCGTGGCCTGAATTCTCTTTTAAGTGTAAATCTCCTGGAGAAAGTGTACTTTATGTCCCATTCACATTGGTTTGAATGTGCTTATCAGGCTGATTGATCTCTGACAAGAGCGCTCAGGGTTTAGGAATCTTCCTGAAGAAATCCCCCAACGCAAACAAGCCAGTGGCTTGGGCTCTGGTGATATCAGACAAAATGAAAGCGTGTGGACAGATTCAAGACCCTCAGGGGAAGAATTCCCAGGACTTGGCGATTTATCGGATGTGGGAGGGACACACAAAGATGAGTCCTGGATTTTTGTCCCAACCACCTGGCAAGTGGTGAATTCACACTCTGCAAAGAGGAGTGATCCAGGACAGGAGCTGAAATAGAGACTGAGTTCCATTTTCAGTGTGTCCACTCTGCAGGGGCTGACACATGAGGTCTGATGGAGACTGTTGGCTCTAGGGGCCTGAAGCTACAGGTCATCTGGCTGTTGTTGGCACATCGAGGACATTTGAGGCAGTGGGAGTGCAGAAAACAGTGTGGAGAAAGTGGGCTGGGCAGTGACTAGTATAAATGGAACTGCAGGCCTTTTGTCCTGACAACTGCACTTCTAGACATTTATTCCAAGCAGATCATCAGAAATATGCAAAGAGGTGTAACTAAGGATAATCAGAGCAGCGTTATCTATGCTTCTGAAAAGGAACTGAGGTGTTCAAGAAGAAGGGTCAAGTCCAGTTTTGTTCCAAAGCAGGGAATACTCTACAGCCAGAATTCCATAAATAGAGTAATGGGGTGCAATGTTTGATGTTTTATATGGACAGATGTTCATGCTAAATTCCTGAGAGAAGTAATCCAGCTGCAGAATCATACAGGAGAGTGTCATTTCCATGTAGCCATGCACACACACAATCCCATGGAAAACACACTGGAAGTTCCCTCTGAAACGAACGACAAGGATTCCTTGAAAAGCTCCTCTGAGCTGTCTTCTAGGCTAGGCCTCAACCTTGGCCTGTGAGGATTGGAGCAAACACTAGCATAGTGTTGAATAGCTCATGGCTGCATCCCTAGGGGGACCCTAGCCCCCTTAAAGTGCCTGCCTGAGAAAACCCAAGACTGCGAAGAGAATTTACTCTTTGTTTCAGCCAACCTGAAAATAGGACCCTGTTCCCCAGCCTCTGTGTGTGTGTTGGCGGGGGGTGGGGGGCGTTGACTTCCATAAGTGCCTGTTAGCAAACCCAGATGGCCTAATCACATTGGCCAACCCCCCTTTCCTGCTTGTTGTAATTTTTTTACCCGACTCTGTTCAGCCCCACTCACCCCCCTATTCCCTCATGCTTCCTTTAAGATACCCGAATACCTCTACAAATCGAACTTGAGTTCAGTTCACCTGGGACCTTCCCCCATCACAATAATATATTACTGATTAAAATCTACTTGTACCAGCTTGACCAGGTGTCCAGATTTGTTTAGAGATGGTGATGATCTTTGGGTGGTGAATTTAAAGATGATTTGGGTTTCCCTGTTTTGTTCTTTCCTATAATTTTCTCTACATCGGCTCTGAGCAGCTTTTGTAACTGGAAAAAATGTGCTGTTCAAAGTCTTCCTTTGGTTCACTGGAGACATCACAAGATCAGAGCTGGAAATGGTTGTTTTAATATCTCCCTCCCTGTCTTTTCCTTGGGTAAGTGGGCCTCCGCAGAAATTCCACAGAAAAGCTCCCTGCTTTACACTGTGTTGCCAGTTTCGCCCTGGGCACTCTGCATAAACACTATTCTGTAGCATTAGGCTGCGGCCATTAGCAGGGCCAATGTGTATGGGCTTCTTTTCTCAGTTTACAGCCCTTATAATTTGCAACTCTGCTTTAAGCACTCAAAATTATGGTCTGCGCATAGCCTACATAAATGCTCAAGAAAGCCTTACCGTTCAGAGAGCTGTGAAATGTTCCTGACAATGTGACAAAGCCTACACACCGCTTCCTGAAGTGCGCGCTCACTAATGGCCGCCCTTCCTTCCCAGGGGTCTCAAGAATTTGGGGAAGCAAAGCCTCCTTGGAACAACACTCAGGAGCAGCAGGCAGTCATTCAGGCTGGTTTTCTTTCTCACAAGAAAACCAGGGTCTTTTCTGAACTCCCAAAGCATCGAGTTACAGATCAGAAATTGCTTGGTATTCTATGGCCTAATGGTCCTCGCTTCCAGACTGAAACTTCCTGAACTTCCAAGCCAAAGATCCTGCGGACCACCCACCCTACCCCATCGCCACTTGGCTCCACGGCCTCTGCTAAAACGCCTCTGGCATTGGCATGAATGGTGTTGAGCATAAACAGTAAAATTCTTGTTTGCCTACAAAGCATCTTACCAAACTCATCCATCTTGGACCCACTTCACAGACCCCATTTTGCAGGCAATGCAGATGGTGCAAAAAGGAGCTGTAGGCCTGATGAGCGATTCTGGATCATACGAATATGCGGTCTGTGGCTGTCGTCCAGCCTGCAGGGCCACCAAGTCTGTTGAAAAGCTGAGGGTTTCTTTCCTATTAAAAGTTGAGCTTTGGGGCCTGGCTGGCCCCAACTCTTGATCTCAGTGTTGTGAGTTCAAGCCCTACATTGAGCGTGGAGCCTATGAATGAATGAATGAATGAATGAATGAATGAATGAATGAATGAATGAATTTTGTTGAGTTTCTACCAACATTTTAAACACTTAGAGATTCCACAGAAAAATTAAGGTATCGTTTCCCTTGAAAAATATTCAGAGGATTTGACATTAAGCCTTATAATACCTGGTCTTTCTTAAACAAAGTGTGTGTTCCCAGTTTTCTGCCGCCTGCCTGGGTCTGCTTCAGTCCTGAATCGTGCCTGTCTGGCTTTGGGAAGCATCACAATAACCAAATAGGGAAACAGGAAAGAAAAGCTGCTTTTTATTCTCTTTGCTCTTCTCCTCTGGGGTCTCAGCAACTTGGCGGAAGTCTCAGAGTACAGGCTCCTAGAAGCACAGCACGTGCCCTCCTGTGACTAGCGGTTAGGGTAGGGAGCTGCACTCAGAGGACCCAACCTGCTATCACCATGAAAATTTCACTCACCGTCTTTGGTCTCAGGTGGTTCAGCCCCGGGGTGTTGATTAGAAGACAGCGGTAGCAGTAAGAAGAGAAAGGAGGGCCCTGTCTGTGTCTAATGACTATTTTTTCTTCAGATCATAGAGAATTTAAGTGTGAATGCAAACCTTATTCAAATGAAATGACTCCTGAAGTGATTTACATACACCAACTATTAGATCAGAACCCCTTCTTTAATACAGCCTGGACAGAATAATTGGGTCTATTTGGATCTTTTTAGCATGGATAATGACACACCATGGATGCCTCTGGAGTTAACAAAGTGAGTGCCATCTTTTGGGGGGTACAAGCCAGCTCTGAGATACCAAACAAGATCATTTGGCAGGCTTTTGCTTACAGGAGAGACGTGCGTCTTGCCCCTTGAGGCAGAACGTCCCCAGGCTCGCTCGAGGTGCAAGAATTGCTTGTCCCTTCATTGACCCCTCCCCCGGGATAAGCCATCCTGAGCAGGGAACACGCTGTGTGAAGAGCAGGTCTGCAACACAGCAGTGAAGTCCCCCTTACGTTCATATCATCCTCCTTCACAGTGTCCCAGTCACTACGTGTCCCAGCCTCGTGGGGCCTGGTTCTCATTGGCCTGTTAGCTAATCAGAGATGACGCGGTGAGACACAACACAAAGAAAGCAGAAAACCAGAGCTTTAGAGAAGTCAGGAATCCAGACTTGCAAATGAAATGCCAATTTGTAGCTGCGGGTTCCCCATGTAATTAGTTAGAAGGTAGAGGAAAGACAGGGCAGTTGTCCCCCTCATGCACACGGGTCAAGGCATCCTCTCAAATAGTTCTAAGAAAATCTAGTGAACAAAATATTCCCTCCTCATTTCTCGGAAGCATCCTTGCCTCCAAATAAATTCTGTCTCTGACTGTTCAAGGTCTTAAAATTCCAATGGTGGGTCCATGGCACTCCCCCCACGAGCTGGATACCCTCACTGTGCCATAGACCTCACGGTCCTTCTGTGTTAATAACTGACCCACTTCACTCCGTATTGTGCCACTTGCTCTAGGCTTGTGTTGATATTTGTTGTTTTTTTTTAATGTTTTCAAATTTTTAAAAAATTTTCATTATGTTCAGTTAGCCAACATATATTATATTATAAGTTCTTGTGGAAGTGTTCAATGATTCATTAGTTGCATATAACACCCAGTGCTGTGTTCATATTTGAAATTGCAACCTCTGAACTAGACCATGTGCACGGTGTGCCTTGGATAAGTGCATGGCTTTATCCACAAGTGGCCTGAAGCCAGCCCTGAAGGACCTTCTACAAGACCACAGCTACATTGTTGGGGAGACCGGTTTCATCGGCAGGCCTTCAGTCCAGAAGCACCCCCACCTCCCTGTTTTATCTCATAGTGGGCACTATTTCTGCTTAGTCTCCAATGACAGACCTTCGGCCCTTCGAAGCCAGCTCTCTGGCTCCTCCACTGAGAGTCCATTTCTCCCGTTTGGAAGTTTCTTGATGCACGTGAACAACTGATTCTGAAGAAAGACAAATGCTTGGAGTCAGACAGGTGTCCTTCTGATCTCTTACCATTGGTGGAAATGACTTTCAAGTCACTTTCACCTTGAGTGTGGGAACCTGAGCCACGCTGTAATTCCCACCAAAGAGGACTTCATTTGGGATTATAAATAGGGTTTTAAAGAGTAATTTGGCCTGGACTGCCTGTGCCTCTGAGTACCCCATGGTATAAGACGGGGACCATAATACCTACTTTAGAGTGTCATAGTGAGCTTTATATGGGGTGACATCTGTAAGTTTCCTAGTGCTCAATAAACAGCATCTGCGAGTGCTGTGGTCGCTCTTGTTATCTTTGTATCAGTCAAGGTTCTCTAACTGCATAGAAATCAACTCTGGTTGTTAACTTAAGCAACAGTAAAATGTAATGGGAAGATCTTAGAGACCCACCGAATCAAAGGCAGACACACAGGCATAAGAGAAACAGCACCAATGGCCACTCCCGGGACACAGGCAGTTGGGGCTAATTGGCAGCTTCTCAGCCCTAACCTTCCCATCTGCCTTGCCTCGTGCCACTGGACAAAGCCCCAAGAGAGAACCCAATCAGGCTAGTCCCTTAGCTACTGGGGTGGGAGCGGCAGGATGCTTTGATGGACAATCCCAGTGAGCCTTAACATAGTAGAACAGAGGTGCTCTCCTAAAGGCCAGAAACTATTTTTACTAAGAGAAGAGGGCATGGGTAAGATACAGAAATCAACACATGTCTGGTACAAAGGATCCTTGACTCTTGCGGAAGTTCCTTGTCTTCTGCTCTTGGGCTAACCAGATGACACTGACAGAGAGGCTAGAGTGGGATCATCAGCTTCCACTCCTTGAGAAGGGATCCTTTTTGCCCTCTTCTCTGTGGGCCTCCATCCCCTTAGCTCCAGAGCCCACCCAGCCCGATTTAGCAAGTTCAGATCACTCGGCTCTCTGTGGCGGGGATGTCACAATCATTCAGGAGCATCCACATTTGGTCCCAGGTGGTAGCACGAATTCTGCAGTAATTCTGCTTTGCTTCCATGCTGTTATTAAGGAGTTTTATCTTAAATATTTGAGGTGTGATTCTGCTCCCTCATGCATATGCTGATGAAGAATTTCACACCTGTTGGAACCTTGGCTCATTTGTTGGTGGGATCTGAAATGGCACCTTTATGGAAAATGGTAAAATTCTTATTACAGCCTAATGAATAAAGTGCATGTGATCCGGCTGTAGCAGCGCCCCCCGCCTTCCCAGGGAGACTCATCTTGCTGGCAATTGGGGGGTTGTGAATGCTGCTTCGTGGCTTAATTTTAAGATGTTTTGAAAGAAGAAACCTGAAGCAATAAAATGCTCAAACACATCTGAGATGTGTTTTGTCTCTCGTCCTAATTATACTAATAAATAAATAGTATTTGTTTCCTTACACCGTAAAATTAAATCTTTCTGAATACCCCACTCCGGCCTTGATGAGGAGGGAGACAATCCTCTGATGAGGACAGCACTCCCGACGAGAAGCAAGAAAGAACCAAGAAGAGCATTAACCAACCAAACGCAATAATGTGAGAATCACTTCTAATTTCCAAACATGATTTCTGGGTGGATATCCTCTTTCATGTTTCCCGCCCCAACCCCCTTTGTCTGGGGAAACTGCCCCTCGTGTATGTGCTGTTTTGGGTTTCCATATATTTTAGTCCTCAAGGGAATCACTGTTGACTGATCCAGAGAGGGCACCCTGGGGGTCAGCCTCACAAACGATGCCAAGTCCTGGCACCCAGGAACCCAATCACCCTGTAATTTCTAGAAAAAATTGTGAGGTCAAGGATGTTTCCATCCTACCTCCCACTATATTCTCAGTGTCCAAAGTAGCGGCCTCTCCAAGGCAGATGCCCAAATATGTTCATATTAATCTTGAGAGACACCAATCCCACATACTGATGGTCGAGTCCCAGTTCTGACCCTAACTTACCAGTTGGTTTGGAGCAAATCCTATTCCTCACCCATTCACGGGGGAAGGTGACTCTGAGTTTAATTATTTTTGTAAATTGTTTGTCTGAACCTCAGTTTATCCATCCCCCAAAGGGGGATGTAAGACAAGACAACCTTGAAAGCCCACCCACCTGAGACATGCTGAATAAGAAGTCTTTTGTACACAAACAGAAAATCCTCAAGCTGAAAAGACTACCAAGGTCAATAGAGTCACCCCCCTCCCTCCATACTGCTATCTGGTGGCAGGGCTTCCCCTGTGTCCAGTTGGCAGCCGAGGACGTGCCCCTTGGATGAGCCACCACCAGATCTGCCCCCCTATTCCTCTGTGTCTATGTCCACATCACAACTGACAGCAAAATCCAGCTCCAACGTGCCAAATTTGAGGAACTTATCTCTCACGAACGACATTTGGCCCATAGGCAAGGCAATTAAGGGTGTCCGTCCGTTCACCACCCCCTCGGTGCCCTGGTAGCAGGAAGGTGGCGAGGCTGCCATGCTCAGAAGCAGCCTCCCTGTTTCCACCGCCACCTGCCATGCTCAGAAGCAGCTTCCCTGTTTCCACTTCAGGACCCATTTGGCACTACTTGAAATGCTCTGGCATTCGTCATTAAAGATTATTGTACAGCAGTTTGACACAACATGAGGCTCTGTTGGGCACGCCACGATGCTTCTGGCAGAATGGAAATGCATGCTGCTCACACAGAAGGGACGCTCTCTACCCAGCTTCGGCTGAGTGTGACACGAAGCTCCCCTTGCCTCTCCAATGCCGTTTGGGTGCACTGCTTCTTTCTCATTCTTCTGAGCTGTGGCCAATGGCATTGGTAAGCCTTATGTCATGTCTCACAGGGACAAACATGCCCAGCCCCCAAAAGAAGAGATCCGAAGGGGCCAGCCTTAGGCAGAGACGTGGGCTCGGTAAATACTGTCTGACAAAAATGGACTGTAAAGGCTCTCAAGTCTGGAATTTGGGGTGGCATCTCCAAGCGCTCCTCCTCCTTCCCGGCAGGCTCAGTTCTAGACTTAGTGACCCCCAGAGACAATGCAGTTATGGTCCTGACTACCTCGGAATTATCACGTGGAGAAGAATTTTCTTCACACTCACATTCATTCTGATGCTTTGCTAAGTTGTACCCGTTTGTCTGACTTGGATGCACCTGTCCTCAGGGCCTACTCCTGTAAGATAGTCATGAGAGTCACTTTCAATCTGGGACTACTCGAGACGCCTCTTCTCTTCGTGGCGCTCTCTCTCTCTTGCTCTCTTTTTCTCTCTCTCCTTTAAGAGGAAAAAAAAGAATAAATGTTAAGAGAATCACTACTACTCTCTCTCCAGGGGATTCACCACCCGCTGCCTAGATGGACAGTGTCTGCAGCTGGTCTTTGGTGGCACATCAGGAGAGGTAACTTCTTCCCTATCTATATGACCCCTCACCCTCAGAATCCTGGCAAAGACTCAATCACCTCATCCACGTTTCCAGTGATAAAACTGAAAATGAGGAGGTAAGAGAAAAATTGGGCATTGGCGTCCAGTCAAAACCTGTATCTCCTCTCACCCCCACCTCCCCCAAGGTCATCTTCCCTGCACTTCTCTCCACGTGAATTCCCCACCCTGTATCCTTTCCCAGGCCCTGCACCCTCTATTCCAGACCTGAGTGTCTTCCTGCCGAATATGTTCATGGCCCCAGGTATGGCTTATTTCCTCTGCCGTTTTCTACTGCTGGACAGAGAAGACATAGAATGACCTTCTAGTCTGGGTTGCATTCTTTATTTTAGTTTGTTTCTCTTTGGTTCTTTCTAAGTATCCAAAATAAATGAGTCACATCTTGTATTGCAAAGACAATCTGCAAAAGCCCTCACTGGGTCAACATAAGAGATTTCTAAGCTCATCGGGTCTCCCATGTTTGTGCACATCTTGCATGCCGAGAAACTGACTGACTTTGTCCTCAATGATCTTAAAAATAATGACTGTAGGGTGAATAGCCTTGGAAGACAAAGAGAACATCTCCCTCTGGAGAAAAGATTAGGCTTGGTTACTGCCCATTATGGAAGATTCAAGGTCTCTAAGCTCAGGATTCCTCTCCCATAACATACCCACCAAGTGCACAGATGTCACCTGGGTCTCTATACGTTGTCCTGTGAGAACTGGGGTTCAGGAACATGCTGCAAAAAATATTGATACTTTGGCTACTGCTATTGCTGTGAGTAATAAAATTCTTTGTCTCTGACTCAGGAACCCCGTGTCTTCTTCTGATATCCATGAAACTGTGGTGGTCGAACTTGTCAGCTTGCAAGTCGGTTGCTGTCTCAGACCCTTCACAGTTCTTGGCAATTCTCCCTGCAAACACAATCTTGGTTGTGTTATGCTAAAGGTACATTTGTCCTCTTAACAATCTTTGATTTTTGAATCTATCATAGATGACAAATTACCCTACTATCTCAACCCCCCAGTTCCTGTTTCGGGGGGGACGAGAGAAGGGAAGTCCTTACACACAAGTCTTACCAAATTCTATGTTAAAATGAATCTTTATTCAGCCCTTCAAAAAGATTCGTAAAGGGGGACACACTGGTGCTGAGCAGAATGTGTTCTATGTACATTTTCATCTGCTTTGTCTGTAAAAATCACCCTTTCCAGAGCTCCAGAGACCAAGTGGTAGGAAGAGCAGAGGGTCAAGATGTAGGGCTCCAAATGGTCTCTGAGGAATGGCATTGCGACCTGTCTTCTGCTGGACGCTTACAAATAGCCAGCAGGACTGTGACCTCTCCCCTGCAGTGACCATTACTCGCTTCTCTTTGAGCCTATCCATAAGCCCCCCCACAACCACTGCCAGGCTATGCCCACTGAGCTTCTGCCTTTAAGCCATTTCCAGAAGGTCCTTCCGAGGAACAATAACCATAACGCCTTTGTCTTAGTCTGTTTCAGCTGCTATAAAAGAAGGCAAAACCCAAAAAAACCAAAAACCAAAAGAAACAAACAAAACACCATAGACTGGGGTGGGGGATAGTTTATAAACAAGGGAACTTATTTCTCAGGGTTCTGGAGGCTGGGAAGTCCAAGATCAAGGCACCAGCAGATTTGGTGTCTGGTGAGGACCTACTTCCCTTTCTCTCTGTGTCTTCACAGGATGGAAGGGGCAAGGAAGCTCTGTGGGTTTTCTTTATAATGGCACCAATCCCATTCCTGAGGGCTCCGTCCTCATGACCTAATCACGCCCAAAGGCCCTACCTCTTAATGCCATCACACTGAACATTAAGATCTAACGTATGAACTCTGGGGGGACACAAACATTCAGTCGTCTATAGTCCCTTCCACTACCAGGCATGGTCATCTCCCTAAGCGATTAGCTCTTTGGCCAAGGCTCTTCCTCAGAGAGCTTTCTGACAACAGCCATTCTGCAGTCCAACTACAAGAGCAGAATGTGGGCTGGTAAGGTTTCAGCAGAAGGAAAGCTCTTGAGGACAAGCAAGGCTTCACTTGGGAAAAGCAGGCCCGCTGCAGCACCTAGGACAGAGCTGGGAGACAGAAGATGAAATGGGAGAACTCTGAATTTTACCAGATTCAAAAAGGTCCCTATGCCTGTTGTGTCCTGCTTCCCTTCCTGAAGATACAGAGGAGCAATACTTCTTGAGGCCCTCACACTTGCCATCCCCGAGTGGAATGTGCCCTCCCAAGCCCTCTCACATCCAGGTCCAGCGCTCGACTCCCAAACCCATCCCAAGCACCTGATCTGGGCTGGAGAGGCTGGAATGAGTCAGACAGGGGGAACAGGGACATTAAAACCCAGAGCAATACCCAGGTACACTGCACAGGGCACGAAGTGCCCGGTGTGATCGAGCAAGAGGCTGTTGGAACAGAGAATAATTCTTAAGAGGCAGGCAGAAAAACCATGGAAGGCTGCATGGAGAAGGCAACATTTGATCTGATCCTGAAGTAGAAGGAAAGGCCCTGCTGTGTGGAAGGTGTCCATCCTAAGGACTTCGACCTGCAGAAGTCACGTCCTACCTGGGCCAAGGGACCCCCACCCGGAGCCCACATACTCCTCCTGGCAGCTACTCACATTTCCGTTCAGCAGCTGTCTGTCCAGCGCCACCAAGTCCCAGGCACTGAGCCAGGCACTGAGGGTTTCACCCCTTATCAAGTGCATGAGGTCCCTGCTGCCATGGAGAACACAGAAACAAGCGGAAAACAAATTGGAATTTGGGGTGAGAATAGAGTGTGCCGAAAATAATAAAATAGAGGGGCGTGCCTGAGAGTTGGGGGTCAGGAAGACCTTGCTGGGGGCGGTGCTTGAGTGCAGGCCTGCTCCACGGTAAGAAACCAGTCGTGTGAGAGTCTGGGGAAGGGTGACGCTGGGCCAAGGCAGAGCGGCAAGTGCGACCAATAGCCCCAAGTCTGGCATGTCTGGAAAACAGTGAAGACACACATTCCCTCTCTCTCTCTCTCTCTCTCTCTCTCTCTCTCGTCCCCCTGTGGGGCTGGGGCACATGGGGAATGGTCGCAGATGATGTCAGGGGCATGGAGAGCACCAAGAGACCATGCAGAGAGATAGGATGCATTGTTCCAGGAGCCGACTGCCCAGAGAACAGACTGGGGTTGGGTGGCCTTGTGTTCACATGAGGTCTCGCCCATAAAGGATACTTCCTGGAGCTAGAATGGCGAGCGCAGGGATCCCAAGCATAGAATCAGGAACTTAGCTCTTAAGGGAAGGCTGGAAGCCAAAAGGAGCTCTGGCACCTTGTAAGGGAGCATTTGACAGACTCGTCTATCCTCTTGCGGCCAAGCCCCATCCCTCCCCTCCGACCTGGCCCCCAGCTGTACCCCTCCCACCCTAGCCATCCGGGGCGTTGATGGTGAGGGTGAGCCAAAGTGGCCCTTGAAACAGCTTTATTATGCCTCCAGGCCGGGTTCTTAGCACCCCTTCTCTATGTGCAGGCATCCATCCTTAGCAATTCCAGTCACACCGTCTTCCTCTGTAAATGGGGCCAGTGGGATACGTAGGAAATTTATCTGGTTTAACTAGGATTACCCTGAATAAACCATTTTCCTTGTCTTGATTTACCATCGAGAGGCTGGGCCCTGATGAAACTGTGTGAATTACAATGGACACCCCAGCCCACCCAAAGTTTAATTAATTAATGGGACTGAACACGGATGGTGACCCTGCCCTTGGAGCCCAGTGGGCAGAGGGGCAGAGGGGGAGCGGGGCGCAGGTGCAGCTAATTGAGGCTTCCAGGCGCTGCTGTGCTGGGCTTGAAACCAGGTGTCAGCACCTCATTAAGGAAACAGGGCGTGGAGCCCAGCAGAGACTCCAAGTCCCTGGTCCTGCGGCTCTCCTGGTGCACAGGATTCCCCAAGATTCTTTCCTTTCCAGCTTTCTCCACTGCAGGAAGGGCTCCTACATAGCAGAGTTAATCACTGGAGCAAGGGAGTGACAGAGAACCAGCACAGGGAGACTGGGACCCCACTGCAGTCTGCCACCGAACCACAGAAGTCACACTTCCCTCCCTTTCCACCCTGGGCTCACCCTCCCCTTCCACACCTTTCCTGGGCAGCCTTACTGCTGGGTTTGGAGATGCCTTGGCCTCTTAGGGAAAGGACTCTGGGGACATTGGAAGGATGTGGAGGTAGGGGAAGTGAGGTCATGGACCCTAAGAGTCTAACTGAGAGGTTGGTCACTGGCCTTGAATGCTTTATTCAGACTGCAGTGTTTTGAAATTTGGGTAACATGAAACAAAAATCAGAAAATCATAAAAATCCAGATTTCTGGGGGCGCCTGGGTAGCTCATTTGTTAAGCGTCTGCCTTCGGCTCAGGGCGTGATCCCAGCGTCCTGGGATCGAGCCCCACATCGGGCTCCCTGCTCTGCTGGAAGCCTGCTTCTTCCTCTCTCACTTCCCCTGCTTGTCTTCCCTCTCTTGCTGTCTGTCTCTCTCTCTGTCAAATAAAAAAATAAAATCTTAAAAAAAAAAATCCAGATTTCTGGCTTCACCTGGAAAATCGGAAAATTTGGCCACACTGAGCCCACATTCTCTCATGGTGACAAAGGATTCATCCAGCCACCCGTAGACCTGCTGCCCTTATTTATCTCACCAGCCTGGCCCCCACGAACACCTGAGTCTGTAAATCTTCCCTTCTAGACAGTGAGACTGTGCCAAAGAGGCGCTGGACCCAGAGCACCGACCCGGGAATGCAGGGCAGAGCCTGCGACCTGGCCAGAATGCCTGCAAGGGTCACCCCAATGGGGAAGAGTCACTTTCAAACAGGTAGGGGAGTGGCATTTGTGCTGGATTCCTCAGATGGGCTAAGGGGTTGGAGGAGCCATTCTAGCAAGGGGATAGCAGGGCCTAGGCATTGGGATGGGAAGGCCAGGGACTTTTATAAGAGCTAACACAGTGATGTTAAATCCCAGGGACCTAAAGATGTTCCCATACCTCCTTCCTGGGCACATTTCGACACACCATAGACGTCTCCCATCTGATGTGGTTCAAACAGCCTCTGCTCTGAAGTGGGGTCTGGAGCAGAAACAGTATCACGTCACCACACAAGGTTGCCTTCTTCTGCCCTGAGAGCCTGGGCTCCTGTCAGGGAGGTCAACCCCTCATGGAGGAAGGAAACTCCATCAGCCCTTGACAATGCTGGGACGTGCTAGGGGATGTGGGCAGTAGGCATGGTTGACACTCCAGAAAGACTCAAGTTCATATCTTGTACATGTTGCAAAACAGACACCATGGAGGAAATAAAGACAGGCAGACCCACGCCTCCACGGCCAAAGTGAGGTCAGAAGCCGGCTGAGATCGGCTCCTTCCTAGCTGTCATCCCACAGTTAGAACATCCCACCTCTGACAAGAAGTCACAGCCAATGGTAGAGCAGCAGGCCTACGGCCCTCACACACACACACGCGTGCACACGCACACGCACTTACACTCCTCAGAAGCCTCATGCTGCGCGTCACCACCCAGTGCGGTCCCTGCAGCCGTGCCCTGGACCCATCTGTTCTCCAGAGGGTTTCCAAAGCAACGTATTCTGGAGCTGAATGAGAAGATCAGAAGAGTTGGAGAAATTGGTGCTTTAAAACAACGCCGCTGAGATAAAATTTAACGGCGGAAGAAATACAGTATTTTGAAAACACAAAAATAAACACTCTGCAGAGCCTGGAGATGAAGTCATGCGGGGCAGCTTGTGAAAGCTGCTCTGTCGTGGAAGAAGTCTCATAATTTTAATAGTCCTGTAAATCTCCCTTATGAGATGCAGCTACTGTGAACACTTCTCCATATTTTGCTCAAGTATTTATGTAGTCCCGTTAGAAGTTATGAAACGGGAATGATTTTCATCGATAACTCTCATTCCGAAGGAGCTGCCACCTGACTCGAACTGAAGATGGCAAGAAGGAAAAGTGCCCAAAGGGTCAGAGGCATGAGGCTGCTGCTGGAATCTTCCTTCTGAACTGAAGGTGCTCTCGGCCATCCTGCCCTCGCCCAGTGATCACTGGCAGTCCCTTGACTCCTCAGGCCTCTTTCTCCCCAATTATACATAGGGAGGCAGTCAACCTCGCAGTTCATTTATTCTTTAGTACGTATTAGCACCTACTATACGATTCCAGGCACTGTACAAGGCCCTGGGAATACAATGGCAAAGTAAAAGAGCCACCATCCCTGCCTTCGCAGAGCTTATGGTCCAAAGGCAGACAGAGCTGTCAATCAAAGAATCACACAGCAAATGCAAAATTGTAATTGTGCAGTTGCCACGATGGAAAGATAGTTCCCTGGGGTTACTCAGAGAGAGAGCTGGCCCGGCCTGTTCTGCAAGGGCAGACAAAGCTTCCCCTGGGTAGAAACCCTTGAGCAGACATCTGTAAGATCTATAAAGCTAGAAGGATTCAAACAGGCTGAGAGGGGAGGGAAAAGTATTTTGAGAACAGGAACAGCAGAGGCCAGGTCCAGGTGTGAAGGAAAGAGCAAAGTATAGGAGAACTGAGAGAAGCCTGGGTGACTGGAAAACAAAAGAGTGGTGGGGATCGTGATGGGAGGGGGCTAGAGGGGAAAGCAAGAGCACCGCTAGGGAAGGCCAGGGCGACAGATATGTTTTTATTCAGGGAAAGCCATTGCAGAGCTTGTGGCAAGCGGAGTGATTGTGCTCGGAAGCCATCAGCCAGCTGCAGTACGGTGCAGCGGCTGGAGGGGGTGCAGAGTACAAGCAGATGGACCAGCAAGGAGGCTGGGAGGAGGAAGCATCCAGAAAGGTCCGTCCGCTTATGAGCTGGACAATTGCGTGGGAGGTGGTACCGTTCACCACAATGGAAACAACGGGAAAGCACCAAGTCTGAGGGGCGAAGGTCATGAACTTGGTTTTGGATCATTAAATTTGGGGTGTCTGTGAGAAAGAGATTAAGCCAGGTCCACACTCAGATACAGAGCATGCAGGAAAGATCTTGGATGGAGGTGTAAATCTGCAAGTCATCTGTAGGTAGAGGGTAATTAAAGCCGTGACTATGCATGGAATTTTCTGGAGAGATGATATAATGATAGGAAAACAGAAGTGGATCAATCCCTATGAAGCCCACCGCTTAACGAAGTTGTTCTTCCCCTTCGTTGTGCATTAGAGTCCTGCAGAGGGCTTCAAGAATGCTGATGTCTGGGTCCCGCATTTAGAGATGATAATTTTATGACTGGATTGGTCTTGGGTGTGACTTGAGCATTCAAATTTTTAAAAGTTCCCCCAAGTGATTCTAATGTGCAAACAAGGTTGGAAACTCCTGACTTAACAGCTGGGAAGAACTGCCAAGGAAACGGAAAGCATCACCTGAATAAACAGGAGCAGGATCATGCAGCAGGTGTCAAATGCTGCTCGGGGTCCGTAGGCTCAGAGTCCAAAGTGCCCCCTGGAGTCGGCAACATGAAGGCCACTGGTGACATTGCCGAGAGGGGTCTGCTGTCTTCTTCACTGGCCTCTCAGGAGCTGAGATGGTGTGGCTGTCACACTGCTGAGGCTTTATAATGATGACGCAGGTGGCATCTGGCAGCAAGATTTGCAATGAGTTGAGTGAAGAGGGATGGGAACCAATTGTGGCCCTGGGTGTGTATTGGCACCACCTTTATGGAGGGCAGTTTGTCTCTATCTGTCAAAGTTATAAATGCATGTACATCCCACGTCTAGGGATAATAGCTCAATGACGGTTGCCCAGGGCTATTCATCGAAACTGCTTATGATAGCAGGAGATTGGAAATCCTGCAAATGCCCATCAAGAGGGGATACTATAACCGCAGTAGGGCTGTGGACGCCCCTACCAGGCTCCGAGAGGCAGAGCGAAGACAAGCACGAGAACGATGTGCACCGTCGTGCACTAACACTGTCATGCAGAAGGGCTAATAGATACCTATTTGCATGTATCTGTTTTCTCTTTCAAGGGCACTTGAGACAGACACATGGGTTACTTCCTAGAACAGAAACTGGGTGCTGCGTGAATAGAGAATGGAGTAGAGAGAGAATTTCACCGCATTTGTTACTGTGTAAGCTTTTGAATGTCAAGCCATTGAAACCTACTGAAAATAAAATGTGATGGGAATGGTATTTCCCTGAAAAGAGCAGAGGGTGAGGCTGAGCCCCGAGATGTAATCAGAGTCGACTTCTGGGGACCCCATCTGCTTCTTTGTGCCCCTGACATGCATCTAAGGGGATAAAGGGAGTTTTGTTGTTGTTCGTTGCATTGTTTGTTGATTTCAGTCAACAAGATTGGAAGAATTGTGGGATATTTTTTAGAGTTTAGGCTGGGAGATTCTTCTTCAATGTCAAAGATACACTTTAGAGATAATATCTCATTCCTGAAATCTCTATCACTCCCGGGAACTAAAGTCAGTCTCTGAGGTTGGTAGAGCATTCACAGGCGTAGGAGTCAGAGGTCTGGATTTGAATCCTAGCTCTTTCACTAATTTATGGCGCAGGTTTAGGCAAGTTCCTCCACCTGTCTCGACCTCCATTCTTTATCTGTGAAGTGAGGTTGGCAACCCCTGCTTAGCGGCCTCCCCTGAGCTATAAGGAGCAAATGCGGCCCGGGCTGTGGGGTGTTAGGTGAGCTATGAAGACCCTTACAAAGGGGGCAGGTGCGATTTTTATCCAATTGCCGCTTGAAATTTGAAGATCTTTTAGAATAAACAAACAAACAAACACCTCCGAGGAAGGAAAGGGACAGCATCCAGATTTCATCACAGGTCAAGAACTCGGTGATTTTCCAAACCTTAACCCCGTCCCGTGCCCAGGGGAAAGCAGGGGACTCTCAGCTAAACTGGAGCCTCTCCGTCTTCGGAAAGGGCTTCTCGCTGCAAGATAAGTACAGTACACAGAGGCCTGAGCTGGCCGCGTGCACAGAAGGCAGGTCGGCCAACTTCCTAAGGGGCCCATTAAGAAAGGGGCTTGAGGGGTTGCCACTGACCCACCAGCCAAGACGATCAATCCGCAGCCTCCCTCGGTAAGGCTGGCAAGACGGCAGCCGCCGCCAAGCTCTCCCGGAGGTCCTCAGAGCTTTCAGCGCGTGATCGGGTCTGTAAAGCATGACCTTCCTAGAATGGTCAAAGTAGTCTTTGTTCATACATTTCATCTTCTCTAAAGGTACCATTAATGATATATTGATTTTTTCTTTTAGAGGAAATCATAAAATTTCTTTGTAAGACAGAGATTTGAGCCTGTACTTCTAACCCTCGCCAAGTCCCGCTTCCCTGCTGGCGTATAAAGATGGGCCGAGACTGTATCAGGGGCTGGACACTCAACAAGGAGGACGAGCCCCATGCGGGCGGCACCGCAGAGCTCTGGGGGCCTGAGAGCCACGGGAAGCCGGCTGCAGCCAGGACGCACCTGACACAGGAGACCACAGGGGCCTGGAGGTGAGTGGAGCAGAGCTCAGGGACTCCTCCAGGGCCTCAAACTGGAGGGGAAGCAGAGCCCAGTGAGGAAGGGCAGAGGGGCTACCGAGGTGCACTGGAATCTGACCATGCGAAGTGGTACCTAGTCAAGGTCCCAGGCAGCATGCTGAGAGGAAGACAAAGGGGTAGGGGAGAGGAGGGAGAGGAGGAGAGGTGAGGAGGGGGAGGAGGAGGGAAAGGAGGGAGAGGGGGGAAGGGTGAAAAGGGAGAGGAGGAGGAGGAGAACTGAGGAGGGGGAGGGTTGAGGAGGGGGAGGAGTGAAAAGGGGAGGAGTACGGGCGAGAGGGGGAGGGGGAGGGCAAAGCCTGGGTAGAAGCTGGAGTTTTCTGCCCCCTTATGCAGTATTTCGTCCCACCGGTGGAAGAGAAGGGGAACTAGATCTCCGAGACCCCCCACCCCAGGTCCTGCCACTCCCCACCAGTAACTGGAGGAGTCATTGGGCAGGAAACACAATGAACTAACAAGAGAAAGGCCCGTCAATCTTGCAGCTGTTTCACTCTGATGAAGGGTCAAGACTGGATGTGTTTGCTGGGAGAAGGAGGAAGGAAAAGCAAGACAGGGAGGTGTGTTTGGAGCATGCGTGGGACGGGAGACTGGCTCAGACTGACGGGGGCTTGAAGGATCTCTGTCCTCCAAGTGCACTTCTGTTCCGTCTGGAGCGCGATGGGACCCTTCATGGTGAGGGACCAAGCCTGGTCATTGATGGGATGAGTACATAATTCTGGAAATAAGTGCTCCAAAATTCTGGTCAATTCTGGGACCACTCATTGTTTGGTTGTTTGTTTTTCACTTGGTACTTGCATTTTGAGTCTTCAAAATTGTTTCACTATAACTTTGATATCAGCAAAAGAGTTGTTCTAAGAATTAAAACCAACACATCAAACCCTGAATGCTTCTCATCTGCAGACCAACATCCAGAGTCATTCTCTGGACACACAGCAGCCCACTGGTCTAGTGTGGGGCCGTTGGCCTCCCCCCGCACGGCCGCCCCACTACCACAGCCACACCCCCGTGTCACGCTCTCCGACTCCCTCAGGCCCTTGAGCCCGTCCTTCCCACAAACCCCAGCTCAGCGGTGGTCCCCCCGCAGCCGTTGCTCATTCCTTCCCCATCCGGCACAGCTCGTCTCCCTCCCTGCACCGTGCTCACTGTCTAGCCCAGAACCTGGCCCCAAGTTTGCGGCTAGTGGCTGTGGATGAAAAGGTCTCCAGGTTGAGTCCCCAGACAGGCAGGCAACACAGCAGCCAGGGAAAGAACGTGCCGTGAACAGGTTGGACGCCTCACACCTGCAAACTCCTTCGATCCTGGCAACAGCTCTGCAAGTTAAGGTTGGGGCAGCTCCACCTTGCCCGGGTGTAGGAGGCACATGGTGACACAGGACACGGACTGGGGGTTGGTGGAGCTGGGGTGCACACCCGCGTGGCCTGCCTCCAGGGCTGTGTGTTTAACTAGCTTAGAAATGTCATCTGTACTTTTCTACCTTTGGAGAAATGGTGCCCGTGTCACAGCTTCTTCAAGAGACAACAGCAAAGCCTTCTGTGTCATCTGCTATAAGACTGGGACTTGGGAAGACAGCCTTCAAGACTTCCTCCCAGACCCTGAAAGAGGAGGCAAGGTCATGAGCACTGAATTCTCTCCAGGATGGATTTCCTTCCAACTAGGATCTCTCAACCCAGGAGTGCACCATTTGTGACCACCTTCACCCTGAATGTCCCAGAAGACAGGAGTCAAAGACTAGGATTTAGACAGTTCTTCTATCACTTGAAGATTTCTGTGGCTCCCAAATGAATGTGTGTGCCACTCTGAGCAAGTTTACGAAGGAAAAGGCATAATGGGTTGCTTTATCAAAAGTCCTAGGTTTGAAGTAGGATTGACTCCATGATTCCTTTGAATATGGAGTTCTAATGCCTTTAAAATGGGATTCTTCTATACATAGTGCTTTCAGGACTTCATGTCTCTTGCTCTCTTTCTCTCTTCTAGGGCCATTCTGCCTTAACTTCATCTACTATCTGGAAAAGGGGCCCATGCCAAAGCCTCAGGATGATTCTTGGCTCTCTCCCAACCCTAGAGCGGCGGTCTCAGCCTGGGGCTCCCACCCCACTGCAACATTCTGTTTCTACCTCTACTGGAAGAAAAGGAAGTAGATAGGAGGGGAGTCAGATTCCCACAGACCCATAGAAAGGGGAGGGTAGGAGAGACCCAGGATGTGGGCTGGGTAGATTCCCCAGGACCATGCTGGGAAGGGGATGGGGAGGTGCTGGGAGTGTTGGGATCAGCGATCTGGAGTGTTGAGAGTTTATAGGGCGAGGCTGTGGGGGGCATGAAAGGGAGAGTTTGGGGCGGAGCTGCTAAGTGGAATGAGGGGTGGTGTGCCTGGAAGGCAGCTCTACGGGAGCAGAGGAAAGGAAGAGGAAGCCAGGGTGCAGGGTGGCCCCTGATGCTCCGTCCTGTCCCTGGACAGGTGAGCCACAGCCACAGCCACTCTGCTCTCCTGGGTCCCGTCTGCATTCACAGAGCAGGGAGATGAACACCACACTCTCCTATGACCCATAACCAAGGTCCTGCACAGAAAAGCATCCACGCGTTTCTGCCCTACCTGAGGAAGATAAAGAAGCCCAAACAAAGGACTGGATGCTGCTCTGGCCGTCCCTGCGAGAGAGAACAGGGGAGAACGGGGAGAGGGATGCCCTCAGGGACCACAGGGAGAGCTGGGAAGCCCAGCTCTGAGGCCATAGGACCAACTCATTGCCTACTGTGGGCCCACGGTGGGATGCCGGCAGAGCCAACCCAGTCCTCTCAGCTGCACTCAACCCCCCAGTTAACCTGCAGGGACGTACCACAGGCTCTCCCACCTCCCGTCCCCGGGGGGGACAGTGCAGACTAAAGCGAGGCTCCAGGCCATCCCAGAGGCGTGTGTTTACAAGCCTATCCTCAGACAATGGGCCCCTGGCCTTCTGTCACCCTGCACCCCTGCACCAGGAGCTCCCGGGGGACAGGGTGGGGTTAGTCAGGAGCAGCCCACTCCTGCTCTTCTTTTGCCAAATTGTGGGGGACAGAGGAGGGTGGACAGTGGACATGTGTAAGGTGTGGTTGTCCCAGGGACCGTCGAGGCAGGGATGGATCCACCCTGCAGTCAGAGTGGGCAGGGTCCAGAGATGTGAAGAACCCCACCATGTGGGAGGGTCCCACACAGAAAGGGTTTCCCCACTTCAAGCTCCCATGGGAATAGTAATGGGAACAGGGGCAGCACTTAGCAGCTTTGCCTTAATCTCCCTCCAGCTCCGCGCTGGAATTCCAAGGGTCTCTGGGCCCTGCCTCCCCCACCCCAGATCCGCCACGTGGCAGCTCTGAGTTGTTCCTTCTGCTTTGCCAGGTGCCCCTTTAAAGAGGGACATTAGGGCTCCATCTGGGGGACTTGCTCACTCAGATCTCGCCTGGCTGCCTGAGAGCTGAGTCTCAGCCCCTCAGACCAGAAGAGGCCCTGAGGCATAGGCCTGTCCCCACTCATGAGGGGTTTTTGCACCAGGACTGGGTGAGGACCTGAGCTGGTCCCTCCCCATTACCATGCCCTGGGTTCTGCCTTCCAGACCCAGACCCCTGACCTGCTCCCTATCCCCCTCCTGTAGAGCCCAGTGTAGACGGTCCCCAGGCATGTGCGCACCTTCTGTCCTGGAATGAGCTCTGAGAAGTACTCAGGAGGGTGGACAGCAGCCCCCAACCCTTCAGGTGTGGCCTTGCTGGCTTCTGAGCACAGGTGAACAACTTCCTCCGCAAGCCCTGGAGGCCCTGGAATTGGATCTCCTGCCCCCCCGAATGGGATCATGGGCATCCTTCTGCAAAGCTGGCTGGTGAGGGGAGAGGGGACAGGTGCAGAGGGTCCCCATAGGGGAGAGGAACAGTGAGAGACAAAGTTCACAAACCCTGAGTGCCTTGAAGTCCATGTCAGATTTCGGTGACCTTGTCCTCCTGGGGCCTCGTGTGATTCCGTAAACAGACTGAGATGGAGTCCGGGCACCATAAACATTCCCAGGCCCAGCTCTCCCGAACGCTGGTGGCCCCTGAGCCTGGAAGGGAAAGGTTAGCAGCCAGGACCCCTCTCTGTGTTTCCTACCAGCGCTCCCCAGGCCTCTGCTGCCCACAGGCCCACCGAACCCCAGGGCCCAGAAAGGCAGGATGCAAAACACCTTATTCAAATAATATAGTATGACAAGTGCTTAAACAGCACTGACGTGCCAGGAGCGGCCCTACCATAAGCATCTTACACGTATTAACGCACTTAGCCGTCTCAGAAGTCCCGCGAAGTCAGTACCGCCACTCTCTCCGTGGGAAAGGTGAGGACACCCACACGGAGGTGAAGTCACTCACACAGCTGGTGAGCCGTAGAGCCTAGCTCTGAATTGAGACCAATTGGCTTTAGGTGATGTGTCATCATTGCAAAGCCGTGTCCCTCCAATGTGCTGTGGTCCACAGGCATGTACGATGTCCTGTGGGGATGAGAACAGGCTTCAGAGAGGGTCTGACATCAGCCCAGCCTTGGAGGTGCCTGCAGACAGCAGGAAGGGTGCCGTAAGAGGGAACAGCATGAAGAAGCGTGGGCCAGGAAGTGCAAGGCTTCTTGAGTGGGTTGAGCAGTCCATCCACGAGGTTTCCATGTGGCTCGGGAGTAAAAATCTCTTTCTGACATCCAAACTGTTGCAGTCATTTTGCTTCCAAAATCTATAGATTTCGGTTCCGTTTGTTGAGTGACACTTCAGTGAATGTGAATTTTATCACACAGCAGTTACCGACAACCATCAAGAGCCAAGACGCTGACTCAGTCTACTGAGGATGCCAAGGAAGCTTGGGCCACCCGTGGCCGCAGGAGCCTGGCAGCCCAGGGAGGCTCTGCGAGCCCAGGGTGCTGACCACATGGGGAGCTGGAGAGCTGTGTGGGCACCAAGCCATGGGCTGGGTTTTGTCCTGCTAGCAGCTGGAGCCAGGGAAGCGTCTTGAGTGGCCTGGAGACAGATCTCCGGAGCGGGGAGGAAGGCGTGGGGAAGAAGGATAGGGACGTGAGGTGGGAGGCGCTCCCTGGGCTCGCTGCTGTAATAGCACAGACGGAGGAAGAGGAGCCTGGGCAAGGGCAAGGACAAGGGCAGCGGGGACAAACAGAGGGCATGTGATCGTGCCGGTTAACATGTGAAGCCCTCACGCCTGCCAGACGCTGCTCTGCTGACCCTCACAACGCCTGGGATTACCCTATTTTCCAGGTGAGCCCACGGAGGCACAGGGAGGCTAAGAGAACCTGAAATGTGAAGCGAGGCACCATGGTTTCCTGCCTATGCTAGCAGCCTGTGGCCACTGCCTCCACCAATGGTGAGACGGGTGGGGTACGGACTGATGGGCCCTGGGGACCAGTTCACGTCCCAGGGGGAAGCAAGGAAGACGGAGGGGTGGAAGATGGTGGAGAAGGCAGGGAGAGGGGGTGGGCTGCTTTCAGGAGTGCTGAGGCTGGGAGATGGCCTTACTTCCCACCAGCTCTGCCATAAATTTCTGTCCCTCCCCCACAGAGACAAAACTAGAAGGGAGTAGATGCTTTCTTTCCAACAAACGATTTGAGATTTTGTACTGACACAATATGGGGACCACTGTTCAAAGACACATGATTGAAGGCAAGGTGCTGGCCCATGCAAGACCAGCAAGAGGCCTCTGAGGGACACACCACCCCACCTTCACCCCAGGAAGGTGGCATAGCCCCCTGCCCCCGTGCTTGTCGCCTCGAGATTAGGACCCCCCCCCTTCTGGCCCTGGCATGCATTCATTCTAGGGGAGGGAATGGTGAGGCAGAAGAGGAGAAAGATGCCAAGAAGTCAGCTGCCACCAGGTCCTGCTGCGGCGGCCGGGGACCCGCCTGGGGAGAGCTAGAAGGCAGGGCAGATGGCCTCCTGCCTGCTAGTGGGAGACTGGATGCTGATGGTGCATGAGGCATGCTCCAGCTTGAAGCCTCCTGGGAAGGTCCTCGGGGACAGCTATGATCAGTTCACAGAGCTGCATAGACAAGGGTCTCAGTGGCCCGTCTCTCTTTGCACCAGTATGGTGCCCCCTTCCCTGATGTCTTGTCTCCGCTTACTCTTTGAGCACGGAGGACAGGCAGAGGTCCTGCCCAGCCCCTGCTCTTAAGGATCAGCTCTGTGCACTGCGAGAGAGAGTCAGTGCCCGCAGTATGAGAGGAGGTGAGACAGAGAGAGTCCTGCAAGGGGCTAGCTGGGGAAGGAGCACTCTGCGGGGCCTGTCTGATCCTTGCTCTGCCCTCCCCACAGAGAGCACACTGCGGAGTCGGACCCGCTCCAGCCTCTGCTGCCAGCCCTCAGGGGGCAGTCAGTAGCACTGGGCACAGAAACATGGGCCCGAAGACTTGAGATAAGTTTAGGGCAGCCCTGTCACTTCATTTCTTATCACAGTCCTGTTTAGCTGTTTCCAGCCCTTCGGTTCTCTGAAGCCCTTGTCCATGTGGATGCTTGACTTGTTAAGTGTCTGTTTGTCTGTCTTTCCCATTCTAATGCAAGCAGCAGGAGGGCAGACGTTGTCATTCTTACCTGCAATTATTTCCCCAAAGCCGGCCAGAATATTCCAGGGGGATCCCGGTGATCCCATCTCCTGCCTGCCAGTGTTAACAGAGAGTAAGTAACTTGGCTTTAGAAAAACCAACCCCCAGGGTACGTGTTGGGGTCAGTCCGTACCCTACTCTAACCTGTGCCCTCCCCCGTCCCTCTCAGGGTCTAAGCAGCATATGCAGCTGTCCTGTGGCCCCATTGGAGTACACTCATGGTGGCAGCCTGACTCCATCCACCTGGGCGGGGAAGGAGACCCAGATGCAGGAGGCATGGAAAGCCTGCCCCTGGACAGCTCCCTTCTCTTATTCACAAAGTGGCTGCCTGTGGCCATCGGATAGCTCCCCCTGACCCTCCCATTCTACCCGGCAGATTCCATGCGAGGGTTTCGGCCCGATCACCAGAACCACCAATGCGGCAGGTGCAAAGGGCCGTGGGTGGACCACCCGTGCTGACGTTTGCACCCCTCAGTGGGCCCCGAAACTCTTCACTTGTCTCCGAGCTCTTATTAGGAGGTTAGCTACCCACACCTGTCCTAATAATGAAAATCTGTTCTGCTTCAGCCCACAGAACCCTCCCAGGCCCAGCGTGTGGCCTTCAGCGTTTGGCCGAACGTGACCCTTCTGTGGCTCAACCACCAGCAACCAGGTACAGATTCTTGGCCTCTGTCCCACTGGCTTCTCAGCCCTCACCAGCTCCCGCGCCTGCCCAGGGCTCTGTTGCAGCCCTGTCACTCTCGAAGACCAGGCCTTGCTTCTGAGAGGGCCTGCGCGTCTCCCCAGCCCAGGCCGGCAGAGAGGCAATTAAGGAGTCCGGTCCTAGTTGTGTGGTTTGCGTCCTTCTCCTCCAAGAGGAAACAAATACTTCGAAGAGATGAATTCACAGGGAAGGCACATTACTCAGCAGCTCTGCTTTGCGGAGCTCCCGAGGGGAAGGCACGGAGCAGGGCAAAGGCCAGCGTCATCGTATTAATAATGGATGCCATGCTGCCTCAAGGCCCACGGTTGTCTGTGCGTGTGCTTCGCAGAAGTCCAATTAGGGCTGAATTATAGTAATCAATAGAGCAGCAGGGTTTAGATCCAAACAAAGAAAACCCAGCCCCGTTCCACGGAGGGGGATTTATGAGCGAGAGGCCTGCTGGCGTCGTTGCAGGCCGCAGGCTCGCCTGGGTCTGGGATGTCTTTGAGGGAGAATCCAATGGACCCTGGGTCAAGCAGAGCACTCAGGGCTGTCCCTCCAGGGAGGCTTGAAGAAGGTATAGCATCTGGGCCAAAGCAGGCGGAGGAAGTGGGAGGCCTCGGACACTCTAGGCTCAGGGGTCTGGAGGGGCGGCCACTTTCCCGTAATCGCTTTACCTCTCTGAGCTTCTCTTTGAGCACGTCCTCACATGCAAAATACCATAGTTGGTAGTGACGGGTCGTGTACGTAAAATCGGCTGAGAGTCGATCGTGAGGGTTCTGACCATACACACGTGAAAGTTGTACCCAGGGGGCGCCTGGCTGGCTCAGTCGTTAAGCATCTGCTTTCGGCTCAGGGCGTGATCCCGGGGTCCTGGGATCGAGCCCCACATCAGGCTTCTCTGCCACGAGCCTGCTTCTTCCTCTCCCACTCCCCCTGCTTGTGCTCCCTCTCTCACTGGCTGTCTCTCTCTGTCGAATAAATAAATAAAATCTTAAAAAAAAAAAAAGAAAGTTGTACCATGTTCGTGTGATAATTAGCTTGATTATGGGAATCATTAAACAACCTATACGTACATCAAGACGTCACACGGCACCCCTGAAATACATACAATTGTTATTTGTCAATCACACCTCCATAGAGCCGGGGCAAAGCCCTACCTACTCTATAGAACCATCTGTGGAGATCTCAAGGGCCCTCAACCCACCCCCGTTCTGCCTTCTTTCCCCACATGACTGCTCACGCGCTCTGCCTCCATGCCTGGTCCCGCCCGCTTACCAGGTGCCAGGTAGTTTCCTACGCGTGTGGCCTCGCTTCTCAGAGCAGCCCGGTAAAAGAGGAACTCGTGCAACTGCCCCACTTCGCAGAGAAGAAAGTGGAGGCCCAGAGCCACAGACACTTTCTAGGTCCCTTAGCAGTACTCTGCCAGTGACAGGCCATCAGTCTCGAAGAACACCTGTGCTGGGGGCCCGGCTCCTGATCTCGGCTTCTGCTGCTTGGCCTTGGAGGCGGCTGTCCTGTAAGCATCATGTGAAGGAGCCAAATCACAAAACTCCCTTCGGTTTAAGTCGGCCAGTACTTACGGAGCACCTACAATGTGCCCTGAAGCCATTTAGACTGTAACTGACCCCTGCCTCCAGTCTGTTATTCCTGGGCACTCGCAGAAGCCTGATTCTCCCGCAAACAGTGCCAGCCTCCATGCTCAGGCCCATTCCGACGTCCATTGCTTCTCTAACTGTCAGTGTGAAACCATCTCCTTTCACATCCAAGAGACAGAATGCCAACTGACCCCGGCTCTGACCATGGAGTTGGCATCGTCCATCAGAAGACGCCCCTCATTCCATTAGCATCCTCAGCCCAGGAGAGCACAGGGCATCGTCCTCGAAAGCAGGAACCGTTCGCTGCCTGACAGCAGAATTTCCAGAAATAACTGATGTCTCCTTCCACCTGGAGCCACGGCAGCCCGCAAAGCATCACACGACACCCACTCAGGGTAGACCTTGACCCCGAATGGGCTGGGAAACAGCCAAAATCCAAGAGAGAGCCTTACCCCTCCCCTTAAGCTGATGCCCCTAAGCCAAGGGGACACTCTCTCACCTCACTCCCCCCTAAGCCCCGAGAGCGAGGCCCAGACAGCTTAGGTTGGCCACGGTCTCCTATCTCTCCAAGTTCATCCCATTGCAATGTTCCCCATGGCTTGCTGGCAGGTTGTTTGCTCTAGCTTACTGGATGGAGGGATGGATGGGTGGATGGATGAAGGGAGGGTGGGAGGTAGGGGGGGAGGGAGGGAGGGAGGGGGGAGGGAGAAATAGACAATCAGACTCTTATGCCATCCTGATCTTATGGTCCAGTCTTTATAAAGACACACAGTCTGGGTTAAAAATAACTGGGTTAAAAATACTAATAATTTAAAGTCTCTAACTTCCTCCCACCAGAATCGTTTAAAAGGAATTTTAACCTGTAACACCCACACCCTGATGTGACCTATCTCTTCCTACAGGTCCCTCAGCTCCTAATATAATCTCTAAAGAAAATCTCTCCCTCCCCTGCCCCAGCCGTCTCCTTCCTCACTCCTGCTATATGCCCATCTGGTCTTCCCCCCTCTAACCCCCACTGCTATCTTCTCCTATGAAGGCCCAAGTCCCGTTGAGAGGCAGGGAGTGGGGCAAAGAAGGTGAGGGGCTCAAGCAGCAAGTCGTCCATCAGCATGGGAAGGGGGAGGGTCCTAAAGCAAGCGCAGTGCATAGCAAGTCTGTAGCTTGGCAGTTAAGAGCTTAGACTCAGGCAATCTGGATCCATGCATTGTCGTACAAGCCATGCAGCCTCCAGCAAGGGGACAGCAACGTCTACATCTTGGGGCTGTTAAAGAATCATAGATGGAAGTGTTTAGAACTGCACCTGACACGGAGTAAATGTTGGCTCTCATCATTTAAGACCGTTAGTTGTTATCTCGTCTGATAGGTAGGTAGGCTCAAAGTCTTAGATTGAGTGGGAACAAAAGCTAGAAATCATTTAGTTAAATCTCCCTTCCCAAGCCTACTTTAATCTCTAAACCATCTCCCTACCAGGTAGGCACCAAATTCTCACACTTTCAGGAATAGGGCACTCACCAGTGACTCTGGCAGAAAGAGAAAGAAAAGAGTCAGAAAGAGAGTAACAGATTCTGGGGTACATACCCCAGATGAGATCAACAGTAAATGTACTTTTGTTTCCCCAAAGAAGGGTATATTAATCACAACTCTTGTGGTGGAAAATACAGAATATCGACTCAAAATGCTTAAAACTAAAAAGGACATAAGTTATTCCTCTTAATCAAAACATCTAGAAGCAGGGCTTTCAGGCAAGGCTGGATCCAGGGACTCCAGTGAGGTCACCATGACTCAATCTTATCTTTACCACCTCTTGATTCTTTTTTTTTTTTTAAGATTTTATTTATTTATTTGACAGAGAGAGTGAGAAAGAGCGACTGAGAGATCAAATGGGGGAGGGGCAGAGGGAGAAGCAGACTCCCTGCAGGGCAGGGAGCCCAACGTGGGACTCTATCCCAGGACCCTGGGATCATGACCTGAGCTGAAGGCAGATGCTTAACCGGCTGAGCCACCCAGGTGCTCCCACCTCTTGATTCTATTTTCCTATCTGTTGACTCATTTCCAAACACAATTTCCTCTTGTAATGTCTGCCAGAAGCTCCGAATTTATATCCCCAGTGAAGATAAGTCAGCTTGCTCAATAGTCCTGCGCATGTACCAGGATTAGCTCTGGTCAGACTGCCTTGAGTCCCATGCTACCCCTGAAGCAATTGCCACGGACAGGAGTAGTAAAAGCACTGGCTGTCCAGGTCTGCATTCCACACCAACCCAAGAGTCCAGGATAAGCAGCCTCTCTCACTCACAGAGTGAGAGAAAAAATAGCGTCCTATTTCCAAATCGGGGAGGGGGAATGGATGCTGGGGAGGCAAAAGCCTTGGGGATTCACTTAGTAAGGTGTTTTTGAGGTGAAAATTCTTTGAACTGCATGGGAACCCCCCATGCTTCCCCTTCCCAAGAACCCTGTCCTGCAACACTGACTTAAAATGAAGACCACCCATGGGAGAGAACATCAACAATGCCTTCCCCATCGACCGGCAGGGGGTCCGCTGCGACGTAAATTGGGATTGGAGGGAAATCCCTTCTTTGGCCCTGTGGGGGGATTCCTCCTCTCCCGCCCCAGACTAACAAGATGACTGTCTTCCTGAGTTCTAAGTCATTTACCGTCCACCCCGCCTCCTAGTCTCAGACCACTATCCTAGGTCCTTTATGATCTGGTTCAGAGGCTACAGTCTGCTTGGCTGGGCTGATGTTTTCAGGTGGCCGTTTCTCATGGCCTTGTATGAGCTAGTGCTAAGGACATATTGACCTGAGAGATTGAAGGTACAAACAGATAATAGCCACATCATATATGAAGATAGAATTCTGATCCAAAGTCTGCAGCAACTAGCTCAGGAAACCAATCGATGATCCATAGTAACCAGTCCAGGAAGCCAGCCTACTGTCTACAAGTTAGACTTGTAGAAAGTCAAGCCACTATCTCTAGCAACTGGTCCAGGCAGCCAAACAATAACCCCTGTAACTATGGGCCCAAACTGGCCAGGATTTGATTTCTAACTGACAGTCCCTCTAATTTGTGTCTTTGCTTCCAACTTAGCACCAACCAGAGATAGCCAAATACACACCCCCAACCAATCGTATGGTTGTCTCTGCCTCTAGTTAGACTGCTTACCGCTTCCCCATGCCAACAGGACACACCTGAAGCCTTCCCTTTTTGCCAGCACACAGCTTTCCACTCCTATATCTGTCTGTGAGTTACTGCCAAAACATAAGTGACAGTAGCTGCCTCCCCTGCTAGAATGAGTTCTGAATACATCACCTTGGCCCGTTGTCCTTGGGTGGTCTTTGCGTATTGCTAGACAACTGTCCAACCACTGCCCTGCTCCCTCCCTAAGTGAGCCCTAGAAGGATGTCTGTTTTCCTCTACCTCCCAGGCAACTTTGGCCTAACCGAGCAGCTTAAGCCGGAGTCCCCACTGGTGCCAGGTCTTGTGGATGAGCCAACCGGAGTTGGGTGTGCTGCCTTCTCCGAACGCATCGTAAGACACCACTGACTGCCTCCTGACCTTGAATCCACGACAGAGCTGCCTGGCAAGCACCAGGACGGAGTGCAGGGTGCAAGAGAAGAAGGAGGATGGTGTATGTGTGGGGCGGTCACGTTAGCTCAAGATAGAGTTTGAGTTTGAATGCCCCATCAGTGACCCAGGGATCTCATATGACATGGGCTTTGAAGGATGAATTCAAAGAGAGCAAAGGAGGGTTTGGGGCAAATGGAAGCCAAGCAGAAGAAAAGCATAGAGGCAGGAGAACTCTGAGGGAAACATGGCCATTTGTGGCTCAGAGCCATTCCAGCTTCCCTTTGGGGTCCTGAATGCCTGTAGTTCAAAAGCACTTTTCAATAAACACAGACCAAAGCACTTTTCAATAAACACAGATTAAAAAGGCTTAAATCTCTGTTTCCCTGTTCTCCATATGCATAAAACGATAAACACCCCTGGGATGGCTGGGATTTATATAGGCAGATTTTTGCAAGTTGTCTTATGTATCTGGACTATGGCTTATAAATCAAATTTGGTTCTCATTGCTGGAGAGGAAATTATTTATCCAAGGCAGAGCACCAGGCGATAGAAGGAGAGGCACAGAGAAGTCGCTGTTTTTCAGATGTCATTTATATTCCCCGAGATGAGACAATATTGGGGGTGGAAGTTTCTGCCTTGCCAATTTTAGCATTCNTGCTTCATTTCATGTGCTCTCTGCTGGTAGCCATGGACTTCTGAAATTGGCTTTCTGTTGAGCCATCACTCATGGAATTCAAATCAGAGTCTCATGTTTGGGTCCAGCGTTCTGCTCGGTTGGAGATGACCTGAGTGTGGGAGCAAACATGTCCAGCTGCAAGTTAGGGGCCAGCAGGCTGCACTGAACCAGCTTGTCCCTCACCCTGCACATGACTTGGGGCACCTTACCAAACCCTACTGGACTTCTGTTCTCTCACAGCCAGAATGGGATAATAATATCCTTCCTATAGGGCATTTGTGGGATTGAGTGTGATTGCATCCGGCATACAGCTACAGGGAATAGTAAGTGGGGTCAATCTCCATGTGCTAAGAGTCATCCCCATGTGAGTTACCTAGAGAAGGTCCGGGTCTTCCCCGCCAGCAGTCAGAACTTGCTAGGGTTCTGTGAGGAGGTGGGGGAGAGCTGACGCTCAGTCCTCTCTCTCAAGGAGACACAGTTTTTATTTTTTTTCTCATTCTGTGGCTAGGATCTGCAGGAATGAGGACTGGTGCTCACGGGTCTAGGGCTACAATGCTTTGTTGGGCCGAACCCCTGAAGTCCCCCTCTTTGTTATGCCCACGCACCGCAGAAAACACAGGAACAAGGCTCCACCGAGTCGGCTCTGGAGAATTGTGTGTGGGCTGGTTAGATTTTTCTTAAAAATCCAGGAAAGAATTGTAAGGTTTGTATGCCCAAATAGAACTGTCTGCTCTCCATATTTACTACTGAATGCCATCCTGGGACCTACCTATGACTGTGTCTGTGTGCATTTCTTCAAGGTCCCATGACCTTCAGGTCACCAGAATTGTTTTTCTCAGAAGTCGACTTTGAGGAGAAAATACCAGCTGACAGAAAACAATGCTGGTGACGCAGGCCTGCAACATCACTGCTGGGGTCTGCCCCTTCTCCACAGACATCTCCCAGTCACCTGTCCCTTCTGCATGTGTCACCTGCGTGCTGAGACCCACGCTCATGCCGCAATCCTCAGATGCTTCAGGTGTCCAAAATCCAAGGAAGGTAAAAGTTTATTTATTACACTAGATTTCTTGAGACAGAAAAGCAGATTTGTATCTTCCAGAAAGAATGCCAGTAAGTGTTGAAATAAAAATAATCATTTGAACCCAAGTTGATTCTAAAATTAATGTAAAATAATCCACTTTGCGAGCATTTTCGTTCGTTAAGGTTTTATAGCATCCTTCCAACCATCACGCAAGAAGTATTTCCAGAGTACCTCTGTGCCTGTCACCACTGTGGGCTCAGCTGTGTGTCACCGGGGACCCCCCCCCCCGCAGGCCTCAGAGGCACGCAAGGGTGCAGCCTGTGGAGAATGTCCCCAAGGCGCTGTATGTGGAAGAGGCAGGTGTTGAACGTACATCTGAGTTTCACAGCGGGACACGAGGGAATGACGTTCTTACTCTGGGACAAGGAAGTAGCCAGAGCAAATGTCAGCCCCAGAAGAGCAAGGAGGAAAGGCAGGGCTGAATTTTGGTTTCCATAAATATTGATTGAAGTCCTAATTAACTCCCAGTGGCTCAGAATGTGGTCTTATCTGGAAGTAGGCTCTTTACAGAAGTAATCAAGGAAAAATCAGGTCATTGGGGTGGGCCCAAATCCAGCAGAACTAATGTCCTGTCATGATCCCAGGGTGCTGGGATCGAGTCCCACATCGGGCTCCCTGCTCAGCGGGGAGCCTGCTTCTCCCTCTCCCTGCTTCTCCCTCTCCCGCTCCCCCTGCTTGTGCTCTCTCTCTCTAACAAATAAATAAATAAAATCTTTAAAAAAAAATGGAAAGAGAGACACAGAGAGACCACATGAAGACACAGGGAGAAGATGGCATGTGACAGGAACAATGTCACTGTAAGCCAAGGAACACCAAGGATTGGCAGCAAACAGCAGAAACTAAAAGAGGCAAGAAAGGATTTTCCCCCAGAACTGTCAGAGAGCATGACCCTGCCAACACCTTGATTTCAGACCTCCTGGCCTCCAGAACTGTGAGAAAATAAATTTCGGCTGTTTTAAGTCCCGCAGTGTCTGGTACTTGGTTACAGTGGCCCAAGGAAAGGGATACAGGGAGCATCACGGTTGTGCTTCCTCCAGAAGCCAACTCTGGGCAACGATGCACCACAAGTAGATTTGGAGGGTGGGATTCCAGGAAACCCTGATGGAGGAGTCGGGAAGTGAGGCAGGGGTAGGAAGGCAGCCAACAAACCGCGTGTTATCCATCCGGGGGCCTCTGAGGGTCCCGGGAGCTGGATGCCTCTGGGGAAGGTCGGAAGCCATGCCGAACACACACTGCAGAGTCACGCAACAGCAAGGAGTGGGAGCTGGGTATTTATATCCCAACTCCCTTGAGTTCAGGGCTACTACCAGGGTGGGGGTGGAGTTGGTGGAGTAGGAATTGTTCATTCTCTGGTACTTGGTATCATTGGTAGCATGAGCTCCAGACACCCGAGAAAGCCTTTGGGCAGGGAAGCCCAGGACTGGTGGTATGTGCTATTGGAGATAAGGACCAGGGGATACGCTTAGGGCACTGACAGTGTCTGCTTCGAGAAACATTGGGAAGAGAAGGAGAAAGAGGCAGGAAAGTTATGATGAAGCCAGACTGGGAACCTTGAATGTCAGGCCAAAAAGTCTGGACTTGGCTGCATAGCCAGTGGGGAGGTGATGAAGGTTTCTATGCAGAGGAGCGACCAGAGCTTGGCTTTTGGAAAAGGAACACAGTAGGGTGCACTGGAGAAGGAAAAACAAAAAAGAGACAGCCCAGGGGTAACAGTGGTAGGTGAGGGGCACAGATGCAAATGACACGGGGATAGTGGGAAGGCCAGTTTGCGTCTCCGTAAGCCACGTGGTCATGACTCAGGGCCCTGAGAAAGCCAGGAGTCCGGGAGTGGAGAAGTAGGGCTCCCTGACATTTGGTGTGAGCTGCTTTAGGAGCAGAACTGCTCACCCCACCCCTCACTCCCCCACCCAAATCCAGATTTCAGACCAAATGAGAAGCATAAGCCACTGGGATTTGAGCAGATGGCTTTTCCAAAGCTTTCCCAGTTCTCACTGCATCCAAAGCAAACATAGCTTGGAAGCCATAGGGTTTGCAAATGCCACCGTGCTATTTGGAGCTGGGATTTCGTTTGCCAATTTGTAGCCTGCACTTCCAACTTGGCTTCAAAAGAAATAGTTACCAGCACTGACTTGTACATAAATGAAGAAACTAAACGATGCGCCCCGTCTAAGTATGGCTCCAATTTCCTTGACAATGATAATAATATAAAAATCATTGACACGAATTGCCTGTCATATGGAAGACCCCCAAAGGAAGCACGATGAAGAACATGTCCTTATTAATCACATAAATCACAGAGATGTTGCTTTTCCTTGCTTCTGACCGGAAGTGCCCTCCAGGCTGGGCTGCACAGGGGACTGGCTGCTCCCTCCTCCTCCTCCTTGAAAGGGAAGGTCCTCTCCCAGGTCCTCTCCACAGGCCTTAGAACAAGCAGCCTCAGTCCAGGACTGGATCTGGCAGTTCCTGGGTCACCACTAAGCCTGATGCTCATGGAGGGGCAGATGATGCCTTCTCAGAAGCATTTCTGGGGACCCAGATGTGGGTTTAGCTGCCTGAGGCAGAAGAAAAGATGAACCCCACTCAGGCCAAGCCACAGTGTGCCTACGGCTGGCATCCAGTGGGAGACAGTCACCAGAAGCTGGAGGAACTTGGGAGTAGCCCCCAGGTCAGAGTAGCAGACTGTTCTTTGCACGGCTACGTGAACAGAGACACGGGTGTCTGTGCCCTTTCCTCCCACAAGGCCTGGGCACACACCCCAGAGACTGAAGATGGATTAACATTCGTACGTGCTTTTATTAATACCTTCCTACTTTCCCTCAACAAACATTTACTGGGAGGCACAGATAAGGGAAACCTCAGGGGGGCTGGGAGGATTGGTGGTCCCCAAAATACACAGCCAGGAGACAGAGTGAGTGCTGGGACTGGAGCAACACAGTGTCACAGCCAGAAGGATGGGCTCTACCCCCAAACACAAGACTGGAAGCCAGCTCTCACCACCTGAGGGCTGTCCCCATCGGGCAAGCTATGTAACTTCTCCGGGGCTCAGTTTCCTCGTCTATAAATGGGGGTGAGAAGGGCACCCACTCCTGGGTGTGGCAGAGGACGAAAGGAGATGGACAGGTAGGGTGTCTGGCAGAATCGCTGGCGTGTGGTGAGTCTAACGAAGGTTGTAGTCATCGACACTGAGGGGAGAACACGGTGCCACAGGCTTGCAGAGCCGCTGGATAATGTGCATGGAACACACAGCCAACAGAGTGGAAGGGACAAGCTTGGACCCCAAGTCGCTGGGGCCGGAGGCTGCATCCTTGACCCCTGCACCCTGCTGACTTCCAGGAAGGACAGGCAGAAGTCTTCTAGAAGGCAGGGAACCTGAGGCTTACTGTTTTCCAGGCATCAAACAGGCACTCTCGCTGAATCTTCCCAACTAGCCTGGGAGGAGTCGTGTTGCCCCCGTTGCAGGTGAGCAGCCAGGTCACAGGTGTGGTAGGTGGGATCGCGTCTGGACGTCCAGACACACCCTCATCCAACAGCTGCAAGCCACACCCCATCTGGCAGTGCCCACAGAAGCTTCTCAGGACAGCTCTACCCATCCTGACCGCAAATGGTGTTGGGTTGTGTTGTTCAGATTTTAGGGCCTACCTGAGGGAATCAATCATCTGGAGTTTCTTGCCCTCAGAGAAGCCAGTGGCCGATGGCCACCTTCTCAGTGAGATGGTAAAGGTCCACCTGTTCTGAGTAACAGCCATTCTCCTGACTGGAAGTCAAGTTGACATTGAAGGCCCATTGCAAATGGACCACAGCCAAGTGCTCTTAGTGAGGACCCACCTGCGAAGCAAATGGTCCTTTCCTTTACCATTCTGTATCTTTCAACAGGAAAGGGAGTGTGTTTGTCCGTATGGGACCAGTGCCTAACTTTTACTGAACACTTACAAAGTCCCAGGACCTCCCCAAATAATGTCACCGAGTTATCTCCTTTCATTAGGACAACACCGCCATGCACTAAGCTCTCTCCAGTTTACAAATAAAATATCAATCAAGAAGGACCAGGGCAGTGATACTCAAAGGATGGTCCAGGACCAGCAGCATCAATACCACCTGGAAACATGTTAGAAATGTACATTCTTGGGGCGCCTGGGTGACTCAGTCTGTAAAGGGTTTGCCTTCAGCTCAGGTCATGATCCCAGGGTCCTAGGATCGAGTCCCATATCAGGCTCCCTGCTCAGCAGAGAGTCTGTTTCTCCCTCTCTCTCTGACCCTCCTCCCCGCTTGTGCTCACTCTCTCTCTCTCTGTCTCAAATAAACAAATAAAAATCTCAAAAAAAAAAAAAAAAGCACATCCTCGGGCCCCCCACCCAGGTGTATCTACCAAAGGCTCTGGGCAGGGCCCAGCAATCTGTGTTCTAACAAGCCCTCTCGGTGATTCGGATGTATATGAAAGTGTGAGATCCAGCAGGCTAGGGAAAATGAAGCCAAATCTCAATGGCTTATGGCAGAAACAGGCCAACTATGGCCAAGGGCCATCTCAGCCCACTCCCTGCTTTGTAAGTAAAGTCTCATTGGAACACAGCCATGCCCATTTGGTTAGGTGTTGTCTGTGACCAGTTTCCTGATACAGAGAGCTGAGTAGTTATGACAAGACCACATGGCCCACAAACCCTAAAATATTCCTTTCTGGCCCTTTACAGAAATGTTGCTGGCCCCAGTTTAGAGCAATAATGTTGTTGCTGCCACCGCAGGTCAGTGGAGGCAGCCGTGGCTCCAACCCTCCCTCTCTGGCTTGGCCACAGCGGCAGGTCCTGCCTGGGGCTTCCCCAGTCGTGCTGGCACACGGAGAAGAGACATGGCTTCTGAAATAACACAAGTCATCCACTCGTAATTCACGTGCCAAAGCCTAACATGGCTGGAGAGGGGAAGAACGATCCCCACTCTCCCCTTCCCACACCCCCGCCCCAGGAGAGGCCACAAATAGTCATGAACAGTAATCTAATCCTCTGATCTAGGCCTTTCCCCCAGTCACAGATATGAAGTTTGCTCCCCTGCCATGTGGGGAACACACACCTCTTATCCAAGGGAGATGGCCCACCCCTCACGGCCTCACAGGAAGGTTGCCTGTCAGGACCATCTCTGCGGGCAGGAGCGGCCTTTCCCCCACGCACCCCACATGCAGCTGTGGGACTGGGAAGGACCACAGCAGTGCACACTCCAGCTGCCCCACTGGGTGCCCACCAACACTGCTCCTCAAGGGGGCCCCCAGGACCTGGTTCTCCGCAGCCCCGTTTCAGGTCCTTTCTGTTCTGCTGTTCTTGGCCACCTCTCAGGAGGGCAACGGAGAATATGTTCCCCTTGGGGGGAACCATTCAGCTTTCTCAGCCTGCTTTCTGGCCACACGAGGTTGAAGGGTTCCATCTCAAACAGCCTCGGCCTCTGTTTGTCCAGGTTGGTGATTCTTTTGGCAGCGGAACTCTCTGGAACATGTACGTATTTCTTATCTCTTTGATTCCAGGCAGATCCGGATAGCATTAGCCGCACCCACAGTGCAGTTCTCTGGCTTGAATGTGGGTACCCTGAGTTCAAGAGGCTTCTAAGGGAGAAGTGTACCCCTAGACTTTCATCCCTGCACCATATTGGGAAACTGAGTTTTCTCTGGCCTCACCTCTGGATTTGAACCCAGCTCTCCAGGTCACCATAAGCTGTCGACACCACCTATATTTACCATCCAAATGTCCAGGCTTATTCTTTTGGTCTATATTAAACAATTCCAATGCCTTACTAAGCCATTTTCACAGGCTCCAAGAAGCTGAGTGAGATACGCCCTTCTAATCCAACACTTTCTTTTCCACAGCCGTCCCTCTTTGCTTTCCTCTGAAGGCTCCGATGTCCTCCTCAAACTTCAATGACCTGCCCATCACCTGGGTGTGGGCCGGTGCCTGTCAAAATACAAGGTCACAGGCCCCATTCCCTGAGGATCTGAATAAAGCTGGGAACTTGCATTTCCACAGGAAATCCCTCCCCCCTGCCGCCAAGGGGATTCTGATGCGGATGTTGGCTTGCCAAGCTTCTAGAAACACTGCCCTGTGCGGGCCCTAATTTCCACCTGGTAGGGGATGAATAACATTCTGTGACAAAGTGGCAACTTCTTCTGAAGGTGCTTGAGAGCGTGTGAGAAGCACTTCACTCATTTTCACCCCAGTCCTTGGAGGTGGTATCATGAGAGTTACAATTATCCCTCGATTACTGGGAGGGCTGAAGTGTTCTTAGAGAATAAACGTAGACGCAGAAGCCAAGGGACTGCCAAACTCACCCAGCAGGCCAGCGAGGGCTGGTGCTTTAAAGGAGTAGGCCAAGGACGCCATGCAGGCTCCGCAGGGCACAGCCCTCAGCCACCACGAGGGACGGCCACCTCGCCAGCCCCGACCCGGAAGGAGGAAGGGAGCAGAGCAGACCCGGGGCAAAGAAAAGGCCACGCAAGTGCCTTTATAAAACATTGGGTGAGGAGCCAATATTTTCGGTTCAGATCGTTGCACATCAAAGTTGAAATCTGGCGTCTCAGGACGGTTCAACAGCTCTGGGGACACACGAGCTAACCGCGCCCATCCGCTCTGAGCAGGGCGTGCGGCCTCCCACAGCCAAAGGGCCGCTTCACTCGTGCACGTCACTGGTCCAGGCCCTCTGGGCAGTTGGGTGGCTGCACTGGTCAAGTCAGTCACACTTCCTGTCCCGGGTAAGCCTTTGGGACGAGGGCTGGCAGTCCTCCTCCCTCTCATGCTACGGTCACAGACCTGACTCGCAGAGGTGGAGGAAATGGGAACCGTGAGAAGGAGGTGCCTCTGGGGAAGGGGCGAGTAGTAACCACCTTCAACAGCCCGGCCTCTTGCAACCTCGTCACACCTGTGGCCCGGGAGGCAGTGGTTCGAACATTCTATCACAACCTGGGACTTGCCTAAAACTTGCTCCAACACCATCGGCCCTCCCGGGGCCAAGGAAACAAAGAAGAATGCATGAAAGCAAAATGGGCCTGCCGCGAGAAAAGTCTCGCTTATGTTTTTCTGGTGGCAAAAGCATTTGGACAAAGAACTTAATAAGAGAAAATGAACAGCTTTAGAATGAGTTTATCGCTCCCAAAGCTACCGCAGGCTTTGTGGTGGCATTTGAAAATTAAGTTAACGTTAATTTAACATTAAAACAAGGGATTTAATGGAGGCTGAAGAATAAATTAGGCCTTTGAATGAGATATCTAAAATCCATTTTAACATGCAAGACAATGTAAAATAATTGCATTTAAGCAATTAGTTAAAAAAAACATTTTTTTTTCGGTCCCTTTCCAGCATTCAAGATGTGCAGGCGAGGATGTGGTGGGGCCTCTGGTGCTAAACTCCCGATTTCCCTGGGTTTTCTGGTAGGAGCCCTTATCAACTGTGCTGACAGCACAGGAGCCTAAAATCTGTATATCATCTCTGTGACGGGGACGGAGGGACCACTGAACACACGTCCTGCTGCGGGTGGGGTGACGTGATGGCCACAGTGAAGAAAGGCAAACCAGAGCTTGGAAAGAAGGGACATCCAGCAGTGAGAAATTGGATAACGAAAGTCACGCCGGAGAAAAGATGGTGTGTTTCTCCATTTTGAAGATAACACAGTCACTGTGAACTGTTGTTCCTAGTCAACAGTAAAGGCGAGAGACTTTGCCACCATGGGACCAGCCGCGAAGGACCAGGCAGACTCGTGGCCCAGGATCGCATCCAGTGCTGGCCCCACTGCAGGATTCCCTGGTGTGTTTGTTTAAAAAAATGTAATACTGTTATTTGTTCCCCCTAAAATAATAAAAATAAAAGACATTTTATTATAATCATGCATTCACAAAATAGTTATGAAGGAAGATCTAGGGTCCACTACAGCGCTCTCAATATGAGGAAACTGGTCTTTAATTCAAGGTTAACGAATGCAATGTATAGATAACCATCAGGTTACTGAGCAATCTGATCTGTGACAGCTGCACCCAGGACAGCCTCTGGGGGTAGAAGAAACCAAAGCCACACCCTACAAACCAGCCAAAGGCACAGTCCCCTCTCCCTTGTCGGTTGGAATTAAACAGCCACGTACATTCATGTCTTTTCTTAAGAAACCAGCCAGAATTTCAGAATCTCTACTATCCTGTCTCAGCCTTCCTATTCGTAATGGATTTTTATTGTTGATACTGTTAGCTCCAGAAGATAATCCAGAAACTCATTTGTCAAAAGCAGCTTTAAAAATTTCGCTAACTAAAATGAATATTTTCCTGCAAGTATATCAAATTTATAAACACAGGACATGTGATTACAGATTTCAGATGATCAAACGGAAGTCTCTACTTTAAAATAAAGTACAAACAACTTGAAACAGGACATTCCTCTTTATCCATTCATCCATCCATCATCCCCCCATCCAGGTATTTATTGAGCGCTCCTACCTAGATCACTATGAGTACTGGCAATGCAAAGATGAACCCAACAGGCTTCTATGGAAGTTGGGAGTGTCATGAATATAAGAAACTGATTTATACACAGCAAAATTACTAAATACTGTCTCAGGACTTTTTTGGTTATAAGTGACACAAGGTCATTCAACTCAATTAAAAAAACTGAATTTATTGGTTCATATAAGCTTGGGATGGGTTCAAGGATGGATTAAACATTATTGTCAGAAATCAGTCTGCATCTCTCTACTCCACTTTCCTGTGTTGGCTTTGTTCTCAGATAGACTGTCTCTACGTGATAGATTCCTATAGGTCAAGTTTATGTTAGCCTTGCCACAGTCTCAGATGAAAAAGTTTACCTTATGCTTCTAGCAGATATCCCAGCATTTGCTTGTTCTGACTGAGGCTATCCCGAATCCAATAGACATTCAGGAGGATAAAATATTTGAGTGCCCAGGACTGGTCCATGACTCACTCCAGGATCCTGGGGAAAGAAGGTCTCGGCTCCATCCACACGGCATGACTAGGCTCTGAGGAAGGATAATCCCCTGAGAGAAAAGCAAGGTGCTATTAACACAATAAGGAAAAATGAATAATAGGCAAAAATAGTTGCTTCCTACAAATGTCATAAGGAAAATACAATTAATGTGTAGTCAGCATCCGGAGGGAAAAGAATAAAAGTTTTGTACCAAGAACGCTACTTTGCAATTATGGAAAATGTAAAAGAAAGGGAAGCTGAGGAGGAATCTGTGAACCTTGAGAAGAAGAAGAGGAAGAAGAAGAAGAAGAAGAAGAAGAAGAAGAAGAAGAAGAAGAAGAAGAAGAAGAGGAGGGAGGGAGGAGAAGGGGGAGGGGGTGAAGATGACCTGTGTGGCACAGGAGAAGAGAGGAGTAGATAAGATTAGAAAGATGAGAATGTTAGAGAAGAACATGTAGGACCTTAGATATTGTATGGACTTTGGCTTTTACTCTGAATGGATGGGAAGCAAGTAGGTACTTTTAATAAAGAGGGTCATAATATAACTTAGAGCTAAAAATAATCACTCTGCAGAAGCTTTTTATTTTGACGTAGTCCCAATAGTTTATTTTTGCTTTTATTTCTCTTCCTTCAGGAGACATATCTAGAAAAAAGTTGCTATGGCCATGCTGCCTGTGCTCTTTTAAGATTTTTGTGGTTTCAGGTCTCCCATTTAGATCTTTAATCCATTTCAAATTATTGTTGTATATGATGTAATAAAGTAATAAAGTTTCTTTATTCTGCATGTCACTATGCAGTTTACCCAACATCATTTGTTGAAGAGACTGTCTCTTTTCCATCAGGTATTCTTTCCTGCTTTGTCAAAGATTAATTGACCTTAGAGTTGTGGGTTCATTTCTGGGCTTTCTATTCTGTTCCATTGATCTATGTGTCTACTTTTGTGCCAGTACCATACTGTTTTGATTACCACAGCTTTGTAATATAACTTGAAGTCTGGAATGAAAATACTTTAAAAAAAAAAAAAGATTTTATTTATTTATTTGACAGAGATAGAGACAGCCAGCAAGAGAGGGAACATAGGCAGGGGGAGTGGGAGAGGAAGAAGCAGGATCCCAGCGGAGGAGCCCGATGTGGGGCTTGATCCCAGAACTCCGGGATCACGCCCTGAGCCGAAGGCAGATGCTTAACCGCTGTGCCACCCAGGTGCCCCTGAAAATACTTTTTAAAAAAAGGGTTTTTTCTTTCATTTTGCTTGCTTTATAACATAATATGTACAATACAGATATTTTAATACTCCAAAGCAAAGAGTGGAAAGCAGTATTTTTTATACCTGAGTCAAATTAGGGAATTCTCCAGATTAATCAAGCCAAAGGAATTTAAGAAAATAATAACAAAAATAATCACTCTGGAGTAGACTACAGAGGGAAAGGCCTGAAACAAGGAGACCAGTGAGGGAACTTCTGCAGTAAGTAATCTAGGTTAGAGGTGATGGGGTGGCTAGGAAACTTTGGTTCGATTTTGAAGGTAAACCAACAAGATTTGATGAAAGATGACAAGATTTGGGTACTTTCTAAGAGGGTAGTCAAGGGTGACTGTGAATTTTGGCCTAAGGAAATGAAAGAATGGAGTTGCTACCAACTGAAATGGGGAAGACTGTAACATAAGCAGGTTGTGAGGGGTAGTGGAAGGTAGGAGTTCTGGTTTAGACATGTTGAGTTTGAGATGCCTAATTAAACATCTAAGTGGACATGGAGAGTAGGTGACTAGATATGCAATTCTACAGCTCAGAGGAGAGGTCGGAGATGGAGAGGAAATGACAGTTGGGAATTTGTCGTAGTACAGATGATATCTAAAGCCATGATGCAATCACCAAGGGACAGAATGTCAACAGAAAAGAAATTGTGTATAAAGACTCAACATGGGGGCATTCCAGTCTTAGCAATTAAGGAAGCGAGGAGAAAATGGCAAAGGGATCTGGGACGTAAACACCAGTAATGTAGAAGAAAAACTAGAAAAGTATGGTTTTCCTGGAAGCCAAGCAAAGAAAGTGTTTTGGGAGGAAAAAGTCAAATATTGCAAGTGTTTGAAAAATATTCAAATATTACAAAACAAGTCAAGGTAGGTAAAGACCAATCATGGCAATTTTGGTTATCACTGTGTAGGTCATTAGAAGTTTCAGTGTAGACGTGGCAATTAAAAAAAAAAACTGGAAACAAAATTTCAATCGTTCTTTTATAGAGTTTTACTGTTACGTTAAGTACTTAGGTGATCTGCCCCTCTCCAAAAAAACCCTTTAATTTATCATCTAATATTAGGGATTTTTGAGGGAGCAAAACTGGGTCTGAGTCAGCCTTTACAGAGCGTTTTTCAGAGAAGATAAAAATCACAAAGTAGTAATTAAAATAATTGAGACCAAAGTATTTCCAGCCAATCTTAAATATATTATGTGTACTGTGTACATGCAATAAATCAGAAGTTCCCTATGTTTCTTTTGATATTAACACAAAAATACACCACCTTCTCCCCCTTCTTCTCCTTCTCCTTCTCCTCCTCCTCCTCCTCCTCCTCCTCCTCCTCCTTCTTTCTTCTTCTTCTTCTTCTTCTTCTTCTTCTTCTTCTTCTTCTTCTTCTTCTTCTTTCTTTTTCAATAATACTTGTTAAGATTTCTAGTTCCAGGAAGGATAGAATCTTCCCACAGAAAGCAATTACAAACTCTGGAGGAAAGAATAGAAAGTATAGTTACTTGAGGGAACTGGGAAGAACCCAAAAAGTGGCAGAACCTAGGGGGGTTTCCTTTGAAATAACAGAGCCACAGAGAGTGAGAGCCATAGTCATACAACTTGGCCACTGAGGTAGTAGCTGAAAACTGTAGTCATATTGACTTGATATATCAAGGGGAGTTTGAAACTGCCAAAATGGCTGGAAATTCAAGGTGTAAATCTTTTAACTGAAGAAGCTATAGGGAAAGGGGTGTCCCCAGATCTTTCTAGAAACTTCCCTCCAGCTCTTGGCTCATCCCTAAACTGTATATGAATGGTGGGAACTCCAAGAAACATAGGAAGAAAACAACAGTAAAAAGACTGACTCCATATGTCAGCTCCTGTTCAGTGCACAGGAGACTGAGTTTGGGGTATGTATCCCAGGAAGTTAGAAGGGCTTAGTGCACACCTCAGGCATTCCATTGAAATCCTAGAACTATACCTTAGGAGTCAAGATTTCGCCCAGGATTAAAGAGTGCTCCCTAGATCTAGGGGTAAAGCCACACAACAAAACATAAAACCAAGCCTCCAATAACTCAAGTTGGCTTGCCAGCAATTTAACTGCCTGACAGAACCAGACTCCAACACCCTTCAGAGGAAGATAACAGAACTCAGAGTCTCTACAACATATCATTCACAATAAGTGGCCATAGAGACCTCAGCTAGGGAAACTAGACTTCCTGCCCCAATCCTCCCCTTCTCTTTATGGAGGGAAGTGCATGGAGACCCTGGAAAGTGTGGCTTTCTTAGTAAAAGTAAATCCTCTTGGCAAAATTTTGCACTACAAAGGAAGAAACACAGGATCACGTACTAAAGCTGCAAACCCAATCTGTGAGCTCTGAGACAACTTCAGGAGGAAGTAACATCCAAGCTATCAGTGAAAGACTCAGCAGGCCTGAGCCAGGAAGAGGGAAAAACAGATCAAATGCTTGGAATTGAGAGAATACATGGGTGTGGCTGGACAAGGTACCAGGGAAAGGAGGAGAGGAATTAGTAAGAAACAAGAGGACCAATAGGCAGATTATGAGGCCTTGTTCATTGTGTTAAGCAGGTTGGACTTGCTTTGAGAGTAATGGGGTACCAACAAAAGTTTCAAGAAGAGCAATACCATCAAAATTTTAGTGTCAAAATATCTTCCTGGCCAACACAATAAATCAGTCGGGAGAAAGTTGTGTTTGAAGTGTTCAGAAAATGTCCAGACTCCATAGGAAATTGAGTTTATTGGCCTAGAGCTCAGCAGAAAGATTTAGGTTAGTATTGATTCTTCAGCCTACTCAGAATCACTAAAACCGTAGAAGTAAATAAGATACACAGGGATCAATCTAGGAAATAAAAAGACCAATGCAGAAGCCTGAGGATCAGCAGCATTCAGGCTTCATTGTGAATGCATTAACTGATAGCACTGGCAAGAACATTCGTTATTGTACAGATGGGGCCTCCCTGCAATCAGTCTAAATTAGTAATCTTCCAACATCAAGTTCACTGGATTGATTTGTGTTTGTCTCTCTGTTTCAGACAATCTTTTGGAATAGCAGTTTTCAATCAGGGGATATTTAACAACGTTTGGAGACATTTTAGTCACCACGACTTAAGGGGGATGCTACTGAGTCTAGTAGGCAGAGGTCAGAGATCTGTTAACCAACCCTACGATGCACAAGACAGACTCACACAAAAAGATGTATCCAGCCCCAAGTGTAATTAGTACCAAGATTGTGAAACCCTGTTCTAGAATAACATTGCCACTGTTAGACCCCCTGGTCTGTAGACACTGATAACTTCTGTGCTTTCTTCCCAAGCATTTCCGTCAGGGGATACCAGTCTCTAAGGCAAACATCAAAGAACTCTCAAGTTCACTGTTAATGTCATATAACTGAATGAAACTAAAATCTGAAAATAGTTGTACAAATTTGGGGTGATGCATGTACTATAACTTTTGCCTTGGACTTAAATGTGGGAACACCAATCGAACAGTCTCAGAGGCAGTGGCGCATGACTTCCATAATGCCATGAATACAAGCCAAATAAAGTTATATAAGAAATAGACAGGTACTATCAGACCAAGAGGTACTTAATATTTTATGAAGAGAATGGTCTTTCAAGTCTTGGAAACAATGGTCTACTATTGATTGCTGATTTTGTTTCTGTTAATGGGGTAAGTGGGGATCATGTGATCAAAGGCTTAAAGAGGTGTTGAGAGTCTCATTTTCTGGATATCCTGATGCAGTGCTGTCCAAACGAGAGAGAGATGATGTGAGATTTGCCTGGAGATGAGCCCCTGCTCTGACTCGAAATCAGGGCTGGGCACTGGGACCCAACTGGAACAAAGGATCTTGTTGGATCCAAAGTTGCATTTAGCCTGGGGTTCTGATCAAGATGAGGACATGTAGCCAACTGGTAAGACAACAGAGCAAAACTCTATTTGGTTGGAGAACCAAAGAGCCTCCGAAGAGATGTGAGAGGAAGTGGGAGAGAAGAAGAGAAGTGAGGGAGAGAGGGGGAGAGGGTACGAGATATCCAGGTAAAATCTGATAAGCACCAAGTTTGTCCTTCGCTGAGTATACAGTGGTGATGTATTCAGGGAAAGGTGACTGCTACCAGACAGCTTTCCCACTCAGCCCTTTGGGTTCATACCTAAAATATGGCAGCTTCAGAAGAGCTGTTTCACTCAAAACTCTGTTAACTGGTTGATGAAAAGAGAGACATGGCTTTGGTACTGTAGGAGCACATGACACAGATTGAGGGAGAGACACTCCCTCCCACGTTGCCCAAATAGCAAGGCACCCCTCGGTAGATACCAAGGCCCTGTTCAGGCTCCTCCAACATCTGTCTCTCTCAGCACATGACTGGCCTGATTTGACTCAAACAGTCAGATGGGAACGCCTTCAACTCTCCTCTCCCAAACTCAGAAATTCACCTGGTTTCCTTCTATACACCTCCTACCAAGAGAGGACTCCTCTTCTATATGAGGCAGACTCCTGAAGCATTGTTCTAGAATCCAGGCACCTGCTCCCTCTCCAGAGACCATGCTGTATCACTTACCCTTTCTGCTAGCTCTGTCCTGTCAGCATTTGAGCATGCGCAATTGTCCTCCAGATTTACTTTAAAAAGAAGAAAAAGGACTCCTTCCAGCCACCATATCCACCAATTAATATCTTATAAACTTTCCTTTCTGGCCATGTTGACTTCAAAATAATTTATTACAATATTTCAAATATATACAGAAATATCTGTGTACCTACTACCCAGATTGAACAAATCTTAAACTTGTACATATTTGTTTTGAATATATTTGTATTTCCAAAATAGAACATTAGAGTTACAACTGAAATTCTCTGTTTCTCTCTCTGATCTCTGCTAGCAGATAACCACAACCCATAAATTGGTGTGTATGCTATTTGTGAATGCTTCATACTTGTACCATATGGGTATGCAGCCATAGGCAATGTAGAATCTTATTTTGCAAGCTCTCAAACTTTAATTAAAAGGTATAATATCACATGCATTATTCTGTAACTTGTCTTCACATAAACTGTTTTTGAGATGTCACCATGTTGACCCCATGCTCTCCTTATTTCTATGCTGTTGCTGGCATGTATGACATCTTTTTTTTAAAACCTCATGACATATTCTAATTATTGTTTTATGCCACCAGAATTTGTGAAATTCACCTACTTATTTATCCCATCCCCTACTCATGATTTTTCTCTTCATATCGTATTTTCCCGTCTGTGATTGCATTCTTGTTTGAAGCGATCTTTAGAATCTTCTTTAATTAGAAAGAGCTGTAGGGAAATGTGCTCAGTTTTCATTTGAAAATATCGTTATTTTACTACCATCCTAGAAAGATGATTTTGCGGGTATATAATTCCAGGTGTATAATTCCAGGTTTTTCTCTCAGCACAGTGAAGCTACTACTCCGTAGTCTTTTGGATTCCATCTTTCAGTGCAGGAGTCTGCTATCAATTTCATTGCCTTTCCTTTGGAAGTTATCCCTTTTCTCTAATCTGGCTCTGTTTAAAATCTTATCTTTGCCTTTGGTGTTTCTTTATGAAGTACAGGGCATGTTTGCTTTTGTTTTTGTTTTTAATTCTGCTTTTGTGGGAATCCACAAAGCTGCACGATGGCTTCTTTTATGCCTTCTGGAAAATTTTTGATCATTGACTGCTCAAATATTGCTTCTGCTCCATTCCCTCTCTTCTCTGCAATTTCTCACTTGGCGTTATCTCTTAATTTCCCTTAACTCTGTCAGACTTTTCATTTCTTTGATTCTGTGATTTATCCTGGATTTTTTCCCAGACCCATCTGAAGTTCAGTAATTCTCTTTTTCAACTGTGCCTAATCTACTATTAAACTCATTCTTTGTACTTTTCTATGCCAATCATTATATTTTCATATTTAGAATGCTTTTGTTAATATAATCCATTCTATTTTATAGTCTTTTACTCTTTGTTTGCATTTTAGTCTTTTCTGCTTCTTAAAGCACATTGAACGTACTTATTTTACGTTGGGTGTTTCTAACTCCACTATCTGAAATCTTTTCAGGTCAAATACTTATATTTCTGCTGGGTTTTATTCATTATGTCTCATTTCCTTGTATGTGTATATAGGTATGTGTTATTTTTTATTGTAGGCTGTATTTCCAGAACTTTATCTGTTGAAGTTATTTGAGACCTGGTTTGAAAGCGAGATCCCCAGGGAGGTTTTGAATTTGCTTCTGCTACATGCCTGGGGGAATCTACCAGCCAGAATCAATTTAAACTAAATTCTTGGCCAAATGGTTTTTTTTTTGGACTATTTGGGTGGTTTGATTTTGGACAAGCAAACCTCCATAAAGGTTGGTGTGTTGTTATAAATTTTAAGAAGAGTTTCTTTTTTCTTTATTCCTTTTATCTACTCAGCTCCAAAGTTTGAGATGGGCAATTTTCCTTACAGTTCCCTGGTGGGGTGGTTGGTGATGAGATGGGTGGTTTATTTCTGCTTACACTTATTGGACAGTGTGGCCATTTGGAATATCAGCTTGAAGTGGGGGCAGAGGTAGGGTGAGGGAAAGTGTTCCTACTAGACTCTCTACTTTGGACAGGCCCTGGACTAACCAGGTAGAGCCACAGAATCCAAGATTCAAGGCTGCCCAATTCGGCAAATGCACTTAAGGTGGAAGTTGGCTTATATGCTCTGTTTACTCCTGGGTACCTGATTTTATTTAGATTTTGACCTCTGACTATTCCCAATGTGCCAATTCAATGATTCTTTCCCCAGTATTATATATGCAGAGTTCCAGCAGGAGAATCTGACAGGGTCCCCAGCTTGTCATTCTGCTGCAATTGCAGCTCTCACCCACTCTTTACACATGGTATTTTTAAGGTTCACGTTCATTCAAGTCCCTCTCCTGTTTAAAACCTGTCATGGGCTCCATATCACCCTAAGGATAAACCCACGGTCTTAGCATGCTTTGTAAGCCCCTCCATCCTGCCTCTATAACATCTCCAGACTCCTTTTTTATCAGTCATCCCAAAGCACCCTCTTTTTACTGAAGCTGAATTATATTACTTTCAGTCTTCACAAAACCCCATGCCCTTTCCCTCTCTAAGTTTCTAAATGCATTGCCACTCATTCTTCTTTCCTTCTTTCTTCCAGGCCCCACCTTTTCTTACCTAACTCCTATTTGCCCTTAGGTTTTAGCCTCAATGTTACTTTTTCTAGAGAGGAGTCTGGACACAGAGTCCTGCCTCGTTGTTCCTACTTTATCTATCATGAGGTATTTGCATGTTTGCAGGTCTGTGTTTCTGAGGTCCAAGATTTGTGCGTTGACTTCCCTGTGCTGGAACCCTCTAGTGCGGTACCTAGCACTCAGTTGCAGTGCTGATTCTTTGAAATTAGCTGTTTTTGGAAGACTGTTCTGGAACTCTGGTTATCACCATGATGATTCCTGTCAGGAAACAGTGGTAGACAGGGCAAAAATGGCGGTGGACCGTCCTTGCTATAGAAGTGACCATCAGGGGGCGCCTGGGTGGCACAGAGGTTGGGCGTCTGCCTTCGGCTCAGGGCGTGATCCCAGTGTTATGGGATCGAGCCCCACATCAGGCTCCTCCGCTGGGAGCCTGCTTCTTCCTCTCCCACTCCCCCTGCTTGTGTTCCCTCTCTCGCTGGCTGTCTCTCTGTCAAATAAATAAATAAAATCTTTAAAAAAAAAAAAAAAAGAAGTGACCATCAGAAGCAGAGTCTAGGTGCCAGGTGGACAGGTGTCTGGGGGCTTCAGGGACCAAGCTCAACAAACACAGCAGCCTGGTGGGTATAGTGGATCCAGCCAAGGGAGTCTGCAGTAGAAGGGGAAGCAAATGGCAGATAGCTCTGAACAGCTGAACACTCTCATTCGTGGGCAAGGTTGAGCCAGCCCCGGAACTTCCCAGAAATCCTGAGAGACCTTTTGCAGATTAGAGTGCTGAGGTAGCAGCAGAGCCAAATGTGTGTAATGAAGCACGTCATTCCATTGTATCTGCAGGCAAGTGAGGCCTAGGGAAGCCCACTTTATACCCAGAGAGTGGGTCCCTCAACGAGCTTACTAACTAGTGGGAAAAAGAACAAATTAACAAAGCATTAACTCCACAAGATGAGAACTCTATAAAGGGGGCACCTGGGTGGCTCAGTTGGTTAAGCATCTGCCTTCGGCTCAGGTCATGATCCCGGGGTCCTGGGGTAGAGCCCCGCATTGGGCTCCCTGCTCAGCGGAGAGCCTGCTTCTCCCTCTCCCTCTGACTCCTCCCCACTGCTCATGCTCGGTCTCTGTCTCTCTCTCTCTCAAATAAATAACATCTTTTTAAAAAAAACCCTAAACTACCTGCATTAACATAAAGGGGACCCCTCTCACTAAGGAGAAAGAACCCACCATAATTGCTACTTCTCCTACTGTCCCTGCACACTAAAAGCCAAAAGTCAGCATGGCGTATTTGGAATGGATGGCTTCCCATACATTTACCCTCGTGGTATATGCTTACCTTAACATTCAGATTATTTTATTTTCTAATCTTCAACATTCTCATCTTCTTCTCAGCGAGAGAAATACATGACTGGAGTTTTGGGGATGAGGAAGGGAGTAGTGAGAGCAGAGTCTAGGAACCATGAGGCCAGTCAAAAGGATTTGTGTGTCAACCAGGTTTCTAGATTCTTGCTGAGGGTAAAGCAAAATCCTCCTATAATTAGGCTCCCTAGAGTTTTTGTCAAGTTCTGAAGTCAGTGGTCTCTGATAGAGCCCCCGTGCTCATTATATGAGGTCCAAGAAGATAATGATTAAACCAGGATAGGGAGATGGCCTTTGTCCTATTTAAAGAGAGTAAAGCTTCCCACTCTATGGGATTCTGAGCCTAGTTTTACCAGATTTCTGGTCTTCTAAGACCCCTCCCAAAGTCTGAATTTTTAAACATTGACTCAAAATCTTTAACTCTTTGAGGACAGATGGAACATTTGTTATTCATCAGATTGTGACTTCTGATCAATACACCAAGATATGAATATCCTGAGCCAACTGAGCTGGGACCCCCACTCTAGTGCTCTCTGAAGAAGAATCCTTTCATTGCTAAATCCCTTCTTTCCTCGCACCAGTCCCCTGGTCATTTTGTGAAGTCAGTAGGTGTGAACGGTGTATTGAATTGTCCCCAAGTTGGCCCAGGGGATAACAGTGCACCCCTTGCTATGAAGTCTCTTCAGACAAGCACGGAGAACAAAATGGATAAAGGAACTAGCTGTTCCTAAGACTAGAACCACCGTATCCCAACAGCCCTGTGGAAATTCCGGAGAAAGTACGAATAGAGACAAGATAAAGCCATCTGTGGAATCATGATGCTGCATTCATCCTAACCAGGCTCATGCCCTTGAACTGCAGGTGCTGGGGATGGCGTCTGTTTACAGATTAGGCAGTTGGAGATGGCTAAAAGTATTCATCTCTTTTACTACTTCCTTCAGTATGTATAATATTAGCAAAATGTCTCAATGGCTGGTAAATCATCTTTAATTCCTTTGGAACTCATCGTAGTAATATTAACCATGATGGATTCTTGTGGTATTTAAAGAACTAGATTGTCAATTAGCTTTTATGAGATACATCACAGTCACCAGCCTTGTATCAGACCTCCTTTTCAAAGAAGCCGGTTATTAAAATGTACAATAATTTGCTTTTATTATAATCTATCTAAAAGCCAAAGCTAGTCTCCAAAATAATTTAAAGTTTTAAGTTGCAATCTAAGAGACCTTTTCTTCAAAATGACTGCATAATATAGTGTCGCCATTCTTGGTTAATTATTTTGCAGACTGTGAATTTTAGTTAATCGTTTCTTGCAAGGACCAAATAACATAGGTGCTTCCTAACAGCCTCTTTGGGAATAACTACTGTCCTTTCAGAAGCTAATTAATCAAGCCATGCTCGTAAAAACTTAAGTAACTACCCACCAGGGTGGGAGTCCCCTGAGGCCTCCCCACTCCTGGAAATCACTGGCCCATCGTGTTGACCTTGGCAGAGAGAAAGGGCAGTGAGTCAACTTTGACTTGGCACAGCACCCACCAGGGACCTTCCATGCTATCCGGCATGGTCATCTGCTCAAGATAACCTGATATTTTAAAGCCTCGTCCTCCCTGCAGGTGCCCTTCAGAACTTCAGAACCAGTGCTACTTACAGCTTGAGACAAAAGTAGATGGGCTCTGGTAGAAACATGAGAAGGTGAGGAACAGCCCAGTTCTGTTTTGAATTCAATACATAGCTATGTTTATTTAATCAGCATTCACCAAGAACTTGGAAAAAATCAAATCAAGGAAATACTGCCCCTGCCCTTCACAAATCTATGGGCCCATGGTACAGACAGGTACACCCGAGCCAATGGCAAGATGAGGCAGAATTTGCAACTTCGCCCTGGGCAGCTCCAAGAAAGTTCCCACTCCACCATCAAATTAACACGTTGAACTGCAATTCATAGACTCTCATCTTTCTCTCCTAGTAGCCTGTAAATTCCCTCAGGGCAGGAACCTTTCACCTCTGTCTCCGCATACCTTACACAATGCCAGATTCAGATTTTTTAATGAACAAATTAATATAACAACAACAAGTGACATTTAATAAGCATATATTATAAGCAAGTCCTAGGTTGGGTGCTTTACAAATATCTCATGTAATTCTTTCAAAAATCCTACAAGGAAAACTCAAGGAAACTATTATACTTTCTGTTTTACTGATAAGAAAATTGAGATTTGGAGAAATCAGAGTAATTTGCCCAAAATCCACAGCCTTTAAGTGGCAGAGTTGGCATGAGATCTTCAGTCTAGTTCCTTGGTTTATATTTTTGACCGTTATGCATTACTATTTCAATAAAAATTGCAGCAAGTTTTGAAAAGTCACACATACACACACACACAAAAGAAGAGTGATCCATTTCAAGCTAAGGTAGGAGGGAGACTGCAAACTGTGCCATAAGATCATGGAAAAGTTCCTGGGAGTGGTGGCCCTGCGCTGGTCCTTCAAGTGTGGGAGCGTGTTGCTCAGCATTCCCACCTGGAGAAGGGTCATGCAGAAGGCAGGGGGGGAGAAGCTCAGTATTGGTGTGAGGGTGTGAGCATGAGGACTGGATAGACTGGCTACAGCTCAGAGGCAACTCCTAGAATCACTGCGGCTGGTGTGATAGAGAGCTCGAGGAAGAAGCCCACTGCCACTAATACGACTCACTCAGCAGCCCACTGACATTGACTCAAAGGAAGCACGAGCTGAGTCAGTGCACAGAATGATTCTCTTCCTCAGTGCTCCCCTGTGTGCATGTAGACACACACACACACACACACACACACACACACACCCCGTGACAACTATAGGGAGAGGAAAAAGCTCGGGGGCCAATAGCCTCTGGCTAGGGGAGATAACATTTCAGGCCTGATTTAAACCACCCATGTGTCAACAATTCCTGTTGATGGGCATTTCACAATGAATGTCCTAGGCTTGGTTTTATCAAGCCTCTTCCAGCCGCAGCTCAGAATTAGGGGTCAATGTTCAGGGGAGGAGGAGTGGGCAGGGAAGGCATTATCAGGACAGGTGTGTAAGTGGGACAGGTCCAGGGACCAGCGCATCTGTACATTATTTATCAGTCAGTTTGTTTACATAGCCACAATCCATTCTCTTGAATGCAACTGGGGGGCGGGGGGATCTGTTAGAGGGTTGAATTCGAAGTATATTACAAGAGCTAACACAAATAAGTAACTCAGTTATGAGGGGGAAGCCCCCTCTGACCCATCATTTTGCCAAAATGAACTCCTCATGGTTGAGTGGCACTCCCCACCTTTCCTGAGATTAGTTTGAGCTGGCTCTGGAATATTTATTGGGGAGACCTTTCATTATAAAGCAGCCAAGTACCAGTTACCTGAAATATATGCAAGTTTTTAAAGTCTACATTCAAGGTTTAAAACCTTTTTGCTTATGAAAAATGTCCTACCTGGCCTCTCCCTGTCTCATTTGGGAGATTAAATGGTAGCTATATAGTTGAACTGCGATTCGCTTGGCTCTGAAGAAGCCATTATCATTGAAATTCAAGACCCTTGATCTAAGGTGTCTCGGAGAACTATTGTACGCTATATACTATACATTAGAGTGCGGACTACAATGCAAAATTAGTCTTTGTAAAGAGTTACAAGAGAAGGCCTTGTATGAAACACAATATTGTTGTCATGACAACTGATCTGCATGGGTAGTATGTCACCAAGGAAGTGTGGAGTCTGGATCATTCCAATCACAGGAACAACTGGAGATAGTCAAGACTACAGCAGGTAGGGTATTTTCTTCTGCTATTAAGGTGATTTTTCCTCTTGAGTGAACAATGCAGGAAGTAGAGTGAACAAAGCAGAGGTAGACTTGGTCCGGGAATCCTTTACAAGGAAAGTAAAAGCCAAAGAAATATTCCAGCAGGGCAAAGGTCAAGATGGGAAGTGCCCAAGAGAGACAGGATTTTGCAAAAGCAGAGAGCAGAATTTGCAAGGTCATTTCACACCAAACAGTGACAGGAAAGTTTCTAAGCAGAACAGGAGAAGAAAAAAATAAAAAGGAGAGAGAGAGAGAGAAAGAAAAGGAAAGAAAGAAGAAAGAAAAAGAGAAAGAAAGAAAGAAAGAAAGAAAGAGAAAAAAGAAAACAGAACAGAGGCTTCATTAGAGATTTTTGCCCCCATAAAGTTATGCCATTCTGATTTCAAGAGGTGTTAAAAAGTTGTTACTAAGGTTCTGATCTTTTTTGCATTCCTATGATGCTCTTCAGATCTATTCATCAAGTAATATACTACTCTGTGAATATCAAGTGTGTGCCTTAAACTATGCCGGTCACCAGAGGGTGTAATTCAGCAGACTGTCTTCAATAGAGTCACAAAAGCTTGTTAGAAATACAGTCCTGAAGTCTTCCACAGATCCATTTAGTCAAAATCCCTAGGGATTGCGCCTGGGAATATAAACTTTAAAAAGAATATCCCAAGTGATTCTTAGATACACTAAAGTTTGAGAAGCACTACAATATTGGAAAACAAAGCAAATTTAAGGTGTGATCCCTGAAATCTAGAAGCATATAGTCTAACTGAGGAATTTAGATAATGCTTAATAGACTCGGGGGGCTATAGTACCTTAAAGACAATTACAATTCAGAAAGTCCTTAAGGCAACATTCCTTGATCTTAACTTCCTCTTCCAGTCAAGTGTGTCTTTCATTTTATTTTTTAGCTTTCAGATGACATTGTCTATTTTCTACTTAGCATTTATTTATTTGTGTGCCTATAACTTAACTTCCTTGAGAACAGGCGCCATGCCTGATTGATCTCTAATTCATGGTGCTTGAACGGATAATGCATGCATAAACGGAGGGAAGATGGGAAGAACTACAAGGGCACAGTAATTAAGAATGTCTTCCTAGAGGAGAAAATTCTTGATGTAAAAACAGGATTTTATTAAGCACAAAGAAGAGGGAAGGGTGTGGGCAAGTATGGGAAATCACATAAACAAAGTAACAGAGGCAAAGAAGGAGTATTGCATATCCTTAAATACAAATGTATTAAATGCTCAGAGCAATAATATAGATTCAAGAACATTTCAATTTAAAAATCCCATTTTAAAAAATCCCATTGAAAATTGCATTTCAAAATATAAAACACTTAGGAATAAATCTAACAAATGTGTGTAAGACTTCTATACTGAAAATTATAAAACATTGTTGAGAGAAATTAACAAAAGTCCCAAATAAATTGAGAGATATACCATTATCATGGACTGGAAAACTCAATATTGTTAAGGTGTCAATTCTCCCTAAACTGATCTATAGATTCAATGCAATACCAATAACAACCCAACAGGCTTTTTTTGGGGGGGAGGCTGGTAATTTTAATTTAAATTTTATTTAGAACTGCAAAGGACCAAGAATAACAAATAATCTTGAAAAGTAGAACAAAGCTAGATGACCGACTCACCGGACTTTAAGCTTTACTATAAAGCTATGATACTCTATATAGAAAACCCAAAAGACTCCATCAAAAAAACTGCTAGAACTGACCAATTAATTCAGTAAAGTTGCAGGGTACAAAATCTATCTTCAGCAATCTGTTGCATTTCTATACACCAATAATGAAGCAGCAGAAACAGAAATTAAGGAATCAATCCCATTTACAATTGCACCAAAAACAATAAGATACCTAGGAATAAACCTAACCAAAGAGGTGAAAGACCTGTACTCTGAAAACTACAAAACACAGATGAAAGATGACACAAAGAAATATAGGCAAAGATTCTTAGCATACAAAAAGAACTAACCATTAAAAAAAAATTGATAATTGGATTTTATTAAAATAAAGAATCTTCCTCTCATCAAAAAAAATGCCATTAAGAAAATAAAGACAAGCTATAGACTGGGAAAAAAATAATCATAATATATCTACCTGAATATATATATATATATGTGTATATATATACACATATATATATATATGCATATACATACACATTATATTATACATATATAATATATATGTACATTATATATACTATACATATATTATGATTATATATGTACATATATTATATATAATACATATATTACATACACTATATACATGTACCTTCTACATATTATTATATTATGTATATAATACATGTATATTATGTATATATTATGCATATGTTATATACATGTATTTTCTACAACTCAATTATAAAAGAATAACCCAGTTCTTTTTATTTTATTTTATTTCATTTTTTTAAAGATTTTATTTATTTATTTGACAGAGAGAGACAGCCAGCGAGAGAGGAAACACAAGCAGGGGAGTGGGAGAGGAAGAAGCAGGCTCATAGCGGAGGAGCCTGATGTGGGACTCGATCCCGGAACGCTGGGATCACACCCTGAGCTGAAGGCAGACGCTTAACGACTGCACCACCCAGGCGCCCCATAAAAAAGAAAATATATATATATATATATATATATATATATATATATATATATATATAAACAGATGTATTACAAATGAAGATATACAAATGGCTAATAACCACATAAGAAAATGCTCAACACTATTACTTGCCAGAGTGATGAAAATTAAAACTATATTAATTTAGGGGCACATGGGTGGTGAAGTCATTTAAGCATCCAACTCTTGGTTTCAGCTCAGGTCGTGATCTCAGGGTCGTGAGATGGAGCCCCATGTTGGGCTCTGTGCTCAGGGCAGAGTCTGCTTGAGAATCTCTCTCCCTCTCCCTCTGCCCTCTCCCTGCTCATGCTCACGCGCGCTCTCTCTCTCTCTCCCTTTCTAAAATAGATTTTTTAAAAACTGTTTTAACTTAAAGCAACGACAAACCACTACACACCCTTGTGATGGCTAAAATGAAAAAGAGCAACGGCCCTAGATGTTGGAGAGGATGTGGAGACACCAGAACTCTCGTGGTGCAAGTATACATGATACAATTATTTTGAAAACAGTTTGAGAGTTTAACATTTTAAGAAAGTTAAACATATATATTACGACACAAAAGTTTCACACCAAGGTGTTTATCCAAGAGAAATGAAAAGATATGCCCACAATAAGCCTTATGAACAGTGTTCATAGGAACTTTATTCACAATAACCCTAAACGGTAAACAGTCCATCACAAGCAGAATGAATAAACTATGGCAGATTCATATAATGGACCATTACTCAGCCAGAGAAGATTAAAAAAAAAAAAAGCCTACTAATGCATGCTATCAATGTGGATACCTCAAAAATATTACACTGATGAAAGAAGCCAGACACACACACATGCATACTACTTGGTTTTATTTATGTGAATGCCTAGAACTGGCAAAACCAGAGTAAAAAAGAAATCAAATCAGTGATTTGTCTAGAAGGAAGATACAGTGGAAAGGGGCACAAGAGAACTGTCTGGGGTGATGGTAATGTCTGTGCCTAAAAGTGGGTGTAGATTACATGAATATAGGGATTCATCAAAAACAGTTCAAACTGTACGCTTAAGATCTGAGCATTTTGTGTTTGTAAATTATATCAATTTTTTAAATCCATAATTGCTACACTGTTCAGGACAAATGAGGCTATGCCGTGGCAACATACAACCCGTAACTCTTCACAGCTTCGCACGGCTGATGTTTACTTCTTGCTCCGAGTGCACTGCCAATCTGCGTAGCTCTCTTTCAGTATTGCGTCTCCGCATCTCACCACGCAACCTCCTCTAGCTTCCTTGACGAGAGAGAGAGATTGGTGAGTCATGCAGAGGATTTAAGCTACCTCAGCCCAGACAGGACTTAAGTCACTTCCCCTCACATCCTTTTGGCCAGGATCTAAAAGGCCCTGACTAAATGCAAAGGTTTGGGGAATGTAGACTCCCAAATACTCATGAAAGAAAGAATTATCAAATATTGAACACTAGAAATGCCTGCCCCAGCCCTGTCCTCAGAGCGCTTCCATTTAGGAAAGAAGAATAAAATTTAACTTTCCATATGCTGATGACTACAATTTTATTCCTGTGCCCCGATCTGGTCTTAGGAAATAAGATGCCCATCTTTTCACAAGGAAGATTCAGTAAGTGATTCATTCACTCCCCTCCTGCAAACATGGCTGAGCCAATACTTCCTGGTAGACAAAAGTAAAGAACTCTGTGAAAATGCCACAACAATAACAACAACAACAAAAATGAATTTGTGACATTAACGGAAGGAATCAGAGCAGATACCCACCCAGGAGACACCTGGTTCATAGCGCTGCTGGGGTAACTCTAAGGGACATGCAGTCACAAGTGACTGGCAAACTAATTCGGTCCAAAATAAATTATGATTGGAAATAATGGCCATGCTGTGCCCACGCTGCTGTGGAGAAATCAGACATAACAAGAGAAAAAAAGAGGATGTTTATCTGGTCCAAAGTGACAGTTTGATGCTTGTCAAAAATCATCTTCATATTCCTAAGACTTTCTGATTTTGTAGGCGCCCTGGAGGAAGGTTCATTGTAGCACACACAGAGAAAAAGGGAAAGACAAAGCCTGTTTTGCAGTTCCCTTTTCTGTTTGAAATTTGCACAAAAGGTCTTGAACGCTATGACAATTGGAAGAGGAAAAAACGTTTGGCAGACCATACAGGTGAGATGTCAGGGATTCTAGTTTTTAAATGTCTGGGAGACACTGCTGATTAATTTTGGCTGAAACTTGAAAAAAAAAAACGCAGGCACATTTTCTAAACCAACATGTGGAATTTTCTGATCAGGTAAGCACCCTTAAAGTTCAGTTTTGCCAAGAACAGTAAGAAATTAGATTGTGTAACTGTTCCCACAAATTGCCCAAAGGTTACCTCCCGTCCAGTAGACAGGGACTGAGGTTGCGTAATAGCTGAAGCCCTGCTCAGAGAGCGAATACACAGAATGCTAATATCTCTGAAGAATTTCCATCCACTTGGGAAGAGAGATGTAGCCTGATTGCAGGATGGGTTAAGAATGTGTAGCATATAAACATATCATCAGTGTTGTTGATCTAGTGCCTGTCTCCACTTATTCTGGAAAATTGCAGGAGAATGATTGCAGAGTACCAAAGAAAGGCTGTCAGCTGTGAATCTGATGATTAGCATGTCTTGTTTAAATGTGTTCAACCAAAACCAAGCTGGAATGGCCAAGCCTACCTTTGCGTTGTGAGGTGCCATACTGGCACACCCTACTTGGGCTATTGACTGATATACAGGTCAGGACTATTTCTGTTCTAAGTGAAGGATAACCCAACTAAAACTGTCTTATGGAGAAAAAGAGATTTATCTAATTCACATATCTGAAAAGTACAGGCATAGAGTGTCATGTACAGCCGTATCCAAGCCCTCAAATGATTTGCACTCATTCTCTTCAAATTTTGTCTGTAGTGTCTTCTATACTGTTTTAATGTCGGTTTCCCCCTGATGTCAGTATAATGCCAACAGTCCCCCATCTACATCTTTATGGTTTCAAGTCTGATAAATACCTAGGCATTTATTTTCCAGTAGCTTCTGCACACATTCATACTCTTGGACCACTATCTCCATCTTGATGTAATGAAACAATCGCTGTAGCCAGGAGATATAATTATGTTGATTGGGTAGGTTTGACTTGCATGGTAACCCCTAAACCAATCAATCACCTGTGACTACTAAGATTTGGTAGTAGTCTGACTGGTTCAACCAGAGTCACATGTTCCACCTCTGAACTGGATGGAACCCCACCTGAACCCCATGCCCTATGAAAATGGAGGAGAGAAATAGTTCCCCGTAGCAAATTCGAGGTACTTAGAAGAAGCAAAAATGGATCCAGGGTAGAACAAAAAATAGTTAAAAATGGTATCCACTATATCTGAAACAATCAATATATTTTAATATTATATAATGGAGACACTTTTATAGAAATTGAGGGTGGGTCCCATGCCTAATTCCGAATATTGTAGATTTAAAGGATTGGGAGGAACATCCGATGTCATAAAACCAATTCCAAATTCTGACAAGTCGCAGCCAAATATTTAACTTGGTAAATGGAGTTGAAAAATACATGGAGGAGTGCCTGGCTGGCTCAATTGGTGGAGTGTGCAATTCTTTTTTTTTTTTTTTTTAAGATTTTATCCATTTATTCAACAGAGATAGAGACAGCCAGCGAGAGAGGGAACACAAGCAGGGCAAGTGTGAGAGGAAGAAGCAGGCTTCCAGCAGAGGAGCCCGATGTGGGGCTCGATCCCAGAACGCCGGGATCACGCCCTGAGCCGAAGGCAGACGCTCAACTCCTGTGCCACCCAGGCGCCCCGGAGTGTGCAATTCTTGATCTTGGGGTTCTGGGTTCAAGCCCCACATTGGGTGTAGAGATTACTTAAAAATAAAATCTTGAAAAAAAAGAGCATACAGCATCGTTGGCAGATCCTTGTGCAGTCTAGGGTTCAAAATATATTTCTTGGGTAAATTAAGGGATAAAAAATATTTACAGAGCTCCTTGGTTCAATCACAGATCTCCTTCTCTCTTAAGGATTTAAAAAAATAAAAGTCTCTTTAAAATCAAGAATACACTTAGGTCAGTTCTAGCTCCAGTAATGGTACAGCAGTCAGATTACTAACCCTCCCACCAATAACAAGTATAAACTTTGGACAAAATATAAGAAAAACAACTCTTCTGAGGCACTAAAGAGCAACAAAAAGCAGGAATAAACTGGAAGAGTTATGGCCCTCAACAACAAGAAAGTGAACTAGGTGAAATTCAGATTACCTCCTCTTTTCAAGAGTCCTACCAACTTTTCCAAGCTCAGAGTATAGCACTCTGGCAGGAAGTGACTGTCTTGGGGCACCCGGGTGGCTCAGTCGGTTAAGTGTCTGCCCTTGGCACAGGTCATGATCCCACAGTCCTGGGATGGAGCCCAGAATGGGGCTCCAAACCCAAGTAGAGTCAGGCTCCCTGCTCAGCAGGGAGTCTGCGTCTCCCTTTCCCTCTGCCCCTCCCCCTCCGCTTGTGCTCTTTCACTTTCTCTCTCTCTCAAATAACTAAATAGAATCTTAAAAAAGGAAAAAAAAAGGGGGGGGGGAAGGTGGCTGTCTTCCAAGGCTGAAGAGTCAGAGGTTGGAGTTTGGAGCTGCCAAACACAACTAAAAATTAAGGTGGGGTGGATTCCCAGAATGAGGGGGATCCCCAGTATTTGTGTACAATAGCCTTCAAAATCTTGAATGACTCCTAAACTTCATATATGGGTGACAGTGCTCCCCAAAACCAAACATTTAGCAACTGCTTGAAAGCTAAGAGCTGAGCAGTTCGCAGCTCCTGGTGCTGGGGAGACAAGTGTGAATTTCAAATCCCACCAAGTTAGAGGGGCTTGTTCAACACCTTGAGCTACCCACTGAAATCTCAAGAGTGCCGCCCCTTTTTAATAATAAAAACCGTAGATTAGGAATAAGGACTATATCCCAGTAACAGAGAAAAATCTGAACTAGGCAGTTTCTATTAAAGAGCTTCAGTGTTTAAAAGCAAGCTTCCACAAGATCAAGATTACTCCCCAGTAACTTAACTTCTTGTTACAATAAAGCCTAACAGTTTTCAGAATAGGATAACAGAATCTAGAGTTTCTATAATTTATCATCACCAAGGTTAAATGTACAATAAAAAAAAGTTATTAGACATGTAAAGAAGCAGGGAAATGTGACCCATAATCAAAAGAAAAGTAATAGGGGCAGATCCATAGATGAATCAGGTGTTGAATTTAGCAAAGATATTTAAATAGCTACTAGAAATATATTTAAATTTACAGGAAGGGGCACCAGGGTGGATCTGTTGGCTAAGCATCTGACCCTTGATTTTGGCTCAGGTCAGGATCTCAGGGTTGTGAGATCGAGCCCTGTGTCAGGCTCTGTGCTGGGCGTGGAGCCTGCTTGATTCTCTCTCTCCTCTCCCTCTGCCCCTGCCTCCCTCCAAGTCGCACGCGTTCTCTCTTTCTCTCTAATAAGCAAACAAAGAAATAAATAAATTTACAGGAAAATATAGACATTAAAGTGAAGAAGGGACATATTTTAGAAGAGATATGAAAATGCTAAAAATTGGCAATATTAGAAATGAAGAAACACAATACCCGAAATGAAAAGTGTATTGCATGGGCTTAATATCCAATTGAAAAATTCGGAAGAAAAAAAATCATTAAAGATAGACCAGTAGAGGGGCGCCTGGGTAGCACAGTCGTTAAGCGTCTGCCTTTGGCTCAGGGCATGATCCTGGCGTTCCCGGATCGAGTCCCACATCGGGCTCCTCCCCTGGGAGCCTGCTTCTTCCTCTCCCACTCCCCTGCTGTGTTCCCTCTCTCGCTGGCTGTCTCTCTGTCACATAAATAAATAAAATCTTTAAAAAAAAAAAAAAACATAGACCAGTAGAAATGATCAAAACTGTAACCCAGAGAGAAAGGGGGTTCTTTAAAAAAAAAAAAGAGTCTCAGTAAGCTGTGGATAATTTAAGTGGTCTACCATATTTAGGTACATTATAATCTAACTATTGAAAACCAAAGGTGAAGAGAAAATATTTAAACCAGACAGAGGAGGGAAACATGTATTATGTGCAAAGAAACAACATATGAATAACAGCTAACTTCTCATGAGGAACAATGGAGACCAGAGGACAGCTGAAAAAATATGCTTATAGTAATGAAAGGGGGAAAAAGTGTCAACATTGAATTCTATATCTAGTGAACTGTCCTTCAAAAATGAAGGCAAAACTAAGGGTTGCTGGAGGGGAGGGAGTTTGGGGGAACAGGTGGTTAGGTAATGGACACTGGGAAGAGTTATATGTTGTGGTGAGTGCTGGGTGTTGTGTAAGACTGACGAATCACAGACCTGTAACCCTGAAACAAATAATATATTATATGTTAATTTAAAAAAAGAACAGAAAAAAAAATGAAGGTAAATAAAGACATTTACAGCTAACAGGAAGGAGGGAAAATTTATTGCCATAGACAAGAAATGCTTAAGAGAAATGATACCAGATGGAAATTTGAATCTACAGAAATGAATTAAAAGCACTGAGAATGATGAACTTATTTAAAAAACACATGGACAGATATAACCTGGCTGTGTCTTTTAAGATATTCACCTGCCCATGAATCAAGCTTTCTACTGTTACTCTGTATCTTGAAAATTGTTATTTTCCTAGCGTTTCCTCAGTCCATGTCTTCAACTAATAAGGACACAAACTTTGCTTATATATCTCCCTTCCTGAGAGAATAAAATAAAAACTATTCAAAGACGCCCGAGTACTATTAGATCCCACAACTCTTCCAGGACAATATGACATGGACAGGAACCAACAGATAACACACAGAGTAAGGATCTCACTCGGACAACTGTCAGCAGCACACCCGTGTCTCAGAGGTGACCCCATGGCCTAAAGGCCTAGAAATAGGAGAAATCATAGAGGGAGCCAAATTGCATTTCTCAAGAATTTCTAGTATGGACTCTTCAGGGTTATCCACCTAAGGTTCATCATTTACTGAATACCCACTATGAGGCAAACACCATGCTCTGCCACTGTTCGGTCTCTATATCTCTGAGCACCTATATGATTTTCTTGTTTCTTGTTCACTTCCTACCTACTCCATCTTTTCCTGCCACCAGGTTGGCCTTCCACAGATGGAAAGGGATTCAACTTTTTGTCTGAAGCCCTTCAGCAGCTCCTCACTGGGCTCAAGGTAGATTTCGTGTCATGCCCTGTGAGGCCCTCCACGACTTCCTCCTACCTCTTCCCCATGCTACTCTCCACCCACTACCCCAGAACACCCTAAAACCCCTTTAGCTCCATTTGTCTGGCCAGTTGTTTTGTACCATTATAATGTGCACACGCTGTAACTTTTCCCAAGACAGTCTTTCCTCCCATGTCTACCTGAAAAACTGAGCTCTAATCTCACCCCTTATGGGTAGGCTGCCACAGGTGTACCCGTCCCAGAGACACATCACTGCACCTTCCTCTTTACGTGTCTGCTCTACCATATGGTACACGTCAGGCTCTGGCACAGCTATGATACAGCAGATGGGCTGTACTTCCTCAACAATGGCTACGTTCTATCCCTTGCTTTGTCCACCTGACTCTGCTATATCTTCTCCCCACCCGTGGTAGGGCCAGGATCCCTTTCTGATCATGAGCTGCCTCCCATCTGACAGCATCTGAGAAACATTTCTATCTCCTCTTTCCAGCCAAGCATGAATTACCCACAAGGCACACATGTCCTCCCTCTCATTGCTGCTTACCTTATCTGGTGTCACTGCTCACAAGTGAAGGCAAAAGAAGCATTATCAGGGGTCATGAGTGAGAATTATTGGTGTCAGTCGGTAGAGAACATAGCCTTAAAAAGTAAGTCTGCTGACAACCAGACGTTGCTGGAGAATCATGGAGAAGCTTCTCACAAATTCTTGGAGGTGCACTGCTCACCTTGTCAGCTCAAACCAATTCAATTCAACATATTCTCTCTGTGCACCTGTGAGTTGTCAGGGATGGGATAAAAAGTCCCTGCCATCCCTGAACTTCCACCCTGAGAAGAGACGAAATGCAAATGAAGTAGTATTGCCGAGGTGACTTCAAGGAAACATAAACAGGTGGGATATCAGGAACTACTAATGAAGGAGGACTCTGTATGTAAAATTTTAGAAAAAATTGAGTTAAATCGAGTAAGCTTATTTATTCTTGGGCTTATTGAAGCTTTTTAAATGAAGCTTTTTAAATCAACATTATGGTGGAATAATAGTTTTCTGCATTTATCCCGCCACAAAAACACTGACTTTGACAACCCATGAACAACAGTACTTCTGTGGGAGCCTGGGAGTCCAGTGGAGAGGTCCCAGCATCATGCTGGAGCAAAAAATCCAAGGATAGATGCACTGAAGAAGGTAAGAAGAAGCATTTCACCTTACTTATGTCACCCTTCCTTTAGGGCATCATAGCTCAATGCCAAGAGAGATCCCCTCAACCCATGATTTCTCCCACAGGGGAAGGTGAGAGCAGAGTGAGTGCCTGGCTTTCCCAACTGTGCAGGATGCTGCCCGGGAGGTACACTTTGTTCTTATCCCACCCAGAATACTTGGGGGTCCCGCAGAGCTGTCTGGGGGCAACTAGGAATAAGGAAAAGGGGCAGTGGCTTACAGGAATTCAGGGACCCAGCATGGAACTCAACAAAGGGCTGCGGTTTTTACTAACTGCATCACAGATTCCACCCAAAAGCCCAGCCACAAACCTCATAGGATGCATCACCTGCGGATCCAGCCAAATAGCCTATGTGCACCCCCAGCACACTACAAGATTCCCCCCAACCATGTAGCCAGGTCCCACGCGTGCCCTATAGGGGGCATGTGTGAGCCTCTGAAGATCATACGTGAGCACATGCAGACAGTTGGCTCAACTTCATTGGATTGGTAGAAGGTGCATAAATTTAAACACTTCAATGCATGTCTCTAAGGAGCCTCTCAGAGCCTTGGCTGGCTTTATGAGATCTAGAGAATGCATAAAATCCCGGTTTCTCCCTCAAGAAGAATCAAAAGAAATGGAGTAGGTGCATCCATAAAAATGTTGGAAAGATGCCCCAGAATCCCTAGCCAGACAGACTGTTGAAGTTTTCTCTCTCCCTAAGCCAGTCAGTAAAGACTAGAGGAGGTGACTACTTGAAATGCAAGGAGAGCAATGCAAATCTTCAACACACACACACACACACACACACGTGTGCGCACGCCAGGGGAAAATGACACTACCCAAAAAACCCAATTTTCCAATAATCTATCCTTAAGAAATGGAGATCTATCAATTGCCTTAAAAAAAATTATTTTAAGGAAGCTCAGTGGGTTACAAGAGAAGACAAATAGACTGCTCAACAAAACCAGGGAAATAATACATGACTAAAATAAAAAGTTCAACAAAGAGACAGGAATTATAAAGAAAAGAAAAGGAGAAGAGAAGAGAAGAGAAGAGAAGAGAAAGAAAAAAGAAGGAAAGAAAAGAAAAGGAAAGGAAAGGAAAGGAAAGGAAAGGAAAGGAAAGGAAAGGAAAGGAGAGAAAAGAAAAGAAAAACCTAAACAGAAATTCTGGAGCTCAAGAATATAGTGAATGAAATGAAAAATTCGTTAGAGCTTCAGCACAAGAAAGAATCTGTGAACTCAAAGACAGATCCTTTTGTAGTTTGAAAAGTTAAAAGGTAAGTGTTAAGAATAATGATGGCTGTAATAATTTGTTAACAGATATACAATATAAAAAGATGAAAATTGTGACATCAATAACATAAACTATTGGGGGTGTAAAAGGGTAGAGGTTTTGTGTATGATTGAAGTTGTCATCAGCTTAAAATATTCTACTGTAACTACAAGACATTTTCTGTAAGCCTCATGGTAACCCAAATAAAACAAAGAAACAACAACAACAAAAACCCTTGACTAGATACATAAAATAGAAAAAGAAAGGCAACAAACATGCCACTGAAAAATTTAATCAGATAACAAAAGAAGGCAGCAAGAGAGAAAGAAAGGAACAAAGGAACAACAAAATAGTCAAAACAATGAACAAAATGGAAATAGTAAGTCCTTCTCAATAATCAATTTTAATGTAAATGGATTAAATTTTCCAATCAAAAGGCATACAGTGACTGAATGAATTTTAAAAAGGTCCAAAATGTATGCTGTCTACAAGAGACTCACTTTCTTTTAAAGAGTTTACTTATTTGGGAGAGAGACAGCACACTCGAGACAGAGCACAAGCAGGAGGAGCAGCGAAGGGAGAGGGAGAAGCAGACTCCCCACTGAGCCGGGAGCCAGACATGGGGCTCGATCCCAGGACTCCGAGATCATGACCTGAGCCAAAGGCAGCTGCTTAAACCACTGAGCCACCCAGGTTCCCTACAAAAGACTCACTTTAATTTTAAGGACACACATAGATGAAAGTGAACGAATGAAAAAAGATATTCCATGCAAATGGTACCCAAAAGAACAGGAGCGGCATACTTACCTCAGACAAAATAGATTTTAAATCAGAAACTGTCACGTGAGATAAAGAAGGCCACCATGACAAAGCTGTCAATTGATTGAAAAGATATAACATTTAGAAATACATATGCACCCAATATTGGAATACCTAAATATATAAAGCAAATATTAACAAAACTGAAAGGAGAAATAGACAGCAATACAATTACAGTAGGGGACTCAATGCCCCACTTTCAACAATAAATAGATCATCCAGACAGAAAATCAATAAGGCAAAAGAACACTCGAATGTCACTATAGACCAAATGGACTTAACAAACATACGTAACATTCCATCCAACAGCATCAGAATACACACTCTTCTCAAATGCTAATGCAACAATTCTCCAGCAGAAATCATATTTTAAAACGCAAAACAAGTGCTAACATATTTGAGAAGACTGATATATCAGGTATCTCTTCTGACCACAGTGGTATGAAACAGAAATCAATAATAGGACAAATACTCGAAAAATTCACAAATATGTGGAAGTTAGACAACACTGTCCTAAACAACCAATGGTTCAAAGAATAAATGAAAAGAGAAATCAGAAAATAGCTTGAGACAAATAAAAATGGAAACAAAACATACCAGATCTTATGGGATGCAGGAAAAGCAGTTCTAAGAAGGAATTTTAAAGTGATAGTGGAATTTTAAAGTGAACTTTAAAGGACAAAAAAAATCTCACATAAATAACCTAACTTCATATCTCAGGAAACTAGAATAAGAAGAACAAATCCCAGAGTTAGGAAATGGAAGGAAATAATGCAGATAACAGAAATAAATTAAAATATACAAAAAATAATAATAAAGATTAATTAAGCCAAGTAGTTTTTTAAAAAGATAAAGTTAACACACTAACCAAGAAAAAAGAGAGAAGACTTAAATCAATAAAATTATATATGAAGAAGGGAAAACAGTACAACTGATACTGAGAAATACAAAGGATCATAAAAGACTGATATGAACAATTATATACTAACAAATTAAATGAGCTAGAAGAAATGTACAACCTACCAAGACTGAATCAAGAAGGAGAAAATGTGACCAGACCAGTAATGAGTAAGGAGATTGAATCAGTAATCAAAACCCTACTCATAAAGAAAAGCCCAGGACCAAATGGTTTTACTGGTAAATTTAATCAAAAATTTCAAGAAGAATTAATATTAATCCTTTGCAAACTCTCAAAAATTTGAAGAAGAGGAAACACTCCCAAACTCATTTTACAAGACCAGCATTACCCTGATACCAAAGGCAAATAACAACACTAAAATTACAGGACTTTATAGTATCTCTGATGAACGAAGATGAAAAAATCCTCAAAAAGTGTTAGCAAACCAAGTGCAGTAATACATAAAAGGATCATACAGCATGATCAAGTGGAATTTGTCTCTGGGATGCAAGGATGGCTCAACATTCACAATAAATCACATCGATATACGACATTAACAGAATAAAGGGTAAAAATCATATAATCATCTTAATAGTTGCAGAAAAATTATTTGACATATTCAACACCCTCTCAGTAAGTTAAGTGCAGATGGAATGTACCTAAACATAACAAAGGCCATTTATGATAAGCCCACAGCTAACATCATACTCAGTGGTGAAAAACTGAAAGTTTTTCCTCTAAGATCAGGAAAAAGACAATTATGTCCACTCTCACCACTTGTATTGAACACAGTATTGGAAATCCTAGTCAGAGCAATAAGGAAAGAAAAAGAAAACAAAAGGCATTCAGCTGGAAAGGAAAAAATAAAAATGCCTCTGTTTGCAGATAATATGTTCTTACCCTGAGAACTGTTAGAACTAATTAATGAATTCTGTAAAGTTGCAGGATAGAAAATCAATATACAAAAATCAGTTGCACTTCTATATACTGAAAATGAATCATCTGAAAAAGAAATTGAAAAAACAATCCCATTTACAGCATCAGCATCAAAAACAATGCTCCGGAGGAATAAATTTAACCAAGGAAGTGAAAGACCTGTACAGTGAAAACTGTAACACAGGGATAAAATTAATTGAAGAAAACAAAAATGAATAGAAAGATATCCCATATTCATGGATTGGAAGAATTGTTAAAATGTCCATACTTCCAAAGCCGTCTGCATTCAGTGCAACCTCTATCAAAATTCCAATAGCATTTTTTACAGAAATAGAAAAAAAAACTATACTAAGATCCATATAGGAGCACAAAAGATGCGGAAAAGTTAATGCACTCTTGAGCAAGAAGAGCAAAGATAGAGGGATCACCCTTCCTGATTTCAAAATATATTACAAAGCTACGTAATCGAAAGAGTATGGTGCTGGCATAAGAACAGAACTGGAGTAGATTATGCTAAGTGAAGTAAGTCAAGCAGAAAAAGACAATTATATGGTTTCACTTATTTGTGGAACATAAGGAATAGCATGGAGGACATTAGGAGAAGGAGGGGGAAAATGAAGGGGGGAATCAGAGGGGGAGATGAGCCATGAGAGACTATGAACTCTGGGAAACAGAGTGTTTTAGAGGGGAGGGGTGTGGGGGGATGGGTCAGCCCGGTGATGGGTATAAAGGAGGGCCCATATTGCATGGAGCACTGGGTGTTATACGCAAACAATGAATCGTGGAACACTACATCAAAAGCTAATGATATACTCTATGGTGACTAACATATCCTAATTTAAAACATTTAAAAAAAAAGAAAGAACTAAAAAAACAAAAAACCAAACCAAACAAACAAAAAAACAGACATACAGACCAATGGAACAGAATAGAGACCAGATTTAAAATAGTTCATGTTTGGTTAACTGATCCTCAGCAGGGGTGCCAAGAACACACACTCGGGAAAGGATAAATGGTGCCGGGAAGACTTTATATCCACATGAGAAGAATGGAAACTGGACCCTTATCTCACGCCACATATGAAATAAGACCCGAAACCATAAAACCACTGGAAGAGCACTTAAGGTGAAAGTCATTGACATTGGTCTGGGTGATTATTTTTTTATATAATCCGAAAAGCACAGGCAAGAAAAGCAAAAACAAGTGGGACTATGAACTAAAATAATTCTGCATAACAAAGAAAACAATCAACAGAGTGAAGAGACAACTACAGAGTGGGGAGAAACATTCACAAATCATACATTTACTAAGCTGTTAATATTTGAAATATATAAGGCACTCAAAAACTCAATAGCGAAAGGGGCGCCTGGGTGGCTCAGTCGTTAAGCGTCTGCCTTTGGCTCAGGGCGTGATCCCGGCGTTCTGGGATCAAGCCCCACATCGGGCTTCTCTGCCGGGAGCCTGCTTCTCCCTCTCCCACTCCCCCTGCTTGTGTTCCCTCTCTCGCTGGCTGTCTCTATCTCTGTCAAATAAATAAATAAAATCTTGAAAAAAAAATAAAAATAAAAATAAAACTACCATATGACCCAGCAATCCCACTCTTTGGTATATATCCAAAAGAAATAAATCACTGTCTCAAAGAGATATCTGCATACCCCAGTTTAGAATTGCCACATTATTCAAATAGCCAAGGTATGGAAATAATGAAGAATTATTATTATCATTATAATAGATATCAAAAGATATCTGCATGCTGAAGAATTATTATTATCATTATAATAGATATCAAAAGATATCTGCATACCCCAGTTTAGAATTGCCACATTATTCAAATAGCCAAGGTATGGAAATAATGAAGAATTATTATTATCATTATAATGATGAATGAATGGATAAAGAAATGTATTATATACGTATATTACATAATTTGCTTTTAAAATGAAGGATATCCTACCATTTGTGATACAGTGGATGGACCTGGAGCATATTATGCTGAGTGAAATAAGCCTGACAGAGAAAAGCAAATATTGCATGATCTCATTTAAATGTGGAATCTAAAAAAATTAAACTTATAAAAGCAGAGAATAGAATGGTGGTTGCCAAGGACTGGGAGTAGGGGGAATGGGAAGACGTTGGTCAAAAGGTGCAGAGTTTCAGTCATGCAGGATGAATGCATTCTGGAGATCTAATGTGCAGCATGGTGACTGTAGCTAATAATACTATATTGTATACCGGAAACTTGTTAACAGAGTAGATGCTAAGTGTTCTCACCACAAAAAAGGGGGGGTAACTATGTAAAATGATGATATGTTAATTAGCTTGATTGTGGCAATCATTTCAGGGTATATACATATATCAAAACATTACACTGTAATCTTAAATATATACAATTTGTAATTGTCGATTATACCTCAATAACGCTGGAAAAAATTGCTAGTGGGCACTGTAAGTCTCTATGAGAGAGGTCCAGTTTGTAGTGTTTTCTTGTCTCATTAACACAGAAAGTCATTTGGGGACCATCTCTTCAGATGGCACTCCACCAGATACCCTACAAGAAACACAGTCATAGATCATTATAATACAGGATCCCAGTGCACCAATTACAGAAGAGGTTCAGGGGGGGAAAGCTGACTGTAGAGCGACTTCGCAGATGAGTTCTTACCAAAGGGGTGGCCAAATAGGGTGTGAAAAAAATATCATCTGAGTTGAAGCAAGAAGGGAAAAGTATCCAGACACATGTAACAACTTGCACAAAAGCTTGAAGACGTGAACCGCTGTTGCGGAGCTAGAGAAATGCCAGTTATTCTATATTATTGAAGTGTTAAGTTTTAGGGGTACAGTAAGGAGATAAAACTAAATAGGCCGGCAGGGGACAGATCAGAAAGGATCTTACAGCAGGTAAGGGGTTTGAGTTTAATTGTTGCATTGTTGCATTGAGTTCCTTAAGAGTTAATCAGATTCATTCATTTATTCTTCTTTTTAAGATTTATTTATTTATTTATTTATTTATTGAGCATGAGCAGGACAGGGACAAAGGGAGAGGGAGAAAGAATCTCAAGCAGACACCCCAGTGAGCATGGAGCCCAACCCAGGGCTCGATCTCAGGACTCCGAGATCATGACCTGAGCTGAAACCAAGAGTCGGATGCTTAACCAGCTGCACCACCCAGGCTCCCCTCATTCCTGTATTCTTTTATCCATGTATTCAACCTACATTTAATGAGCATCTGCAAGGTGCCCGGCTCCAGAGAAGGGACGAGTTGGGGGATTAACTGGGGGAGGCTAGGGACTGGTCACTGGCTGAAACTCCCCATCTAAGGGGAGTGTAGAACCACCTGCAGGCTTTACAGGGCTCCCTTGAAGCCTAGCCTGATCTACCAACACCAATGCCCTATCGGTTTTGCCCCTCGCGTCCTTGGGTGGGAGGGAAATGGCCCAGCTTCTTCAATCGTTCTTGAGCCTGGGATGGCCCGATGAGGCGACCATAGTCTGTCGCACCAGCTAGAACAAAATTAATGAAATGGATCATTGTCACTGAGGGGATGACCTATTGAAATAATTGAAAGGGGACTTGCCTGAGAGAGAAGGGGCCTGGGAAGGCAGAAGAGAAAACAAAGCTTGAAGATAAATAGTACTGGCAGCAACAACCTTTAATGACCTCAGCCCAGCAATGTGGAGATGACAAGGAATTCGCAGCAAAAAAGGCTAGTGATTTATGGAACACATGGGAGGAGGGTCCAGGCTGATGGCGGAAAGGCAGGTTATCTGTCAAGGCAGGTTGCTATCTTTAAAAAACAAATGTTGGCAAAGGGTGATTGGCAGCAAGCAAAGGGGCTCCTTCCAGTCTACCGAGGCGATGCCAACAGACTCCTCCCAACTGTTAATCATGGCATCTCCATTAGGTCCCTAATGAGCTTCTGGGTCGGACAACTGAGGACGGCAGGACCGAAGTCAGAGGAGAAGCCCCTACAAGGTTAATGGGCACATGGAGCCAAAATGGTGAGTGTGTGGTGGCAGGCAGCCGCCAGGCTTCTTTCTGTCAGTTCTGCAATCTCCAGAGGGAGGGAGCACAGTGAATTCTGGTCTCTTTCTGCCGTCACATCTGTGCTTGTGAAATGAGAGGCCAGGTCCTCACCTCACCTCACTCTACACTCATCTAGCTCGCCTCCATCCCTCCCACAGCAGCAGAGACGTGTTCACTCGGAGAAGAAAAATTCAGATAATGCAGCTCACCGAGGCTTCCTAGAAGTTCACAGTCAGGTTTTGCCCACCTAGATGGCTGGTCAGAACTAACAGCTTGTAGTCCAAAGAGTGATAGATTTCTTATACTACTAGTTTTGCTCATGTGATGTCTCAGACTAGAATTAACTATCTCGGCCAGTTTGTATAAAGGCTCTTGCTGCCCCCTACGTCTGACCTGTGATCCTGCCTGGACATGAAAGAATGAAGCTCGGATCTTGAATGAGAGCATCTCCACTCCACCTGTCACCAAAACGTGGCCTTCGGCAGTCACTTGGGAAATGTCTCTTTGGACTTGGGAGCAATGACCTCCCATAACATTTCAGAATCTCAGCCATCAGTTACTAGAGGAAATTCTGTATTGTTTTTCCTCATGAGTAAAGTATTGGTGGCTTTGGAATTGTATAACAGGGTTAAAATTGTCGTTTGGGCACAACTGTCTGAGTGTCCCTGGGCAAGTTAATCTCCAAGACCCAGTTTTCTGATCTGCACAGTGCGGCTGTAGCTGGAGTTTACCAGTTCCCGTGCTAGGGCTCTGTGGTCAACAACACTCATTTCCCTCCTTCTCTATCCTCCTCTCTGTTCAACATTTTTGTTCCAGTGTCCAATTAGTAACTGGCCATCACACATAGATTCCAAAGAGATAATATATTTGGAAGATAGGTACTAGTGACCTTATCTGGCAAAGCTTTGCAACAATCCCCACCGAGGCTGAAGGTTTTGCCCCCTCCCCAGGTCACTGGAATAAAATGTGGTTACTCACACATAATACACTGGGCTGTGTGTGCGACAAGCATGGTGGACCATTGCCTAGGCAGTCCCTTTGATGTTGGCTAAACCACTTTGGTTTGGGTAGTTTTCCTTTGCAGGATAGCTGGGGTAGACCATGGATTCCAAATCTTTACGCAACAGATTTCATCCCAAAACATTTGCTTTCCAAGCAAGGCCTTGACGTTCAAGATGACCGCCCTCAGCTCAAAGTTGGCTCTCAGCCTGGATTTTGTCTCTCTCACGGTAGGTTTTCTGAAATCCACAGCAATTAGTCTCAAAACACCTGAAGTCGTTCATTCTTCTTTCCACTGAAGCCCTGTGGTTATAAAAAGGGTTTTAGAATCGGCAGCACTGTGATACACCAACTCCGGACAGCCAAACTCAGTCACCTGCTAGGTTTGACCAGAAGAATATTGCCACCCAATCCCCCGACCCCTGAGGATCTAGATAGCTCTTCACAGCATTCATGTATCCTTCTCCTGTTGTAACCCACTTTCCCTCTTGGAAATCTCCCCTCAATAACTCAGGCCCAAGCCAATCGGTATATCCTATTTCTGGCCACAGAAACTTGCTCAGCAGTGAGCATTCCACCCAAATGGAGCCAGTGTGTTACCATGGCCCTGTACAGGTAAATACAATGATATTTTGTTTAATAACAGACAATAGCTACCTCTCCTTACCTTTAGAGTATTTCCTTAAAAACATAACAGGTAGGCAAGACCTTGAAGTCATAAGCTTAATAAACCCAGTCTCTAGACTATAGTACAAGGTCACAGGCCTTCTGACTCTACAAACTACAAGCACATACGTCCATAACTGACTCAGGAGTCTCCCATAACATGTACAGAAGGCTAGCACAAGGCCATCACAGAAGGCTAGCACAAGGTACATCCATTTGTCTCAAAGAGATTTTAAAAAAGTGTTCATTTTTCTTTTTTTCTACTTTACTATGTAAACTGTGAAATTCTGCCCAGATGTGTAGTCTTGTACCACCTAAATGCATGTAAGTTCATGCACACTCAAGAAAAAAATTAGGTTTAATCAAAACAGTATGGTCCTGGCACAAAATCAGACATATATATGAATAGAACAGAATATAAAGCCCAGGAATAAACATGGACTTATATGGTCAGTTAATCTATGACAAAGGAGGCAAGATATACAATGAAGAAAAGACCACCTCTTCAATGAATGGTTCTAGGAAAATTGGACAGCTGCATACAAGAGAATGAAACTGGATCACGTTCTGAACCATACACAAAAATAAATTAAAAATGGATTAATGACCTAGATATGAGACCTCAAACCATAAAACTCCTAGAAGAAAACATAGGCAGTAATTTCTTTGACATCAGCCATAGTAATAGTTTTCTAGATACATCTCCTGAGGCAAGGGAAACAAAAGCAAAAATTAAACTATTGGGACTGCACCAAAATAAACGCTTTTGCGCAGTGAATGAAACCATCAATGAAACACAAATGCAGCCTACTAAAAGACAGAAGATATTTTTAAATGATATATTTAATAAGGAGTTAAATATCCAAAATATATAACAAACTTACACAACTGAACTCCAAAAAATGAATAATCTGATTAAAAAATAGGCAGAAGGGGCGCCTGGGTGGTGCAGCGGTTAAGCATCTGCCTTCGGCTCAGGGCGTGATCCCGGTGTTCTGGGATCGAGCCCCACATCAGACTCCTCCGCTGAGAGCCTGCTTCTTCCTCTCCCACTCCCCCTGCTTGTGTTCCCTCTCTCGCTGGCTGTCTCTCTCTCTCTGTCAAATAAATAAATAAAATCTTAAAAAAAAAAAATAGGCAGAAGGCCTGAATAGAATTTTTTGCAAAGAAGACATACAGACGTCCAACAGACACATGTAAAAATGCTCAACGAATCATTACAGAAATGCAAATCAAAACCACAACGAGGTATCTATCACCTTACACCTGTCAGAACGGCTAAAGTCCAAACACAAGACACAACAAGTGTTGGCAGGGATGTGGAGAAAAGGGAATCCTTGTCCACTGTTGGTGGGAATGCAAATTGGTGCGGCCACTGCAGAAAACAGTATGCAGGTGCATTAGATATTACCGACAGGTGCATACTATTACCATATGATCCAGTAATTCCACTACCAGGTATTTACCCAAAGAAAACAAAAACACTTATTTGCAAAGATATATGCACTCCAGTGTTTACTGCAGCGTTATTTACAATAGCAAAAATATGGAAGCAGCCCAAGTTTCCATCAATAGATGAATGAATAAGGGAGATGTGGTATGTATACACCATGGAATATTACTCATCCATAAAAAGGAAAGAAATCTTAGTATTTTCAACAACATGGGTACCTAGCCGGTATAATGCTAAGTGAAATAAGTCAGTTAGAGAAAGATAAATACCATATAATGTCATTCATTGTGGAATTTAAGAAACAAAACAAATGAATAAGAAAAAAAAAAAGACAAACCAAAAATAGCAGACTCTTAAACACAGAGAACAAGCTGGTGGTTGCTGGAGGGGAGCTGGGTGGGGGAATAGGTGAAACAGATAAAGGGGATTAATAGTACACTTATATTGATGAGCACTGAATAATGTATACAATCGTTGAATCATTATATTGTACACCTGAAACTAATATAACACCATGTTAAATTATACTTTCATTAAAAAGGGGGAAAAAAGACCAAATGAGGTTTGTTCCCTCTTCTCTATTGGCAGGGAGTGGGGAGGAGTTTCTTTTTCTAGAAGGATTTTTAAACTCCCCAATAGCCCTTTTGCTGGAAGTGCTGGCACAAAGACCCTCACTCTTCTCCACATTTGAATCTGGAAGGATGAGCTGCAGCCATTTCCACACCCTGAGGGGAGAAGCTGCCTGAGAAGCAGCCAGCCCCAAGGAACCAGAGCCAAGGATCTGGGAGGAAGAAGCAGGATCATGATTTCATCTGAATCCCTGGGTCCAGCCATGTCTGACGATCCCTGAGCTTTGCTAGTTCATAAACCAAAATGTTCCCTTTTTCCTTAAGTAAATTTGGTACAGTTTTCTATCTCTTGCTAGAGAAAGCATCCTCGCTGATATAATGGCCAATTATAAGCATTGGAAGTGTTTTTCCAAATCTTGAAAAATGACTGTGTTCTAGTAAACACCCGAGTCTCTGAGTCAGGAGGGCTATCAAGGCAAAACATTCAGCTCCTGCTCAAATACTTTATGTGATGCTCAGAGCCAGTGGGGGGATCTTGTTACCTGCACCACGGCTCTCTCCATCCTCATCAGCCCTATCTTCCTTGTGTCTCCTCTGTCTTCCCCCACCAAGCCAAACATTGGACCACAGGTAACACATGCATACCTCTTTTCCTCAAGGGCTCTCTAAATCAAAGTCAGGCCTCATGTCTCTCTAAATCGATATGCTCTTCTCCAGGCTAAATTTCATTATTTATGCACCTGGTACACAATCATTCTTTATTTAAAACCGGATCAATAAATGGGGAGTGACTCCTTTAATGAAGGCTATTGAAATCTATTTGCCTTATTATAGTGCTGGATGGTCTCAGCATCCTACAAGTGGCATCCTACAGGTGCATGAGACCTGTGGCCTCGGCCTAGGTTCCTGGTAGGCAATTACCTGGAACACCAGATTCAAGGACGGAGCAGAAGATTTTGGAAGATTGTGCTTTGTTTAGGAGGCCAGAAGTCACTAGTCTCTGTCATAGTTTCAGGCACAGAGAAGCTCCCAGGGGCCCGTTAATGAACAAAAGATGCACCAGGGACTGTGCAGAAACGGAACAGCTTGGGTCCAGCTGCTCTGTGTCTCTTCCCATTAAGGAAAAAGAAAAATCAAAAAGGTTTTAATTAAAGAAGACAACAAGCTTCAGAGTCACGTTCTCAAACTGAGTTTGAGCAAGAACTTCATCTCTCTGTATCCCCTTCCTCATCAGGGGAAATTACCACCTGCTTCAAGTGTATGGATATTTAAGCCCGGAGACCATTATCTGGCACACCATGTTGGAAAAAAATACTAGTATTAGTTGTTCCAAAAATATCATTTATTACTATGATTACTTGTGGCTTCTTGTGGCTTCTGGCCCAGCAAGTGCCCCTCTGAGGGCATGAGTTTAATGGCTCGCCCTTGGAAGAAGAAGAAAATACTGCCAACGATTCCAAATGATTCCAAATGAGAATGCTCTTGAGGTTGTGTTTTACTTCTTGTTCCTCCAAATTTGTGCGACAATCTTATTATATAAAACCAGTCATTACAAAAGAAAGCAGAAGCGCAGCCATTCACAAAACAAAGGCAAACAAGAAACCAGCCCCCAAATTTTCATTCATTGGATTGAAGGTTCTCGTAGTAGGCTTCTTTACTTTGGGGTACACCTGTGTAGGTGCCCAGTAAATGTTCTACCCAGAACGGTAGAAACTCTTAATGAGTAGCTGGGAGGTGAGGCATTTGGAACACAGGAGTAGTGTTGGCTCTTCCCGCCTAGTGGTCAACAAATCTTGAGCTAATTCTGGAGTGGGGTCAAGAACACTAATATCAGGGGCACCTGGGTGGCACAGTGGTTGAGCGTCTGCCTTCGGCTCAGGGCGTGATCCCAGCGTTATGGGATTGAGCCCCACATCAGGCTCCACCGCTATAAGCTTGCTTCTTCCTCTCCCACTCCCCCTGCTTGTGTTCCCTCTCTTGCTGGCTGTCTCTATCTCTGTAGAATAAATAAATAAAATCTTAAAAAAAATTTTTTTAAAAAGAACACTAATATCAAACCTTTCCTAACATGGGCAATCCAAAAGAGATCAGGAATACCCGAAAGTGAGGTCAGAACTCAGGGCATCATCTAGGTCAGAGGAAGACAGAGGCTTGAGGAAACTGTTGAATGTTATACACCTGTGACCCATTAAGAGCACTGAGGGACAGTAGTCCTGTAAGAGCCCTCATCCATGTATAGGGTCTTCTCTGAGGTTGTCCCAGGGTAGGAGGGGCAGTGGAAAGAGCAGACTCCTAGTTAAACTGCTAATTAATCATGAGACCCTGGGGAAGTCACAATATAGCTGCCTGGCCTTAAGCCCGTTGACTGAGAATTGTTTGTATTCTATGGAGCCCAGTTTGGAATCACGGCCAAGAAAGACTGTGAACATAGAGCACCTGTCTGTACTGGAAGAGGACTCTCTTAGCAGCAACAGACTCCAAAGTCACCTCTGGCAGAGTTAACCCAGCTTTTGGTTTCTCTGTTGGGTCCTCAGAGCATTCCACCACAACAACCCGGACAGGTCTATGAATGGACAGGTGGAAACTCATATCTGAAGAAGACTACACCATCTGGTGGGTGCCTTTACTTTGAAGTGGTCAAAATAGCATAGAAAGCTTAAGCAGAATTATTGATAGTTCTGTTTTGAGAAATGTCACCAAAAATGAGACTTCTGATAGTAAAAAAGAGCTTTCTAACACCAATTGATAGACTGTTGGGTAATGTCATAATTGCTGTTGCTAGAGTGGTCATTAAAATAACATAATTATGCTAAATAGTTTGTAAAAAAGAGAGAGAGAGCGAGCAATGGAACACACTTGTGACATGAACTAGTGAGTAATTGTGCTGAAATAATTTATGCCAACAACTCCTTGCGAGCCTCCATCAAGTTGAATTACTGTCCGCTAGGGTCTTGCCCATAAGCTAATTTGACAGCTGGCTAAAAAAAGAAGTGATAGGACAGAAGAGTGTCCAGACTAAATATAAGAGGGTGAGAGAACAAAGTGCAAAATTGCAGTCAGCCCTGTGACATCGCCATGTCACATGAGGTCTGGCTAAAGACAAATTGTGAACCGGAATCTTCCCCTGTGGTTTTCTAGAACCAAACGTGGGCATTTTCTGCTGGTCACCTCAAGTTAATTCCCTCAAAATTATATGCCTTAAAGGTACCACAAGGGCCGATCAGTTGAGTGTGCCTGTGACAAATTATGCACAGCTTTAGTATATCAAGAATACTCTTATGCTACATTACTTTGTACAGAGGATATAATTTGTATTAAGAAAAGCACATAGATTCATTTGTGTGAAAAAAATGCTTAGAAAAAAACAGTCTTTAAATAAAATGCGGTCTTTAACTTTTCAGGTAATATATAAGAATGTTTTACACTTTCTGTTATAACTGCCTTCTTCCCATAAAGACTTTAATTGTCAATAAAAGAACATATTAGATCTTAAATGATCTTCCCCTGTTCCACCCGCAAGTCAACCAAAGATCAATTTCCCAGTTTCTTCTTCTTGAGTTCAATAAATGAAAGGAAACTGCCCAGAGGTACGATACCCACAATCTGCACCTACAGCGGTTACTGTTGGGATTTTTCACCTGCTTATTAATCCACCCTCTTCTTGCCTCCCCTTCCTCCCCTAGAAAGCATTAACTCCTGGGCAGAGCCTCAGCTTCCTCGTCTCCGTGTGCTAGGAAAGCCATACTCCATTTCTTACTGATGTTGCATCCTGTTCACTTACTCAACTCAGCAGTGAGCTCTCTTTTCTAGAAACAACCATTTCCTTCAAGTGAAGTCAATGGTGAGGGCAAGCGGCAAATACACCCTTTCCTTAAATAATATGATTTATACTGGCCTTTGCACTGAGTATCAACCACTCCTGGAATACAGAAGCGATGCAGTGGCTAGAAAAATGGCACTTGCCTTGACCCTCTGCCACCTCCTTCCCGTACACCATAATCTTTCCTGTGTCCATCAAACAACCTGAAATCCTTTTCTTTCTTGTAACCCCAAAGTGACCTCTGGGCTTTGAAAGGTCAGATCCTAAAACCCTTCTGCAAGAGAGAGTCCCCACCGACCAGTGGATGGGATCGTGTGTCCAAGTGTTTTGAATTGGATATACTGGCGCTGACTAGAGGCAAAAATGGTCCTGGAAATTGTTCTATTTTGTTTTTTGTACACCTATTCCTCAATTATATGGCTACTGTAGACTGGACCCAACACATAAAAGTCGGAAATAGAGCTCTACTGATTAAGGAGGGCATGTGTTGTGATGAGCACTGGGGGTTATACGCAACTAATGAATCATTGAACACTACATCAAAAACTAATATCGGCTAACTGAACATAGTAATAATAATAAAGCTCTAAATTCATTTGAGGTTCTTGGTCTAATTATTTCCTGTAAACATAGGCCCTTAGGCCAGAGATTCACAAATTTAGCCCTGCATTAGAAGTGGTTGGGGGCTTTAAGATAGCCCAACCCCAAGTTGCTTCTTTATCATTTATTATTTTTTAGTGGATCCAAACGAAGTGTTTTAGCATAACATGTATATGTATGTATATGTGTGTGTATGTATGTATATGTATGTATATGTATGTATGTGTATGTATGTGTATGTCTGTGTATGTATATGTATGTATATGTGTGTATGTGTATGTATATGTATGTATATGTATGTATATGTATGTATATGTATGTATATGTATGTATATACATATATATATAATGTCAATATTTCGAAAATGATCCAAATGTCTACGTCTATTTTACATTAACTGCATTTTTTTTCATTTTACCTTTGGACTTTCTGATCTTTTCACCCATTTCTCCCACCCCCTACCCCAACCTCTGGCAACCACCAATCTGTTCTTTGTATCTATGAGCTCCTTTTGTTGTTGTTTTTTGTTTTTGTTTTGTTTTAGATTCCAAATATAAGAGAGATTACACAGTATTTGCCTTTGTCCGACTTATTTCACACAGCGCAATGCCCTTGAGGTCCATCCACGTTGTCACATAGCAAGATTTCATTCTTGTGTACAGTTGAGTACAATTTCTATCCATTCATCCATTGACGGACACTTGGTTTGTTTCTAGAACTTGGCTATTGGAAATAGTGCCACAAGAAACATGAGAGCCCATATATCTTTGTTAATTGGTGTGTTCCTTTTCTTCAGGTATATACCCAGAAATGGATGGATCATATGGTACTTCTATTTTTAATGTTTTTAGGAAACTCCATACTGTTTTCAACATGGCTACACTATTTACATTCCCACAACAATGCACAAGGGTTCCCTTCCTCCATATCCTTACCAACTCTTGTTATTTCTTGTCTTTGGTAATAGCCATTCTAACAGCAGTGAGATGATAACACATTGTGGTTTTGCTTTGTATTTTTCTTATGATTAATGTTGCTGAGCTTCTTTTCACGTTGCTGTTGGCTATCTGTATGTCTTCTTTGGGAAAATGCCCATTAAGAGCTTCTGCCCATTTTTAATTGAATTATTTGTTTGGCTATTGAGTTGCACAAGTTCTTTATATGTTTTAGCTATTAGCCCCTCATCAGATATGTAAATTGTAAATATTTCCTGCCATTCAGTATGTTGCCTTTTCATTTTGCTATGGTCTTCTTTGCTGTGCAGAAGCTTTTTCAGCGCCCCACTTACTCATTTTTGCTTCTGTCGCTTTTACTTTGGTTTCAAATTCAAAAAATCATCTCCAAGACTGATACTGAGTTGCTTACTGCCTATGAAGAGTTTTATCATTCAGGTCTTTAGTTCGAGTCTTTAACCCATTCTATTTATTAGTTTTGGAGGTAGAATTTAATGATTCATTAGTTACATGTAACCCCCAGAACTCATTACATCATTACTGCCCATCACCCAATTATCCCTTCCCCCACCCACCTCCCCTCCAGCCACCCTCAGTTTGTTTCCTAGAGTTCACTGTCTTTTATGGTTTGCCTCCATCTCAATTTTCATCTAATTTTATTTTTCCTTCTCTTTCCCCATGTTCATCTGCTTTGTTTCTTAAATTCTACATAGGAGTGAAATCATATGGTACTTGTCTTTCTCTGACTGACTTTGTAACTTAGCATAATACCCTTTAGTTTCATCCATGTTGTTGCAAATGGCAAGATTTCATCCTTTTTGATGGCTGAGTAATATCCCATTTTGTGTGTGTGTGTGTGTGTGTGTGTGTGTGTGTGTGTGTGTGTATACCACACCTTCTTTATCCATTCATCTGTCGATGAACATCTGGGCTCTTTCCGTATTTTGGCTATTGCGGATATTGCTCCTAGAAACTTTGGGGTGCATATGCCCCTTTGAATCACTATATTTGTATCCTTTGGCCAAATACCTAGTAGTGTAATTGCTGCGTTGTAGGGTAGCTCTATTTTTAACTTTTCGAGGAACCTCCACACTGTTTTCCAGAGTGGCTGCGCCAGCTTGCATTCCCACCAGCAGTGTAAGAGAGTTCCCCTCCTCCACATGCTCGCCAACATTCGTTGTTTCCTGTCTCATTCATTTTAGCCATTCTGACCCATGTGAGGTGGTATCTCATTGGGATTTTGATTGGTATTTCCCTGATGCCGAGTGATGTTGAGCATTTTTTCATGTGTCTATTGGCCATTTCTATGTCTTCTTTGGAGAAATGTCTTCTGCCCTTTCCTTGACTGGATTTTTTTGTTTTTTTGGGTGCTGAGTTTGATAAGTTCTATATAGATTTTGGATACTAGCCCTTTATCTTGTATGTCATTTACAAATATCTTCTCCCATTCTGTAGGTTGCCTTTTAGTTTTGTTGACTGTTCCTTTGCTGTGCAAAAGCTTTTTATCTTGATGAAATCCCAGGAGTTCATTTTTGCCTTTGTTTCCCTTGGATTTGGAGATGCATCTAGCAAGAAATTGCCGTGGCCAAGGTCACAGAGGTTGCTGCCTGTGTTCTCCTCTAGGATTTTGATGAATTCCTGTCTCCCATTTAGGTCTTTCATGCCTTTTGAGTTTATTTTTGTGTATGGCATAAGAAAGTGGTCCAGTTTCATTCTTCTGCATGTGGCTGTCCAATTCTTCCAACACCATTTTTTGAAGACACTGTCTTTCTCTTGTTTCCCCATAGGATATTCTCTGCTGCTTTGTCGAAGATTAGTTGACCAAAGAGTTGAGGCTCCACTTCTGGGTTCTCTATGCTATTCCATTGATCTATGTGTCCGTTTTTGTGCCAGTACCATACTTTTTAGATGATTACAGCTTTGTAATACAGCTTGAAGTCTGGAATTGTGATGCCTCCAGCTTTGGTTTTCTTTTTCAACATTCCTTTGGTTATTCAGGGTCTTTTCTGGCTCCATACAAATTTGAGGATTGTTCGTTCCAGCTCTATGAAAAGTGCTGATGGTATTTTGATAGGGATTGCTTTGAACGTTTAGATTGCTTTGGTCATTAATACATTCTGAGATCATATCTGTGTATAGTGTAAGATATTGATCGAGTTTCATTTTTTTGCAGTGGCCGTCCAGTTTCCCCAACACCATTTATTAAAGAGACTGTCCTTTCCCCATTGTATACTTTTGGCTCCTTTGTCATAAATTAATTGACCATGTATGGATGGGTTTATTTCTGGAATCTCTATTCACTTCCATTGATTTATGTGTCCACTTTTATGACAATACCATAATATTTTAATTACTATAGCTTTGTAATTTAGTTTGAAATCTGGGAGCATGATAGCACCAACTTTGTTCTTTCTCAAGATTGCTTTGACATTGGATGCTTTTTATGGTTCCATACAAATTTCAGAGTTGTTTATCCTAGGTCTGTGTAAAATGTCATTGGAAATCCAGTAGGGATTTAACTGAATCTGTATATTGCTTTGGATATTACGGACACTTTAACAGTATTGATTATTCTAATCCAAAAGCATGGAGTATCTTTCCATTTATTTGTGTCTTCTTTACTTTCTTTCATTAATGTCACATAGTTTGCTGTATATAGGTTTTTCACCTCACTGGTTACATTTATTTCTGGGTATTTTATTCTTTCTGATGCATAGTAAATGGAATTGTTTTCTTCTCTGATAGTTTTGTATTAGTGTATAGAAACACAACAGACATTTGTGCATTAATTTTATATCCTGTAACTTTACTGAATTTATGAGTTCTAAGAGTTTTTTGATGGAGTCTTTAGGCCTTTCTATAAATAATAGCATGTCATCTGCAAATAGCGATAGTTTTACTTCTTTCTTTCTAACTTGGATGCCTTTTATTTCTTTTTCTTGACTAATTGTTCTGGCTGAGACTTCCAAATACTTTCAACATTAAATAGAAGTGGCAAGAGTGGACATCCTTGTCTTGTTCCAGATCAGATCTTTGAGGAAATGCTTTCAGCTTTCAACTGTTCTGTATGATGTTAGCCGTGTGCTTGCCATATACGGTCTTAAATATGTCAAGGTACATTTCCTCTATACCCACTCTGTTGAGTTTTTATCATAAAATGGATATTGAATTTTGTCAAATGCTTTTTATGCATCTATTGAGATCACCATGATTTTTATCTTTCATTTTGCAGATGCGGGTACCACTTTGAACTGTGGGTGTTGCAACATCTTTGCCTCCCTGAAATAAATCTCACTTGATCATGCTGTTTGATTCTTTTAATGTCTTGTTGAATTTGGCTTGCTAATATTCTGTTGAGGATTTTTGCATCTATGTTTATCAGGAATATTTTCTTTTCTTGCGGCATCCTTGTCTGGTTTTGGTAGGAGGCTAATGCTGGCCTCATAAAATGAGTTTGGAAGAGTTCCCTCCTCTTCTAATTTTTGGAAGAGTTTGAGAAGGATTGGTACTTTTTTTTTTTTTAATGTTTGGTAGAACTCACCAATGACACCATCTGATCCTGGGCTTTTGTTTGTTGGGAGGTATTTAATTACTAATTCTTTAGTAGTAATTCTTCTGGTTTTTAAAAAAAAATTTTATATTCTATTTTATATTTCATTATAATTCCGATAAGGTAGGTAGGTTGTATGTTTCTAGGAATTTATCCATTTCTTCTAGGCTGTCCAATTTGTGGGCCTAGGTTGTTCGTAGTAGGCTCTTATGATCCTTTCCAGTTCTGTAGTGTCAGCTGGAATGTCTCCCTTTCACTTCTGGTTTTATTTATTTGACTTTCCTCTTCCCCCTCCCCCACCTCGGTGGCTTCCATACCATTTAAATCAGTTTAAAAGCCATTAATGCCTGGAGGTGAGCCCAGGCAGTTTTTAAAGCTCAGCAGGTGATTCTAGTGGCTACCAAGTTTGAAAGACTGGTCTGGGGCCATAGTTCTCAATTGTGGCTGCATGCTGGAATCACCCAGAGATCATGTAACAAATCTGACTCCCAGGAGTACCTGAAACCAATCAAGTCACAAGCTCTGGGAGTGGGCTGGGAATCAGTGGGTTTTGAAGCTCCCAGATGATTCTAATGAGCACACATTTGAGAACCATTTCAGTAGGCAAATCCCTTCATGAAAAATACATATAAATCTCATGGCAATGCCCCTCAACTGCTAACTTTAGGAAAATACCTTTCCTACCTATTGGCAAGTGTCCATTCTTATAAAATCCACTGAACTTAATTCTTCCCTAATAATTTTTTTCTTTTAAGCCTTATTGAGGATTAATTGATAAATATAATTGTATGCATTTAAAGCACACGACAGGATGGTTCGATGTACATATACACTGCCAAATTACTACCAAGATCAAGATAATTAACACACCCACCACCTCACATAGTTTGTGGGGTGAGAATGATTAAGATCTATTCCCAGTAAATTTTAAGTATACAATATCTTATTATTTACTACAGTCACTGTGCTGTGCAGAAGATTCTCAGAACTTGTTCTTATAACTGAAAATGTGTACCTTTCAGCCTACATCACCCCATTTCCTCCTTCCTCCAGTATCAGGCAACCACTGTTCCACTCTCTATTTCTCTATGAAATTGGCTTTTTTCTTTTTTTTTAAGATTCCACATATAAGTAGTACCATACAGTATTTGTTGTCTTTTTCTGTCTGGCTTATTTCGCTTAGCCTAATGCCCTCTAGGTTCATTTGGGTTGCCACAGTTGGCAGGATATTCTTTTCTATGGCTGAATAATATTCCATCATATACACACACCACATTTTATTTATCCGTTCATCTGTCGATGAATGCTTCTGTTGTTTCCATATCTTAGCTCTTGTGAATAATGCTGCAATAAACATGGAAGTGCAGCTATCTCTTTAAGATATTGATTTCAGTTCCTTCAGACACATAACCAGGAGGGGGATTGCTGGATAATACGTAGTTCAATTTTTAGGAATTGAAATTTTTAGGAACTTGGAGGAACTACCATACTGTTTTCCATAACAGCCGTACCAATTTGCATTTCCACCAACAGCTGTAAGGTTTTCCTCTTCTTGCCGTCACTTGCTATCTCTTATCTTTTCAATAATAGACATCCTAACAGATGTGAAATGATATCTTATTGCGGTTTTGATTCCCATCTGTCTGATAATGAGTGATGTTGAGCACCTTTTCATACATCTAGTGGCCATCTGTATGTCTTCTTTGGAAAAATATCTATTCAAGTCCTTTGCCCATTTTAAAATAAGATTATTTGCTTTGTTGCTATCAAGTTGTATGATCCACTCTCACTTTCTGGGGTAGATAACCCCTCTTCCAGGTTGCTCAGCTTCTCTCTATGGCTCTGAAATTCCTCTAATCTTTCTTGGATTATTTCTGGCAAACATGCAGAGACACACAAACAGATACACACATAGCTTAGAGAGAATATTACAATCTGGGGGCGCCTGGGTGGCACAGCGGTTAAGCATCTGCCTTTGGCTCAGGGCGTGATCCCGGCGTTCTGGGATCGAGCCCCACATCAGGCTCCTCTGCTATGAACCTGCTTCTTCCTCTCCCACTCCCCCTGCTTGTGTTCCCTCTCTCGCTGGCTGTCTCTCTCTCTGTCGAATAAATAAATAAAATCTTTAAAAAAAAAACAAAAAAACAAGGATAAAGTCTGAAAGTCTGGTTATGATGCTCTAACAGTAGACTGAATGATGGGTTCGTGAGTGTTTATTCACATTTCTGTGTTTAAAATATTTTATTAAAAATCGAGGGATCACCGTCGTCATGTTTTTAAAAAGGTGTTACAACATTATACACAGAAAACGGTATCTACACACTAGTTATTAGACAAAAGAGGCAAATTTGCTATTTCAGTCAAAAGGTTTGGCATTTGTTTTGTTTTTATTTATTTATTTTTTATTTTTTTAAGATTTTATTTATTTATTTGACGGAGAGAGAGACAGCCAGCAAGAAAGGGAACACAGGCAGGGGGAGTGGGAGAGGAAGAAGCAGGCTCCCAGCGGAGGAGCCAGATGTGGGGCTTGATCCCAGGACTCCGGGATCACGCCCTGAGCCGAAGGCAGATGCTTAACGACTGAGCCACCCAGGCGCCCTGGCATTTGTTTTGTTTTTAGTGAGGAAAGTGGTTCTAGATCTGCACTGTCTACCTGAGGCTTTTTAAAGTAAAGCTAAAATTAAATAAAATTTGAAATTCAATCTTCAGATACACTAGTCCCAATTCAAGGGCTAAATAACCACATGTGGCTAGTGGCTTCATTATTGGACAGCACAGCGAAGACTGTAAAACATTTCTTTCTTTGCAGAAAGTTCTATCAGACAGTTCTGGTCTAGATAATCACATTGAATTATATGGCAAGATGCAAATGACTTTTCTGCAATTAACCTCCATCCTTCTCCCCTTCGTATTGGAATAAACCAAAGCAATCTATTATTTAGGATGAATCTGCGAATGAGTGATGCAAATTAGTAAGTGGTAAATCTATTGTTTTTAATCTTCCTAGAAAACAGTTACTAAATTCAAAAATTACTCTACCCATATATCTAGAACTGTACTTTTATATGACTGTTGTGTATAAGTTTATGTCTAATGGCTAGTAGGCAAAAAATTGACCATTGAAAAGTACTAATCAATGTCTAATATTAATTACAGGAGGGACCAACTGATATTCAAGTGAGGTAATAAGTCAGGAAAGATGTCTGCCCAGAGAGTCAGGACAATATAATTTCAAGTTTTTCAAATTACAAAGCAAAACGGGTTTGTTTTAGCAGGTAAAATAATACTAAAAACTGTGTAAAGAAAACACCTAATCATCACGCCCCACTCAACCCTACTACACTCGTGACCCTTTCTGACAGCATGGAAGTGCTCGTGCAAACATACGAGAGCAACAACAGACATACAGAGGATGTTTTTGTTTTTACCAAAGAGCCATATTATACATTTTACTTTGCAATTTTCTTTTTTTTTCCCCTTAGCAATATGTCACAGACATCCTTACATGTCTACAGATATTTGTATAAACTCACTTTTCCTCAATCTCTTTCTGCGTATACACAGAGAGATGCATATACACATATATTCATGCATGTATGCATGTCTACACATATATACACACGTATGTGGGTGCACGTATATCATTTTGCATAATGGGCTGTCATTCATGCTGGGCAAGGGCAGGCCGCTCGTAGCAGTTTCTTGCTTTTTCTTTGTTAACTAGTTTCTATGCACCCCCCGCCCCAGACTTTTTCTTCCCCGCATCAATCCCAGATAATTCATGTTAACTGCCCCTGGTGTTCGTCCACATTTTTTCCACACTCGTAAAACACATTAAAGAACTTTTATACATTCTTTTATTGTTTTTTGTCATTGTCATTTTATTTCTAGCTTGGGCCCACCATAAATTCACCCAAACAAATATTCTTATACCTTCATTTTTCAACAGTTGTGTTTTTATTTCTATACGGAGTGTCTCAGAAGGGTGGGTGTGTGTATTTTTGGTTTTGGAAAGCAGTCTGGAGAAATATATTAAAACTATCTCCTATTTCTGCCAGCAATATGTGGGTACCCCTTTCTCACACTTACTCAACAGCAAAAGATATTATTTCTCCTTAAAGTTTTGCCCATCTGACGGATGTAAAGTGGTATCTCATTACCGTTGTGCTGACTCTGACAACTAAGATATTTAATACCTTCTCGTTTATTAGTCTCTCAGATTTACTTTTTTTTTTGTCCTGTATTTGCTTATACATTTCTTTTTCCTACTCTTTTCTGGAGTTTTGTCCTTTTTTTCAGTTTATAAAATCTCTCTAGATATTGCCTAATTCTTTCATTTTCATTGCTTTTTTGGGTTTTTTTGTTTTTTGTTTTTTTAAACCTACTGTCATTTGATTTGGCTGATATCTTTTATTATTCAAGATTTTATTTTTGCATACAAACAGGCCTCTATTTTCTGATATAGATTTTACATATCCTGTCATGATTAAGGTCTTCTCCATCCTCATTATATAGTTTCTGAGATTATCTTAAAATTTGTCTTACATGCATCTTTAATCTCCCTAGAATTTATTTTTTGCATAATGAGAGCTGGGGTCCAACTCTGTTTTCTTCCAGAGGAATAGTAGGTTTTGCCAGCACCATTTATTAAACAACCCATTCTTTTCACCACTGAATTGAATCCTGCTTTTCTTATATTAAATTTTCATATACCCTAAGATCTAATTCTTGATAGTCTATTTTGTTCCACTAACATGTCTGTTCCCATGCCAATGTCACATAAATTTAACTACGATGATTTTATAGCAGGTTCCTGTTTCTAAAGCAAATCTTCATTCTTCTTTTTTGAGCTTTTTCTTCGCTCTTCTTGGATATTTTTTATTCTATATAAATTTCATGCCCATTTTATCCTAAATAAAACAAAGTAAACAAACAATCAAACAAAAACCACTATAGAGATCCTAAATACATGCTAATTTGGAGAGATTTTTTAAATGAAACTACGTCATTCCATTCAAGAGCATACTCTTTCCATTTGCTTAGATCTTGATTTAGACTTTTTTCATAAATTCTGACCTTTACTTATTTTTCATAAAGTCCTGTGGCTGTAGTCAAATTAATTGTCATACCAGGAAATAAGCTTGACAAAGCAGGCATTGAGGGCCTTGCAAGGCCCCGCATTGAAGGTGGAAGAGTGGATGTGACTGCAAAAGTTGCAGGAGACAACCTGGTCCTCGTTGTAGCCTAGGATACCCTTAGGGGTCCCTCTGATGGTCACCACCTTCTTGACGTCATATTTGACAGCTTTTTCTAGATGGTAGGTCAGATCCATAACCAGCACATTGGAGGTGGGGACACGAAAGGTCATGCCAGTAAGCTCCCCATTCAGCTGAGGGATGACCTTGTCCACAGCCTTGGCAGCACCAGGAGAAACAGGAATGCTATTCTAGGCCCCTCAGCCATCATGCCACAGCTTCGCAGGGGAGCCAACTGCAGTATTCTGGGTGGCCGTGATGGCATGGACTGTGCTCATGAGCCCATCCACAATGCCAAAGTTGTCGTGGATGACCTTGGTCGGGGAGGCAAGAAGTTGGCAGTTCAGGAGGCATTGATGACAATCTTAAGGGAGTTGTCATACTTAGGGTTCATGCTCATCACAAACTTGGGGGTGTTAACAGAAGGGGCAGAAATGATTACCTTTTTGACTCTGCCCTTCATGTTAGCCCCAGTCTTCTCCAAAGTAATGAAGACACCAGTAGTCTCTACAAATATTCAGCACTGGGATCTCACCCCTGGAAGATGGACATGGACTTTTCCTTGATGATAAGCTTCCCATTCTCAGCCTTGACTGTGCTGTCGAGCTTGTCATGGGTGGAATTATACTGGAACTTGTAGACCATGCAGTTGAGATCCACAAAGGGGTCATTGTTGGCAACAATATCCATTTTGCCAGAATGAAAAGCAGCCTTGATAACCAGGTACCCAATACAGCCAAATCCATTCACTCCAACCTTCACCATCATATCTCACGGATGATGCAGCAGTCTATCCAACAGGGAGGAGCAGAGAGCCTAGATTTCTTTTACTAGTGTTTAGAAATTTTTACTTATTCAGTAAATGAGACTGATGTGCTCTTTTCATATATTGAATGTCTATTTTTAATATTAATTTTATGTTGAATTCATAAAATGAACTGTAGAGCTTCCATATCCCACCTTACCCCACACTACCATGGTATAGAATTTTGCTGACCCAAAGTATGCTTCATGAGCTAGCAGCATGGACATCAATCAACCGGACGTCAAGCTCACTTCCTGGAACTTGTTAGAAATGCAACATCTCAGGCCACAACCCAGGCCTATGGAACTAGGATATGCATCATAAAGACGATCCCTGGGTGAATTGTACGCACAGTAAGATTGTGGAGAAGTTTCGATCTAGAATAGTTTAAACAGCAATGGAATATCTTTTCTTTAAAGTGTCATATAGAACTCAGATACGAAGCCAACCAGTCATGTTAACTTTTTATACTTAATTTGATCTACACTAATTGGTATATTTAAAGTTTCTACTTCCCAAGTAAATGTTGGCATTTTATATTTTGTTAATAAATCCTCTGTATCCCCTGAGCTTTACCTTTGCTGCATAGAGTTGCATTCTTGTATTACTTTATGACTATTTAATATCTTCCATCAAGTGATATGACTTGTTCTCATCTTATATATTTTTGCTTCGTCTCATTTCTTTTTATCAAGCTTTACAAAAGCTGTATCTATTTTCTTGTCCTTTGCAGAGAACTAGCTTTTGGATTCAATTAGTAATAATTCTTTAGTTAAAATCTGGCAGGGGAAGAGGGTCCTACAATGTGAGCTGTTACTGTGGATGAGTTCAGCTTTGCTATTAGCATCAAAACCATGTGCAAATACAAATCTGAATTTCCAGGGACCAAAGCATCATGAGAATACAGGATTAATACCGATCTTCGATTGATGAATCACAGTCGGAATAGGAACATACCTCCACCTTGAAATTGCCTTTCTGCATACCGAATCGTATTCTAAATGTCACGTATGGTCTCACTGGTATAGTTCACTAAGTAACGTTTTGAGCATTTTTATTTTGCTTTACAGTTTATAATGCCTTTCAGGGGCGCCTGGGTGGCTCAGTCGTTAAGCGTCTGCCTTCGGCTCAGGGCGTGATCCCGGGGTCCTGGGATCGAGCCCCACATCAGGCTCCTCCGCTGTGAGCCTGCTTCTTCCTCTCCCACTCCCCCTGCTTGTGTTCCCTCTCTCACTGGCTGTCTCTATCTCTGTCAAATAAATAAATAAAATCTTAAAAAAAAATTTTTATAATGCCTTTCATACCTTTTATCTCATTTGAGATTTATGTTTAAAAGGGTCTAATAGATAATCTTGACTAAGGGGAATACAATCCCTAACCTGATTTTCATATACTGAGATCAGCTAGAGCCCTCAAAATGCTCTGTTTCTCCAAAGGGCCAAACAGGGGCCATAGAAGACTTTGTATTGTGGGGAGAGCTAAGAAAGCAAGTATTCCCTCAGATAAAATAAGAGGCACTAGTTGAAATTTTAGCCATGAACAGATAAAAGAAAATGGCAAATTTCAGATAATCATCTTAAACCAGACAATTATGTGAAATGCATTAGCCTTTTTCCCCCCTTCAATTAAGGAGTCAAGGTTTTGTTTGCTCTTTTAAAACTATACGAAAAACTATTACTTATGCACTCTCATTTCTTACCTTTGCAAATATTCTAATCAGATAAGGATTTCAAAAGCTAGATGACTGTAAGCTTTTGCACTCAAATTGGCCCTAGCATAATAGCTGCAAAGTATAAAGTGTAGTTTATTGAATTTGGGATTTTTAGTTCACTGAGAGACCAATCTATGTTGATCATTACGGAGGAGTTATTACAAAGACACTGCTGAAGCCATTCGCAAAATATTTAATCTTGTACTGCTGACCAGAGATCTAAGATCCATAATAATCTTCTTATAAGCACTCACACAGGCAAACACTGGAACAGTCTTTCTGCTGTGGTGTATTTAGGTGTCTTAAGTACCTAGAGTAGAAATCATTTTAACCTCACATTCCTACGCTTAGGACATTTTTAACTTCCACTAAGCAGTGCTGAGTATTGAAAAAGAGAAAATAATCTTCCATCCTTCCTACCTCAGAGAAGAATTGAGCAATTCATGTACTTGATAATATTTTTCCCCTCTAAGCAAAATGTTCCTTTCCTAAATTCTAGGAAAGTGAATAAAAATAAAGTGAATGAAATGGTAAAAGAAATGACACGATGTCCATTGCATTTTAGTGTTGGAAATAAAATACTGAAGGACGGAACTTCTGACATTGAAATCTTACTCAGGGAGAAGAATGTTCATTATGAACAAATGGAAAAAAGTAAAATAATCCATTTTTTTAAAAAAAGATTTTGAATTATTTATTCCTTTTGAATTCCTTTGAAGTTTTTCTTCTGGGAGGGGTGCAAACTTAAATCCAAAATATACTGTAGCATTAGTTCATTTCTCCTCTGACCTAAAGTCCTAGAAAAATAAGATACACAGACATTACGTGATTGTCCAATTTTTTAAAAATGTACAAAGTATCTGGAAATCTTTTCTTTCAAACAATGCCACTCAGAAATTCCCCTCCCCGCCCCCCCATTCTGCACTCAACTCCATGGCTAAGGACTTGCCATGGTCCCCAGCCCCCTCAGTCTAGTGGTGGGGAGACAGAAGGAGAGTTAACTTCAAAATAGGAAAACATAGATATCTAAATGGATATGCCCTGGTTATTTTGGGGAAAGTTGCTAGAAAAGTGAATGTAATTCAGGTGCAGAATACCACACCTAAAGAATCTCGAAGTGGGGCACCTGGGTGGCGTCAGTTAAGTGGCCAGTTCTTGATTTCAGTTCAGGTCATAATCTCAAGGTCCTGAGATTGAGCCCCACATTGGGCTCCATGTTCAGCAGGGAGTTCCCTCTCCCTCTGCCCTTCCCCACAGTACTCATGCTTTCTCTCAGCTAAATAAATCTTAAAAAAAAAACAAAAACAAAAACCTCAAAGGTCAGGCTGAGGACAAACCAGATAAAACAAAAGAAAGGAAGGTACCAGGCAGAGGGGGCAGTGTGGGAAGAGACTGAGAAAAAACAAGAATGCAGGTAACATGCCAAGTTCTGTGTTGTTGGAGCAAAGGCTTTACTGATAGGATGCAGGTAAGGACATCTTGAGGTTCCATGTTGTTTTGAAGTCATCTGTTGGCCTACATTAATGCATTAATTCCTAAAGAAATCCTGAAGCGGTGTATTTTTCATATAAGGGAGAGAGGTACAAAGAGATTAAGTGATTTATGTCAGATCACATGTCTAGGAAATGGCAGAGCCAGAACGAGAACCCAAGAACCAAGCCCATACTTTTAACCTCTACACCACTTGGCAACTATATGGAGGATGCGTTTTAGGGGGAGAAGACTGGAGGAAAGAAAAAAGACCTGTTTGGTACCTTGCTGCAATAGACCAGGCAAGAATTGACAAGGCCTCAATTAACACAAAAGCACACTTAGCCTAGTGACTAGGAGTTGGTGCTCAGTTTGCCCCTATTAGAATGTTACAAATTGCAGAGACAGTAATGGGCCTGTTTTATTAAAAGTAGGTACAATTAGCAGGGTTTGGGGATTTGGGGCCAGGGGGAAGGGGTAATGGAAAAGGAGGCAGAGGGGACTGGAGGTTTTTCTTGCCAGTAGATTACTGGGTAGATGGGAAGGTCACCAACTGCAATGAAAAAATGGCTTAGGGGAAACAGAGAAGACTTCCTTGCCTTTTGGACATTTTAAGTTTAAGGTGTGAATGGAACATCTGTGCACAGATGCCCAGTTTAAGTGGCTGAACGTGAGTATGAAATTCAGGGAAGTAATCTAGTGGGATCATTAGTAATAGGTGATAATGAAAGTGTGTTAGAAGAGTGGGACAGGAATATCATTCTGAAAAATATGCACATTTATTTTGAGTCAATATACAAAAGGCAGTATTTAAATGACATGAAAATATAGAAAATGCATTTCAGCACTGCGGGAATGAAGAGCGACTTCTGACAAAGAGTACATTCCCATTGTTCAGCGAACAGGGTACCAACAGCACATTCTGATCCTAAACTACATCAAATGACGACAAATGCCCTCTCCGCACTCAGATCGAGTCAGACGGATCTTAGGAAGAATGCTCAGAAAGACCAAAGTAAATGTGACGTTAACAATGCTAAGGTTTTTGGAAAGGTCCTTTTCTATAACCACTCTGTTACGAATAAAAAGGGAATCTCAAGATCGTCCCAATCTTTACTCCCGTGAGAAAGAAGTACGTGCTAATAATCTGATGTCAGGATGCCAACGGGCCAAATTTGTTATCTGAAGTCATTTCCCCTAATATCTAGGATTTTGTTTCACTGAAATAACCAAACATAAGTCCGCCCTATCCATTTACCATATGATCAAGTGATTTTACTTGTCCTGGTCACTTGGGGAACAAAGCCTTCTTTTAAAAACGAAATGGGCTGCTGAAGTTGAACATCAGTCACAATACCACAGAAGACAGCCCAGCAAACCCAACTCCAACACAGAACACCTGTGACGCGTCTAGGACCCTGCAGACTTCCTAACTGCAGTCAGTGCAGTTATCCGGGCATTTCAAACATGAACAGGTGAAAGTAGCACTTCGGGGGCGGGGGGTAATAACGGGGTATGAGCCTTTCTCTTCAGGAAAGTGGTGATGTTTTTGGCAGCACAGTTTTTACCTTGTGGACCTATGTTCCCCTCACAACTGAGTATTTTGTGTTCCCACTCCCCCGCCCCTCCAGGCCAATACCAGCATCCTCCTCCAATCACTGTGACAATCGAGTAATGGCCGCAAGCACCCCCGTAAGTAGGAAGGCTGCCCCTGGCTGAACACTGCTATTGTAAAAGCTTGGTTCCGTTGATCAAAATGCTGCTTTTATGAGTTTGGAGGCCTTCACTTAAGTACCAAAAACTGCAAACACAACATTTATCTAAGAAAACCACTCCCATTATTGGGGGAGGGGGGTTGAGGGCGCTCAGAGAATCTTAAAGTCAGGACTCTTAGAAACCACCCCAAATTTACAGATGGGGGAAAAAAATGTCCAAAACATGAGGGGGAAAAAAATGTCCAAAAGAGGTTAAGCAACAGGCCCCCAGTTCCATGGCTAGGAAATGGCAAAGCCAGAATGAAAACTCTCAATTCTGGTCCAGCACTTCCACTACCCCAGGCCCCCCTCATTCAATCCACACGTGGGTGTATTAAAAGCTCAGCAGCTTCGGTTATGCCCAAAGGAACAAAATTCCTTTAAACTTACACACAGGAAAAATCACCCCCCCCCAAAAAAAACATATTTGCTGGGGTCTAAGAATTCATTTAACGCTTTGAGGCCTCTACTCCAGGCTTAATAATTTACCTTCAAATTAAAAATTGGAATTTTTGGGGCACCTGGGTGGCACAGCGGTTAAGCGTCTGCCTTCGGCTCAGGGCGTGATCCCAGCGTTCCGGGATCGAGCCCCACATCGGGCTCCTCCGCTATGAGCCTGCTTCTCCCTCTCCCATTCCCTCTGCTTGTGTTCCCTCTCTCGCTGGCTGTCAAATAAATAAATAAAATCTTAAAAAATAAATAAATAAAATAAAAATTGGAATTTTTATTTATCCTCCAATAAGTTCTTCCAAGAACTGTATGAATATAAAAATAGGAGTTCCTACATTAGCATATCCTGAGGAAGTGACGAATAGCTCCTGCTGCCATTTTAAAAAGAAAGCAGGAACTTAACTTCAAATTTTGTCAGTTTATAATAACTATATTGGTATAGTTCTAAAAAATAAGTTGTGGACAACTAGTACCATGAAAAGGCAGCATGAGAAAGTGTAAAATTATCTTCCTCATAGGAAAAAAGGAATCTTCGCTGCAATGATAAGCAAAATAGCCAACAAATACCTACCGACATCTCCTGGCCTCATGGGGGGGTGGCCCTATTTCATGTGAGGTGCTCCACATAGTAACAACGACTACTACATAACCACTGCTTATACATAATGATGTAATTTCACTACTTTTAGTAAACTAGCAATGTTTGGCACCTTTTGTCTTATATTTTTACCTAAATACCAGAACATAAAATACTACTATGATAAGTCCCACTTAGCACACCCTTCTTTCTTTCTAGAATGGTACAGATGAACTAAGTATCTGCTCATAAGCATAAAAACTTTGACATTTTCTTTTTGATGCACTTAGCTACCATTTTAAAGCCAGGAAGACCTAACCACTTAGTCTAGTTTACTTTGTTACAAATGCACATGTCGTCGAAAATGGACCCAGCGGTGTATTACTGACCCACCACCAAACGGCAAAGATACGGCTAAGTTATCGAAGTAGCTGTGACTCTCAACAAGGGGAGAGCCCGCTCCCCGCTGCAAGGGGGAGTATCGATCTGTCCTGCTCCACCTGTGTAACCGAAGGTAGAAGGCAGAAAGCAGTAAGAGGGCGTGGATTCTGGTGTCTCCCTGTGCTCGCCTTCACCTCACGGTGAAAACTGGTGACTGCAAATCCAACTCAAATACCTCAAAACGTAATCACTGAAGAAACCAAACCAGCAGGATCATTTTCACACTAACACAGTATTAAGTGTCAGACACTTTTGCCTCTTGATAGGGTGGATGCAGGAGCAATGGGAACATAACATCCACACCAGATGAAGGAAGGAACAGCAGCGCTCCCTTCTGGAAAGCTTTTCTCAGATAATATCCCACCACTGCCTCTTAAAACTGAAGAATTATTACCAACTTACTCCCGTAAGTGAAAAATAAAATTTCCTGACCTGTCACATAAGCAGGATCAGCTACCTGGAACTGGGGCTAAATCCTCAGAACTGCTCACACCTCGTTTAGGACTCTCCCATAGATTATAGTCAACATCATCACCCAGACTCGGGGTGGCGGGGTTGGGGGCTGTGGAGGGGTGGAGATGAGGCAGGACACACATAGCCAGGACTCATGCGCAAAAGAAAAGAAGGGAAACCTGGGTACTATTTCTGCCAATGCCATAAATATCTTCCAGGACTTGGAAATGACCAGCTAGTTGTACCTCAGTCTAACCATTAGCTCCGTAGAATCTGTGTCCCTGACACAAAGAAGGAAGATGACGGAGAAAGCCAATTACAGATTTCACAAATATCTTGTACAGCAGCCTGTAACTTTTAATTAGAATTAATTATCAAAGAAACTGCACTTTTTAAGTCTTTGAGCTTAACAATGTTTAACAGTGGCTTTATTAGGTGAATGCTTGAAAGCATTCAATATTAAATTCAATTTACTTCACATTAATGTTTGCAAATACATTATTAGCAATCCTTAAATATTCCAAATCAACTTAAGTATAGAAGGCTTGCTTGTAAGTCTTCTGAGGTGACAAGAAGACCAAAAGGAGCCTAGAACTAGAGTCCAGGTCTCTAACCAACAATCACCATGTCATCACCGGTGAACTCGTATGAGGGAACTTCAAGGTTGAGAGGTGCAGGCCCCTTCCTGATCCTGCCGGAAGCATCATAGTGTGACCCATGGCAAGGGCAGTAATAACCACCAAAATCTCCTGCATTTGCAATGGGTACACAACCAAGATGGGTGCAAACACCTATCAGGATAACCCACTCGGGTTTCTTTACTCGATCTAAATCATGCTGTGGGTCCCTCAACTGGGACACTTCAACTGCAGCCTCCTGCTCAATTTCCTTCTTGGTTCTATGGCGCACAAACAGCGGTTTTCCTCTCCACTTGAAAGCCATGTTCTTGCCTTCTGGAATATCGGAGAGCTTGATTTCGATTTTCGACATGGCCAACACATCAGCAGAAGCACTCATGCTGGAAACAAACTGGGAGACGACGTTCTTGGCAGCATATGCGACACCTATACTAGTTGTTGCAGTTATCAAATAGGAGAAACCTTTCCTAGCCTCACTGCTCTCTTTTGAAGACTTTGTGCCATCTAACACTTCAATGCGTCGATAGTCAGAGAAGTCAGGCACTCTGATGTCTGTGTGGGAATAACGAACGGAAGCAGGGACTGCAAAATAAACAGAAAGGTAAAAAACACAATTAGATGAGTACCGTGAAAGGGATATACACCAGGAAATAACCTTTGTGAATTCATAAGCAAAAATCAACTTATAAAAATGTGAAAATGTGGCACTCACTGATCTCAGATATTGTTAAGTTGGCAGTGTCAGCATATAAAATACTGAAATGAAATGAAGTCAATCACTACCTATCATACTGGTAAGAAATCACAAGATTGTATGTGTAAACTCAGTTTCTCCTGACTAACACTGTTGATTCAGAATTCTTAACAATTTAGTGCATCAAATCTAAAAAGTTAAGCAGTACTATAAACAGCAGTATTTTAAAATCCCTGAAAATTCAACCTGCCAAGACATACAATTACGGTAACTACCTCTGGATTACAAGGGACCCTAAAACTCCTCAAGTCTACCCAGTAAGTTGATTTGTGATCATCTTATTAAACCAAATGTCTAACTTTACATTCCTGTCTATCGACTCTCTGAAAGAACTGCTAAAAATTCATAAAATACTTATTACGAAGATAATAAACATTCTGTGAACTGTCAGCACAACTTTAGTTGCAGAAAATTTAGAGATTTCTATTTTATACTCTGGAGTATAAATTAGTATTACTTTACTTCAAGTAAAGCCAATAATGGACAGAAAAGAACATCCTTATCAAAATATATGCAACCATCAAATGAAATCTCCAAAAGAACCAATTATTTCAATTTAGTACAGGATAAAAGAGCAAAATTTTCATATATTCCACTATTCACTCATGAGCAATAAATTCTATAAGAGTAAAGGCATTATTTTTCTTTTTCACTGCTGTGGGTCTCTCAACTAAAACACTACCACCGCAGGCCAATTAAATAGGCCAGATCTTTGCATCAAATGAATGTTAAAAAAATAAATAATTACTATTTATGCAGTACCCTGGGTATAAGTAGTTTTGTTTTAAGATTTTCTTTGAGAGAGTGAGCGAGAATGAGAGCAAGAGAGAATGAGAGAGAAAGCATGGGAGGGGCGGTTCCATACCAGGGTCCAACCCAGGCACCCCAGTTTTGTTAAAAAACAAAAAAAAAAACAAAACAAAAAAAACAGATTATGTCCTTTTGTCCCATACCATTTTTAAGTATCTGACAAAAAAATGAACTTACTGGCATCACTTTTCAGTGTGTTTCAGGAAGCAAATCTCTGCAAATTGTATATGCATTTTAGGAAATTTGCCACAAGTTTCCTTTTTAGAAAAGGGACACTAAAAATTCCTCACTTAGAAAATGTGTTGTTTCTAAAAAAAACCATGCACTTAAAAATGCATTTTCAAATAAGCTGCAATTCTACTTGGCTTACTAGGCTGTCTCATCCTAATATACTTCCTTGGAACAGTTAAACAGTACAATAAAGGATATATCAACTACTTTCATGTGGTTCTCAAGGTGAGTAATAATGGAAGCCCTACGTACTATTCACCCCTGAACGACATGGGGGTTTGGGGCACTGACCCCACATGCAATCAAAAATCTGTTATCTTCTGACTCCCTCAAAACTTAAGTACTGACAGCGTACTGTTGCCTGGAAGCCTTACCAGTCAATCAATACATATTCTGTATGTTACATATATATCATATACTGCATTCTTATAATAAAGCAAGCTAGAGAGAAGAAAACGTTATTAAGAAAATCATAAAGTACATTTGCAGTACTGTACCATATTTATACTAAAAATCCACACAGAAGTGGACCTGCACAGTTCAAACCCATGTTGTTCAAGGGCCAACTATATTCATACCAACGGTGAAACCTATCAACATCACTCTATGTACTTTTCTGACTAACCCAACATTTTTTGGAGGGGACCAGGACACGGGCAGTGAGTACCTGAGATTCACAACTACGGCAGAGGGACATTACACTATACACTACTCTACCTCTAGCTAATGCTAACCTGTCAGTGTAGACTGGGGTTTGGGATCAAGTACTTTCCTTTAGTATTGTCTGGGATTACAAAGCAAAGGCGTATATCATACTTAAAAGATGAAGGAACCAAAGTTCGTACTTCTACATTAAAAACAGTATCTACAACCCTTGACCATGTAACAGCATACAAGGAAATGTACAGGAACAGTAAACGGAATGGTTTTGACATTCTCTTCTGGAGATCTGGCAGTACAAGAAAGTCAGTTGTTCGCTCCCATTTTATCTAGCAGGTTACACTTCACGTTGTACTACACCACCATGAACACTCCGGGAAATTAAACTGCCATATTGCAAAAGTCATTCTCTAAGTATAATTCACATTAACTGTATTAGGTGTGACTTTAGCAGCAAAAGTGCTAGGTTTAGTTCTCAACTTGAGCAAAATCAGATACTTCTAGAAACAGAAAATTTAAGGGACTATAACATAACAGGTTTTTGTCTTTTGTTTTAAGGTGAACTCTGATGTGCCCTGGAAATCTTCCTCACCTCAAGGATCTTCTCCCGATCCAACCCCCCATCTCACACCCTCAGTACTATATTTCCACAAACCATCTAGACAGGAGATATTAATGTGAACTGAAACTACAAGCTGAAGACATGATCACAGAAAAAGTTTGCCTTATGGTTTTATATTGTTTACCAGTTCTTGGAAAAGTCAGGTAAGCCTCTAATTTTTAGAAGAAACCCTGTAGCCGTTAGACAAATTCCAAAAATGCTTTTTGCCTTTGCTATTGAAATTTTCTCCTTATTGTTTCTCACCTCGAGGTCCAAAAAACAGGCTTCGGACGGCCTGGTATACTCTACTCATGCCCTGAACAATGTCTCCAAAACCCACTGGTGCCCCCTAACAAAAAAATCATTTTATTCATCCACAAATATTCTGCACTAACTGTATGCAAAATCTGAGGTTGTAGGAAATAGAAAAATAAAGGAGATTTTTCTCTATGCCCTCAAGCACAAGGTCAGAAGAGTCACCAGGAAACACAATAGTGGAAAAGTGTTACCTACTATAAAGCATGAAGGATCAGCAAATAGAAGATGTTGCTGACCTGACCTTGAACAGAGATTGACCTGGTAAGACTTGGAAATGTGGAAAACTGAGTGGATTATTTTCCAGTAAAGAGAACAAGGTGAATGGGGGAAAAATAGTGGCGGCAACTTCATTTGTAAGGCAAGCATTACTTGCCCTACTTGCCAAATCAACTGTCAGTGGGGTCAAGAAGGCAACGCAATGAAGTAGGTCTGGTGAGGACTGTGATGAACTGGAGAGTGCTTGCTCCAGAGGGCAGCCGGCGCGCAGCACACCAGACTTTTCCCATGTAGAAACTAGAGTTCAGTGCTGCCAGATTCCAACATTTTAAGACACCCAAGAGATCTTCCTTTTAAAAGTACACAGGTTGGGCAGACTACTGGCACACTGGACTACAGGTTGCCATTTCAGGATTCCCAATCCAGAGCGTGAAAAAAGAAATGCAAGACAAGGCACAAAAGATAAAGTAAGATTTGGTGAGAGTTGATGGCTAACTCAGTCTTTCAAATGACTGTACTATCACATACACAATGTGTATCCTTATGCAAGCCACTTCACCTTCTCAAGTCTGTTTTCTCATCTGTAAAATGAAGTATCATCAACCTCTGCCTGTTGCTCTTCTGGAGGAATAAACTGATTACAGTGTGGAAACACTGCTACTACTCTACACCATTAATGACCTTGGGGTTTGTGTTATTGTGTTGTTGTTGTTGTTGTTGTTGGGAGCGGGGTGTGAAAAAAAAGGTACTAAAGGGATCAGGTGGTGATGAGCAGGACAACGTCCCAAATATTAACGGCAGTTCCTATTTTTTGTGCACGTATACAGCGCCCCAAAATGTAATAATGGCTTTATGTAGAATTTTTCCATCTGAAGCTCACGACATTACCTACGAAACTGGTCTAATCATTCACCCATTTCACTGATAAGGCCATACGTTTAGGAATTTGCCCAAAGTCAAGCGACCTGTAAGCAACAAAATCTGTCAGACCTTGCTGAAACAGTCGGCCTTCAGAGTTCCTGAATTTATCCTATGAAGTACAAAATTTGGCCTGTGGTTTACCCAGACTGGCCGCCAACGGAAACAACCCCGCAGAGGCACGGAATGCCAGGGCCGTAGGTCACCTGCGATCGCTCGACCCAGCTGCGTCCGCGCACAGGTGAGGGCAGAGGCCCGGGAGGTGCAGATGTTTGCCCAAGGTCGACCCGGCCCGGCAACTCCAATCCCCCGAGCAGGGCTCCGCTCCACTTCCCCGCCCTCCTCGGCTGTGCCCTGGGTCCAGGGCCAGAGGGAGCGAGAAAACGGGGTCCCCTCAGCCCCCGGTCGCTCCCCTCAGCCCGGCTCACCATTGAGGCCCACGGAGGCGGCCAAAGGCCGGCTCGCGGCCTGGCCACTCAGCGACTCCCGGCACAAGAAGGGCCGCTTCACGTCCAGCACTGGAGGCTCCGGGGTGGCGGGCACCGAGGCCTGCACCAGGGGCCGCAGCGCGCCCGCCACCCCGCGGGACGTGGCCGATAGGACGGGTGCGAACGGGCCCGAACGGGCGGCCACCGACAACATGGCGACAGCTTCTCCGAACGCCGAGCCGGTCACAGGGACGACCTTCCGGCCGCGGCGCAGGCGCAGGAGGCGCAGGTGGCGCGCGATCCGTGACGTCGGCGCGCCGGCCCAAGTGGTGCCCGAGGCTTAGAGAAGCGCTGCGTCAGTCGCAGAGCTACGAGCACACGCTGAGGGCGGGGCGGCGCAGGGCGGGGCGGAGCCAGGCGGGGAGGAGGGTGTGCGGCACTATCCGTCCGCCCCGCGGGCCTTTTGGTCTGTGTGCCGCTGTCTACCTTAAAGAAAGTGGGCAAAGGAGTCTCCCGGGAGTGTCCCGTGAATCTACTTTGCGTCCTTCAGGGTAAAAACTATCTGTAGGAATCTAGGGATAAGAATAAGTTATAGTAGTTTCAATAGGGGTCATAATAATTCTTAACATATCTTCATATATATTATACACACACACATTTATAAAGATATATGTTAGGGCATATACGTATATATTAGGTTATATATACTTGTGAAACCTAGAACAGAGCCGAGCATATAATGACCATTATGTGTGTACTATGTTTATTATTAGCACTAACGAACTAAAAAATAAATTTTAAAAAAAGCCAGGGACTTAGGGGCAAAGCTTAATAATAATGATAATGGCTTATGTGTATTAAGCATATACTATGTATTAGATTTTGTGCATCATCTTCTTTCATTTATAGTCAAGGTCCCTATGAAGTAACAGCTATTTTACTGATGAGGAAACCGAAGTTTTAGAGGGATTGTGTGTCCAGTACAAGATAGCCACCAAGGGGTGGAAGGGGATAGTCTGTCTTTGAGTGTGCTCTTAACCACCACCAGCTTCCCTAAGTGAGATTTTAGGGGATGCAGGGATGGGTCCCTAAATCACTTTCTGTCACATGGTGAGAAAGTTATTTCCTTCTTACTTCTCTTTCAGTCCTTCTGATTTTACACCAATGAGAAAGTCCCAGTTTGGTGCTAATATATTGTTAATTCCTCTCTAACATTTTCCAGCCTCCCCTTTAAGAAAATGGGTCTTGACTTCAAAGTCCTTCGGCAGTCGAATCAGCAGGTAGAGGATTTAATAATATTGTTTCTTTCCATGGTATTTATTTTGTCTTGATACTGATTTTCCAATGGCCAAAGTGAAGTAAAGTTTGTTTTACATTTATAGAGGTCTAAGTGAGTTAATTTGGACACTAAGTATATGAAGTTTCTCTGTGCTGTGTGTGCCTGGGCTCTGGGACCTTGGCAAGTTTCCTGAACCCTCTATGCTTTAGTTTCCTCACCTGTAAAATGGGGTTGCTAATGATGCCACCTGGAAGGATACGTGTAACGTACCTACAAGGGGCACCACAGGCTAAGTACCAGGTTTGTTGGTGTTGTTTTTATCTGACATATTGCCAACTTCCTCTGAGAAGCCTTCCTTTAATTCCTGCTGCCATATTTATGTACCTCTCTCTAGGTCCACAGCTCACTGACCACTTCCTCCTGGACCCTTCTCAGGGTCTAAGTCTTGGCCATCCTTATTGCCCCAGGGACTCTGTTGTACTCTCAATACTGGAACTGTCCTCCTCAGGGGTGCCCCCACGTTGCTACCCACAGGTCTGGGCCTGGGCTCAGCCCAGCAACAACCCTAATGGTAAGAGTGGACATTTCCAGAGTAGCTAGTACACACCGTGCACACTTGAGTGTTTTCCTTAGTATGACATAATATCACAACTGCCCTTTGAGGTGGGTAAGAGTAGGTGAGAATGGAAAGAAGGAGGGAAGGAGCCTTCACAAGGCCCTCAAAGCTCCCCGTGGGGTAAGCAGAGTAGAACTGGCTTGCCCAGAGTGTCCAGACTCTGTGTTTAATCCCAGTTCTGCCACTCACAAGCTATCATCCTAAAATGAGTTATATATAACCTCTGCATATGCCTCAGTGTTTCTTCCGTAAAATGAAGATAATAACAATATATATCACCAAAAGGTTATTTTAAGGATCGATTGGACTAATATATTAAAATGCAAAGAATCGTGCCTGGCACACAGTGAGTGCTATATAAATGTCCATCATAACAATAAAAATAACTCTTGCCATTTTATAGACGAAGAAACAGATGCAAAGGTAACAAATGACCCAAAGACACATGATTGTCTTCAGCCTTATTGAGATACAGTTGACATGCAACATGTTAAGTTTACGGTGTACAGTAGGTTGACTTGATACACTTATACTACAACTGGATTACCATCCCAGTATTAGCTAACACCTAAATCACACCACAGAATTATCGTTCCTTTTTGGTGCTGAGAACGCTCATGATCTAGTTTCTTGGCAATTTTCAGATATATAATATACTATAATAACTATAATCAGCACGCCGTACATTAGATCCCCAGAATTTATTCATCTTCTAACTGAAAGTTTGTACCCCTTGACTGACATCTCCCATCCCGCGCAAGCCCCGGCCCCTAGTAACCACCACTCTACTCTCTGTTTCTGAGTTCCACTTCTTTAGATTCAACATATAAGTGAGATCATACAGTATTTGTCTTTCTCTGAATTATTTCACTGATCATAATGCCTTCAGGGTTCGTCCATGTTGTCCTAAATAGCAAGATTTCCTCTTTCTCATGGCTGAACAATATTCCATTGGATGTATGTACCATATCTTTCTTATCCATTCATCCATTGACAGACATTTAAGTTGTTTCCATATCTTGGCTATTGTGAATAATGCTGCAACGAACATGGGAGTGCCCATATCTCTTTGAGATCCTGTTTTCATTTCCTTTTGATATATAGCCAGAACTAGGATTGCTGGATCAGACAGTGGTAGTTTTTTTTTTAATTTATTGAGGAACTTCCATGCTATTTTCCACAGTGGCTATACCGAGTTACATTCCCACCAACAGTGCATAAGGGTTCCCTTTTCTCCAATCCTCACCAGCGTTTGTTACACATTATCTTTTTGATAATAACTGTTCTAACAGGTGTGAGATGATATCTCATTGTGGTTTTGATTTGCGTTTTCCTGATTATTAATGATGTTGAGCACATTTTCATATGCCTGTTGCCGTTTGTGTGTCTTCTTTGGGAAAATGTCTATTCAGATTTTTTAATCCTATTGTTTTTTGTTTTTTTAAAAGATTTTATTTATTTATTTGACAGAGAGAGAGACAGCCAGCGAGAGAGGGAACACAAGCAGGGGGAGTGGGAGAGGAAGAAGCAGGCTCCCAGCAGAGGAGCCTGATGTGGGGCTCGATCCCAGAATGCCGGGATCACGCCCTGAGGCGAAGGTAGATGCTTAAGGACCGAGCCACCCAGGCGCCCCCATATTGTTTTTCAATCATATTGTTTATTTTGTTGCTATTGAGTTGTATGAGCTTTTTATGTATTTTGACTATGAATATCTTATCAGATATGTGATTTGCAAGTATCTTCTCCCATTCTAATGGTTGCCTTTCATTTTGTTAATGGTTTCCTTTGCTGTGCAGAAGATTTTTGGTTTGACATACTCTCAATAATTTTGCTTTTGTTGCTTGGGCTTTTGGTGTCATATCCAAAAAATTATTGCCAAGACCAACATCAGGGAGCTTTTCCCCTATGTTTTCTTCAAGGAGTTTTACAGTTTCTGTTCCTATATTTAAGCCTTTCACGCATTTTGAGTTCATTTTTGTGAGTGGTGTAAAATAGGGTCCAGTTTTGTTCTCCATGTGGCCATCCTGTTTTCCCAACACCACATATTGAAGACACTACCCTTTCCTCCTTTCAGTATTTTTGACTCCCTTGCCAAATATTAGTTTACCATATATGTGAGGGTTTATTTCTGGGCTCTCTTCTTAAATTTGCTAAGACTTGTTTTATGACTTTTCATATGATCTAAGCTGGAGAATGTTCCATATGCAATGATGCATACATCATTTTTCTTAATGGTGCCCCATAGTCCTATGGCTTTTTTATTTCCTTTATTCTTTTAAATTTTTGCCCTCTGATTGGAGAATCTCAGTTGATCTGTCTTCTAGCTCATTGATTCCTTCTTCTGCTTGGTCAAGTCTGCTGTTGAAGCTTTCTGTTACATTCTTCAGTTCGTCATTTTGTTCTTCAGGTCCAAAATTTCTGTTTGGTTCTTTTCATGTTTTCTGTTTCTTTATTCTTCTTGTTTTGTTCTTGCATTGTTTTCTTGTATCATTAACTTGTTTATCTGTGTTCTCATGTAGCTCTCTGGGCATCTATGGAATAATTATTTTGAATTACTTATTGCACAATTCCTGAATCTCCATGTCCTTGGGGCCAGTTACTGAAGGTTGACTGTATTGCTTTGGTGGAGTTGTGTTTCTCTGATTCTTGGTTGTCCGTGTTTCCTTGTATCAGTGCCTGTGCATTTGAAGAAGCAGTCACCTCTTCCAGACTTTGTGGACTGACTTAGAAAAGGAAGATTTATCTGTGGGTGGGGGCACATGTTGTGACCCTGGGTCTAGTGTTGCAGAACACCAAGTTTGGAGGCATGTGGCTGCATCGGGTTTGGGGGGTGGGGGGTTGCATGTTGTCTCTTCGGCTCAGGGGGTCCAAAAGCATCAACAACTTTGTGATCTTTCTGCAAGGGCTGCTGGGATCCTTTGTAGTACCACCAAGTTCAGTGGCCAGGCACCATGGCAGGTACTGGTGGTGCCAGAGTAAGTAGTGTGCACACACTGGTCTGTGGTGGCCAGCCACAGGTGCATGTGGCTGGGGCCAGTTGCAGACGCAAATATAGTGGTGAGAGTCAAGACAGGAAGCAAGGGCCAGGGCCAATTATGGGCTCACTGGAAGCTTGTGGGGTCTGGGCTGTTGGCACACTCTCTGTGGCTGCAGTCTCCCACAAGCATGAGCACTGCAGAGAAGCTGGTGATGGGCATCAGGCCACTTGCATGAATGCACAGCTGGAGGGATAGCCCCAGGCACACATGTGGTGGTAGGTGGTCAGCCACAGGGGTCTAGGCTGGCATCCTGCCCTTGTGCAGCCTCAGAGGCCCAAGCTAGCAGCCCCTAGTGTAGTTCCTAAGCTCCAGTGGGGATGAGGGGGGTGGGGGGGTACCTGGCAGCATCAAATATGATACTTGTGGGGCAAAGGCTGGTGAAATCTGCAGGAATTCCACAGCAGCTGTATTGGCCATTTATTTTTTTCAGTGGAGAAATCTGCTGTTTGTCTGCTGATTCAGGCAGCCCCTATTTTTCTTCCCTGTTCCTAACTGTCTCTATACATCTCCACTTGCTATTCTGAGTGCTGTGAAACTGAAGCAGGACCTCTGTGCAGTGCCTCCGAAAGGCTGGGAAAGCCAGTGGTTTTCCCTGCTCTTCCTTTCCTGTCACTCTTCCTAGCTGGGACATTTTCTCTTGGCGCTGACCAATGCCAGCTTGGGGGATGGGTTGACTTAAGTAAAATGAAGCTTGCTTTCTTCCCTTCTTGCGCAGTTCTTGGCCTTTTTGTTCACTATGTTGCTACAGTTTCTTAAGTGGACCCCAGAGCTCTTCCAGAGCTGTATTTGTTTGAGATCACTGTCTAATTGTTGACCTCACAGGGGAGACAGAGGCTGGAGTCTTCTGTGTTGCCATTTTGATGCTATCACTCCCTCAAAGACAGGACATCAATAAGTAAAGGAACCCATTTGTTCTGGGTTTCAGTCCAGAGTTGCAGCAGGGAAGAGGGTAATCTGTGGCTGAATATCTGTCCTCTCATGGGAAATGGAGGCCAGAATCCAGGAGTGGCAGGTACTTTGGAAGTTGGACCTATGTAGATCATTCTGGTTTCCACTTGCTAGTTTTTTGTTTTGTTTTGTTTTGAACGAAACAGGCTGTTAGCTTTCATGCTTCAGCTTCTCTTTCCTTGAATGCTACATCTTGATGGCCTGTAGAGGCAAACCACATGGTTTGCATGCCCGCTCTGGCCCTTACAGCTGTGTGACTTTAGGCAATGGTGAGCCTCAGGTTCCTCATCTGTAAATGGGGATAAAAATGAAATTGCTATAAGAATAAAAGAAATAATGAAGTACTTAGTCTTTGGTACACAACAAGAGCCTAATAAATGTTATTTTTATCAATCAGGCGTGAGGGATAAGGGGTGGGGGAGGGGGGTGTTAGCTAAGGACCTGGGAATGTAAATATTTGGTAAGCTTGTCAGTTCCCAGGAACTATGAAGAGCGAAATGTATGAAAGATCAAGGATGGGGGACGCATGAAGCAAAGCCTTCCTTTCAACGAATGAATGGCTTGTTCAAATCAGAGGTCAGAGGTCATAGACTGGAGCTCTACACTCTTCTCCCACTCAGTCCTGCCCCAAGACCTCTTGATATTGTAACAGAACCAGTGTGAGTTCCCTCCTTGTGGAGTCAGAAACTGAACCAGGTGGAGTTGCCCCACAAAGAAAACTTTTATTTGCAGCAAATAAGAAGATCATAGGGAATGGCTTCCAAAGCTGTGACTCCCTGAGAGAGGATGGAAGGTTTCCTTTCGTCTAGAGTTAGGATGAATATTTAGATAGGAAAGTCTAGTTATCCTGTGTAGAGGTGGGCGTAAGGCCACGCATGCGCCTGAAGGAAACGTGTCTATACATACGTGGTATGATATGTGAATGAGGCTGAGGCTCCTCTTTGGGCAGAAATTTTAGTATTATAATGAGGTAAAAGTAATTATAGGTCATGCCAGGGGTCTCTCCATGGTCCGTCTGTGCAGGCACTTTTAGCTCAAAGGGTCTGGGTGGTCTAGGCCTGAGGGAGGTCTTGTCAGGGCAGTGGCCTTCATCTGGGGGTGGTTGGGGTTTCACTGGCCTGAGTCAAGGAAAGCCAGAGAGAAGAGCTTTGGGGAAATCGTAAGACAAAGGTTAGTGAGTACAAGCAGGTGAGCTGTATAGGCCAGGGCTTGGTCCAGCTGGTGACAGTATGGCACACTCAGTAATTTAAACCTCAACTATAATTTTAATATTTTTATTTAATACTTAATAACTTAAATAATGAGGTAAAACAGCATTTACGAATTCTGAGTATTCCAACATACACACTGTAGGAGGCAGAATAATGCCGTCCCTAAAGACGTGTGCATCCAAACCCCTAGGACCTGGGACTATGTTAGCTTACATGGCAAAAGGACGTGACAGATGTGATTAAGGATCTTGAGATGGGGAGATCGTCTGGGTGGGCCCATTGTAATCACAGGGCCCTTATCAGAGAGCAGCAGGAGATCAGAGGGAGAAGACGTTATGCTATTGACTTTGAAGAAGGAGGAATGATGCCTGGAGCCATGGAGTTGGGGCAGCTTCTGGAAGCTGGGAAAAGCAAGGAAACATTGTCTCCCAGAGCCTCCAGAAGTAACAGAGCCCTGCAGGCCCATTTTAGACTTCCGTCCTCCAGAATTATAAAATAATGAGTTTGTGTTATTTTAAGCCGCTCAATTTGTGGTGCTTTGTTACAGCAGGAACACACACTCACACACACACACACACACACACACATTTGTCTTTTCTCTAAAAACTGGAAGATCTAACCACGTTAGTCCTAGATCCTAAAGACTGAGGTAAACACTTGCCTGCTGATCTGGATTCTTCCTCATCCTGTCTAAACTTCACCGAGTTACATTACCGGCCTACCCGCTGAGGCCCCTGAGTGTGGGACCTCAGGTTTAAACAATTCCAGAAACAAACCTGATCTGTTGCAAAAAGTAGTAGGATGTCAAAAAAAAAACAACCCCAAAACCAAACACACACACAAAAACCCCAAAGAACAAACAAACAAAAAACAACAAGGAGCTCTTCCAGTCCCAAGTCTGAATTATATTTTGAGATATTTCTTATTCCCTATAGTCTTGGTATTTCCATCTGGGCAATGGGTATGTGTGTGTGGCACCAGGGAGGGGAGTGTGTTCTAAGAAGACTGTGCTTGCATTCCCCAGGGATCGTCTTCAGGACGTATTTATAACACAGCAGCTCTGCCTATGATCCTGGATAACGTGCGGAGCCAGTGAGCCGCCTGTGGCTTGCCTCCAGAGACTCGCCTCCTCAGCCACTTTCATCTCACCTTGTGCCTAAATGGAAAGGCAATCAGCCTCCTGCTGAAGGGCCCCCACGTCTGCCTCCTGTTTCCACGCCATTACCCCAGGAGATGCCTGGCTTCCCATTTCCAGTTCCAGTTGCCGTGACAGTTTCAGCGTCTCCCCTCAGCCCACGTCCCTCGCTTGAGCAGCGAGATGTGAAGACTGACAGCCACTTGAGAACTGCACAGACTGTCCCCAATTTTAGCCATTTAAAATGCATTTCTGTTCCGTAAAATCTGTTTCCATAATTCTGTGTCCCTACCTCTTTGAAAGATGGTAACCCTAGGGAGGAGAAGAAATTAGCCAGGGAGGAGAAGTTCAGACATGCTAATATTTTAATCGCTCGTTCCTTTAACACATTAGTCACATTCATTAAGTATGATTAATTTGCAGGCTTTGTTGAAACCCATATCAGTTTTCCTATCAGCCACACATCCATCTTTTGCCAAGCAAACCACTGCAGTGACACCGAACCCCCCCCCCCCGCCTCTTTACACCCGGATTGTATTTTGTGCCTCCTGAAAAATGTATCGAGTTAATTAAACTCGTGCATATAGAATACTTGCTAAGAACCCAGGCTCCTGAGCGAGGCTGACACTTGCTGCCTGAGTCACTTGGGGTAGTTACTGAACCCCTCTGAGCCGACTTCCTCATCTGAGAAGGGAGATAAGAATACCTATCTCCGAGGTTTGTTGCCGCGATGAAATAAAGTTTGGAAATTGCTCAGTAAGTTAATATTATTATAATTAAGGACTCTTGGGGTATCATTCATTCATTTAAAAGATTTTACCCAGTGACTTCTATATGCCAGAGAATGCTGTGTGCCCAGTGCCCGCAATACAGCATTGAACAAAATAAATAAATGTGTCTGGCCTTCAGGACCTTACATTCTGGGTGGGGAAGATAGGGAACAAACAAATATATACCAGACGGCCATGTGTTCCATGGAGAAGAGAGAGCAGGCCGAGAGGAAGGCAGTGCCGAGATGGTGGGAGAGGGTTGAAATCACCTAGCTCAACCATGTTGAGGGAAAGATGCACCTCAGAAAAAATAGGATTTCACGTATCTTGCGCTGAATGAATGTCGAGAAGCTACTAGATACCAGACTCTGGCTGGAGCCGGACTCAGCTGCCAACCTGGAGAGGCTCATGGTTTCAGGGAGGCAGTCGTGCTCTGTGCCCAGGTGTGTGACACACAATGAGACGACATCCACAGATGTACAAACCAAGGCCAAGTGCTAAAAGAGCAAAGGCTCCACGGCAGAGCCCGATGAAGCAGGAGGACCCAGGGGATGCTGCCCCTGGGGAGGGGGACACGAGCCTAGCCATGAAGACGCAGGGTGAGGAAGCGGGTAGAAAAACAGCTATAGCAGGTGCTGCAAGGTCCTGCCTGTACCCCTCCCTGGACCTCCAGGTGCCAGCCCCCCAATCTCTCTGCCTGAAAACTTTCTCTTGCCCACATTGCAGGCCAGGAATGCAGGAGAGTAACGAGGCCGCCCCACCCCCAGCAGCCCTCTAACAATGGCTCCGCTTCACTGCTCCCTCTGGGTGGGTAACTCTCTGTGTCCTACACTGTGCTCCTGGGGTCCCGTGTGGGATTCAGCTGCAGTTGCCCATGGTAGTAACTGGCTTGATAACGCTACAGGCTGCCTTCCCTCCTTGCCTCACTTCCTCCCTCCCAGATAAACATCATCTCTCAAACTGCCATCTCAGGGTCTGCTTCTAGGAGAAAGGGAGCAGGCAGAGGGGACCTCACATCCCCAGAGGCCTGAAGGCAGTGATGGAGGCGAGTGGTTTCAAGTGGGCAGAATAGAAGCTATGTGGAGAGAAGAGGCTCCTGGAGGTGGGACTGGGGCCTTTATTTGTTTCCTATTGTGCAACAAATATCACAAACTTAGCTTTTCAAAACAATGTTCATTTATTGTCTCGGTTTCTGTGGGTCGGTAGTCCAGGCCTGGCTCATTTGCATCCTCTGCTCGGAGTCTCACCCGGTTGTATTCAAGGTGTCAGCCAGGGCTATGTGATCTCACCTGAGGCCCAGAGTCCTTTTCCGAGCTCACTGGGTATTGGCAGAACCTAGTTCCTTGTGGTTGGACAGAGGCCTTCAGCATCTAGAAACCACCACAGTTCCCTGCCACATAGTCCGCTCCACAACATGGCAACTGTTCCTTGAAGACCAGCAGGAGAATCTCCATCTTTGGATCTCTCAGACCTCTTGAACCCCCAACCTCTAGACCCTCTTTGATAAGGGCTTGCCTGATTAGGTCAGGCCCACCCATCACCAAGGGGAGGAGAGCATACAGGGGGTCTACACCAGGGGTGTGAATCTTGGGGCCATCTTAGAGTCCTGCCTACCATGGTGCCCCATCGTGAAGAGGCTTGAACACAGCACGCAGCAGGTGTGAATGAAATAGTTGTTTCATTTCTCACCTGCTTGCCTTGAGCTCCACAACTCCACAAGAGCTCAACACAGAAGGTGAGCAACTGTGTTCCCACATGGGAGCCCTGTGTCTTCCATGTGTCATGTGTCATGTTAGGGTTTCCTCCCCACCCCCTGCAGAGTGGGAAGAACCCTGGGAGAGATGGTTCTAGGATAAGCTGTTTTCATGGAGAATTATACATTTTCTGGAGGGAAGAGAGTAGTCAGAGAGGTGGGGGGTAAGTGAAGGGATATGCTGAAAACTTGGGCAGCCTGTAGAGGATGACGAAGGTATTAGAATGTCTCCCTCTTCCCCAGCTTCCCCTACCTCTGCCTCAGGGTATCAGAGCTCTGTACCCTCTGTCATCTTTTTCCTAAGCATGAAGTTCTGGACCCAGTCAGCTTGGACTCAACTCAAAACCTCGGTGGAAACTTTGCCCAATACTCAGGAGAAGCTGAGATCCAGAGTACTATCCAGATCCCGTGTTTGCAGAGCAAGACCCAGCAGAGGCCCCTGGGAGAGGACTAGACTCCTCGACACCCCAAGACATCCCTGAGGCCTTGAATGTGATGCAGGAAGGAAGCTCGGGCCCATCCAGGACCACTGCAACATCTCCATGCAGAATTACTGGGTCGTTGTTTCCCTTTCAGAACGATGCTCAGAAAACACACAGGGAAGTTAAATCAAACCTCTGGTTGTCCAGCATTGCCACTGGAATAATAAATTCATAGTTTAAATAAGAAATTTGCTTGTATTTATTTCAAAATTGATGGACACAAGGAAGCAGATTGTGAAGTGCTTGGTGTTTAATTTTATTTCAAGGTAATCATGAAGGCAGCACCCATCTGTACATCCAAAGGCCCATTCATCCCTAAATCTTGAGAGCACTTTCCCAAGCAGGCCAGGAATAAATTAAGTTATAAAACCTCCATGAAAAAGATTAAAGTTAAAACATAATTTTGAAGAACCACTTGAGTTTGTCCATTTACCTGCCTCGTAAGTACCCTTGCCTATTTTTCTTATAAATCTTTTTCATAAAAGAAGGGACTTTGTGTGAACCACACAGCAGAATAAAATGGTAAACTCCCAACATCTTAAGAAAAGCCCAAGTTGAAGAAAGGGATAAAGAAAGAGGGGTAATCAGAAGGGGGAATGAAACATGAGAGACTATGGACTATGAGAAACAAACTGAGGGCCTCAGAGGGGAGGGGGGTGGGGGAATGGGATAGGCCGGTGATGGGTAGTAAGGAGGGCACGTATTGCATGGTGCACTGGGTGTTATACGCAACTAATGAATCATCGAGCCTTACATCGGAAACCGGGGATGTACTGTATGGTGACTAACATAATATAATAAAAAATCATTATAAAAAAAAATAAATAAATAAAATAAATTTAAAAAAAAAAGAAAAAAAAAAGAAAAGCCCAAGTTGAATTAAACCCACCTCCTGTGTCTAGGTGATGGTAATTAAACCGGATCTGCCATAACAAGGTGTGCTGATTAATAAGTTATTTGATTACCAAGTACAAGTATACCTGCAATCAATACAATTGCCTAAAAGCTCTGAATTAGAAATTGTGCAATAAAATATAACTGAAAGGTAGTAAGAATCGGTAGTTTTAATTACGAGGAATGAGGAATTGATCATTCAGATGGTATTGATCTACGACTTATTTAATTCTTCGCAATTTGATTTGTCAGATTTGAATCCCAGTAACTGATGATTTGTCCTATTAACGTAGAGCTGGAAGGGATGGGGCAATGAAAGATGAAAGCCTGGAACCACGGAGCCCGTGGCTCTGCACAAAGGCCTGAGTTATTCCCACCCCTGGCCCGGCCTCCGTGGGTGCTCACCTGCAGCTCCCTGGGTCCTCCCACGCATCCCCCTCTGGGTCTAAGTCCAGTGCAAGCTCCATGTGCCCGGGAAGCCCTTGAAGGCTCAGGCAGACCTGGGGAAATGCCCGCCTCTGCATCTCATTCCATGTCTCCCGGCCTCAGCTTTCTCATGGCAAGACGGGGATTATAGGAGTGTGTGCATCCCGGGAAAGGGGGGCGAGGGCTCACTCGGCGGTCCCCGGCAGTGCAGACGGTATGCTGATTAGTATTGTAGAACGATGACTGGCACCAGTCTCCCTCCTCTGAATTGCTGAAGGAGGTATTGTTGATGCCCTCGTTAGGTCCCCAGCCACCACATTCTGCCTCCACTAAAGAAACTCCTTAGGGTGGGGAGAGAGCTTCATACTAGAGTTTCCCCCACTGAAGTATTGCTCTGTCCACAGCCACAGCACAAAGACCGAATCCCCTCTATTCAATCTGTAATGGCATGTTATGCACACAGATGGGACCCGAGAAGTTTGTGCGGGTTGAAGCGAAGTCAACAGACACTTATGTGGCCTCAGTGCTCCAGGGATAGAGAAGTACAGGCAGTGATGACCCTGACTGGAGACAGAGCCTGACATCTGGGGAGGAGGGAGCTCCGAGGTGCAGTGTGTGTGTGTGTGTGTGTGTGTGTGTGTGTGGAGGGGGTGCGACAGGGAAGGGAAGGAGGGCAAGAGAGACCAGGTGGGTGCATAACAGGAGAAGGCAGGCCTGAGGACAGTGCTGCTGATGGGGGTGGGGAGGGGAGCAAACCTGCCCGGCAGTCTAGCACCGGACAGATGTCTCCTTGGAAGGAGTCACTGGTTCCCCCATCAGCTCCAGCAGTGAGAGGCATTCCCCTGGCTTGGCCTGGAAAAGATGGGCACTCTCAGTCGGCCTCTTCCCGGGAGCAGGATGTGAACATCTGAAAGTTCTAGAGGTCGAATCTCACCTTCCCCCTGCACTCAGGCCCCAGCTGGGGTTCTCCACCCCTTGTCCCTGTAACTTTGTCTCGTGGTTAGGCCAAATACCTGCCAGACCCGAACTACTTCCCAGCACTTCTGTGGCAAGAAAAGCTAGATCATAAAAGAGCCTGGCCTGTCTTGCTGGTGACAACCGAAGACAGGGGCCACAAGAGCTCTGAAGCTTCAGTCAAGGCAGATGGAGCCGGAGAGAGCAGATCTGGCCTGGAGCTCTGGGCACCTGGGGAGCAAGGACAGCTGTCTTCTCTTCTGGGAGGCCTGACAAAGGACCCTCACATCCTCTGGGGATGGGGCTCTGCAACTCCGTGCATAACCCAGAGACGCTGACCCACCACACCACTTACAGGAATGTGTCCAAAATAAACCACGAGACAAGTGCGTGAAAATGAACGTGTAAAGATGCTCACTGTAGTATTATTTACAACAGAAAACAATCACCCCCAGACTTCATGCAGAGTGGGTTAGATTAGGGTACATTCATAAAATGGCTTTGCCATCATTTTAAGTTACATTGTAGATCTATGTTTAATGACACAGTAAATGACATTCAGTGTGTTAAGTGAAAAAAAAACAGCTTATAAATCAGGATGTACGTGATCAGGTTTTTGTTAAATGCGTTTATGTGTGTCTGTAAATACCTATTTTGCAAACAAAAAAGGTCTAGTGAGATGCACATCAAATATTAACTATCATTGAATAGGGGAATTATTTTTACACTTTTATGTTATATGTAAAATATATTAACATATATTTTATATTGTATTTATATATTTCTTACTTTCTCTTTTATATTTTTCTATATCATCTGACTTTTTTTACATTGAGTTTATATTATTATTTTTACAATTAAAACATAAATTAAGAAAACCTACTTTGGAAAGTGGTAAAAAGCAAAGATCACTAGCTTCTTTTTTTTTTCTTTCCTTCTTTTTTTAGTTTCAGGGGTAGAATTTAGTGATTTGCATATAACACCCAGTGCTCATTACATCAAGTGCCCTCCTTAATGCCCATCACCCAACTATCCCCTCCCCCCACCCACCTTCCCTCCAGCCAACCTGTTTGTTTCCTAAAGTTCAGTGTCTCTTATGGTTTGCCTCCCTCTCAATTTTCATTTTATTTTCCCTTCCCTTCACCAATGTTCATCTGTTTTGTTTCTCAAATCCCACATATGAGTGAAATCATATGGTATTTGTCTTTCTCTGACTGATTTATTTTGTTTAGTATAATAATCCTCTAGTTCCATCCAGGTAATTGAAAATGGTGAGATTTGACCTTTTTGATGGCTGGGTAATATTCCATTATCTATCTGTCTATCTGTCTATGTATCTATCTATCTATCTATCTATCTATCATCTATCTATCTATCTATCTATCTATCCATCTCACATCTTCTTTATCCACTCATCTGTTGATGGATATCTGGGCTCTTTCCATATTTTGGCTATTGTGGACATTGCTGCTATAAACATTGGGGTGCCCCTTCGGATCACTACATTTGTATCTTTGGGGTAACTGCCTAGTAGTGCAATTGTTGGGTCATTGGGTAGTTCTAATTTTCACCTTTTGAGGAGCCTCCATACTCTTTTCCAGAGTGGCTGCGCCAGTTTGCATTCCGACCAACAGAATCTCATTTGCTTCTATTTCAACAACTGCACGAAGAAAACAGGCTAGGAAGGAATCCTATGGATAAGGGCCTAGGGTTCTGAGGGAAGTGACTTAAAATTTTAGCCAGGCTCTTCACCTGCCCTTCCAGGTCCTGCCCCTTCCAGACCACTGCCTTACCTGATCTGAGTGCTCCAGTTTTCATGGGTACATTGTTGGCCTCTAACATGCTAAACTCACTTCAATCTCAGGGCCTTTGCACCATCTGTCCCTCTGCCTGGTACACACCACTCCCCTGGTCTTCACACAGCTGGGCCCCTTTTGTCGTGTTCTTAAGGTAAATGCCACCACCCCTTAATGCCTGCAATTAATACCCAGTTTAAACTGGTCTCCTCACCCCCCACGCCCCTGTCACTATCAATCACGCATACTTTTCTTTCTTTGTTATTCTCCTCATCACCACCTGAAACGATGATGCTTATTTCTTTTCTTATTCCTTTACAGTCTGTTCTGTTCACTACCGTGGGTACCCAATGATGTCTGCTGCAGCCAGATTAGGATTTTAAAGAACCCAAACATGGACTCCCCCATGGAATCCAAAATAAAACAGTACTATATGTTAATATAAGGAACTGCAGTGCTTTCTCAGTTTTCCCGTATCTTCTCTGCTCACCACTGTGACCCACAACCTGTGGCTTGTCACACTGTATGTGTTCAGTGAACAAACTCTGAATGAATGAATAGACAAATGAATGTATGTCTACCAAGCCTTGGGGAAGGAAAGGGCTGGCAGAAAAGGGTACCTCAGAGAGGAAAGGGTCTGGGCAGGTAAAAACAATAGCAGGTGTGTGGCAGTGACAAGAAACCCTCAGCCCCAAACTGGGCTGAGAGTCACCCCCAAGCGGACTCGGAGAGCAGCCAGGTCAGAGAGCTACCATCTCTGGCAATGGCCTGGTTCACCCAGGCACTGAAAGCCATTTTCCACACCTGGGAAAATTTTAAGTTGTTAACTTATTAAATAAAGCTATTTTTAAACACAGGGAAGAAAAAGTAATCCTTTCCCAATTGATACAGTAACACTAACTTAGAGCACTGTGAATTTATTTTTTATAACCGAGTTATAAATTGTAGAAAATAAGAGTTTCAAGTGGAAATGTTGACATCATCATCTTATCTATAGCAGCATGAATAACCAACCACAACCATTATTATTTTGTCTTCTACTAATGTTTGCTTTTTTGAAAGTTCAACTTGCTCAATGTGTTCATCTTTAAACGTGAGTTAGAGGTAATTTGCATGAACACAAATAATGAAGTATCAATTCAGGCCATTATGAATTAATTAGCTGCAACCCACCATAATGAATTGGGAAAACGCAACGGTGCTTTCCATCTCTTTTATTTATAGCTCATTCCTGCCATGTTACACCTTTTCAGATATTAAGTGCTGAACATGCTTCCTCTTAAAAAGGTTAATTACCCAAGACAGGTTTATGGTACCTTATCTAAAGGCCACATAGTCTACTTCTTTGGCATCTTGGATTTATGTATTTACAAACAGTGGAAAGTTAATCAGTCCAATTTTCTTCCCTTCCACAGCCCAGCTGGTACTCTTCTCCTCTTGTGTTCTGCCCATGTCAGATGGGTCTCTGTTAGCAGCTCTCTGTTTCTGACTCTGGCAAATTACAGCTTGGAGCATCCAGCTCTCACTGCCTTGACTGTGAATTAACGTGGAATGATCCAGATAAGTGAGTCAGGGCAAGTCCAGCCCAAACCCTGACACATCTGAAGCAGAGCATTGGTTTTGGGGATTTTTGGTCCAGAAGATGTTGAAAAATTGAACTGTTGGCCAGGGTTTAAAAATTTAGAGGTTTCACACACACACACACACACACACACACACACACATAGATATCTGGTTTATCTTGAGAAGTCATAAGGCCAGATAGGATTAGCCACATTCCAGGGTGTCAGCAACACGGAGCAGAGCTTCATGGAGGCCCCTCCTTGGACAGAGCCTGAGCTCTCGAGCTTCCCCTCTAGAGCTCTAGAGCTCTCCTTACAGAGGTTGGGTGCCGGTTGTCATTCGTCACCCTATACTGGACCTATCTGAAACTCCCTGGCTCCTGCCACAGGGATATTTTATGAGAAAGCAGAGCTGCCTCTGCACGTCCATGGAACCAGAAGTGAATCTCAGCACTGTCAAGTCCAGGGAGAGAGACCTGCAGTGAGTACTCCAATCACCCAGACAGTGCACGAGGTAAACAATAAAGAAAAAGGGCATTTCAGAACATGGTAAGTGCTGCTGGAAAATAAGCTGGGAAATGAGATGCAGAAGGGCTGCTGGTGGGAGTGAGGTCTGCTCTCACTGAATGACCGGTGAGGGTTTGTCTGTGATGGTGGCAGTGAGCAGAGATGAGATAAGGTAGCACAGGAGGAGCTGGAGTAGACACTGAAGATATATTCAAAGGCCTAGACGTGGGAATGAAGTTAGCCTACTACAGGCGCTGTAAAAAGGCCGGGGTGACGGGCTTTAGTGAACCAGCACGAGGTTAGAACAGCAGAGGGAGCAGGGGCTTGAATAGTCAGGCAGGGCACTGTCAGCCTCAATTTCCCCAAGAGCAGAGTCTAAACAGAAATTCATGTGCAGGTATTTGATTTGGGAATATGAGCCCAGGGGAGCTGGAAAGAGGGAGAGGGAAGTGAAACATGGAAAGACAAAAAATCAATATGAACATACGTTACCCAGTGGGTCTGTTGTGGGGATAAGGAGCCTTATCAAATGTGCCTCAGAACCGTCAATGTAGAAGATAAAAGAAGTAATTTACTCATTGGCTTCCGTCCCCCTAGGTGAAGTGTGGCCCCCTAGGCATTAACTTCTTGGAGGTTCTGGGCTTAATGTGCATAACTGTCAAGCCATTTCTGGGTGTCTAACACCTCGGAGCTAGAGAAATCCTGGGGCAGAAACAAGAGAAAGAGCTGGGTGACATGCTGTCAGATTGGATCCATGCAATGCTGCTAAGAGCCAGTATGAAACTTCTATATCAAAGATGCAACAAGAGGTGGGGCCGCCAGCGCTCAAACAGTGTGGAAACCGTGCTAGAAGAGGCCCGATACGGTAACAGGACGATGGAGACCCCTTCACCTTTCCAACACCAAATCCGCAATTTTCCTCCATCTGTATTTACATACTGCCTTCTCCTCTGTTAATAAAGTTGACATATCCCCGTGCCTTCGAAGGGTCCTATTCCTTCTCACCTCTTCTTTCCTGCATCGTCAGATTCTCCCTCTATCTTTGGTCATGATACTTTGATACAAACATGCCCTAACTGCCTTCTTTTTTAAAAACCTCCCTTGAGGATAACCTAGAGGAAATGCACAAATTTTTGGGAACATGCAACCTACCAAGGCTGAACCATGAAGAAATAGAAAATCTGAACTGACCAATAATGAATAAAGAGATTCCAGTAATCAGAAACCTCCCAACACAGAAATCCCAGGACAAGATGATTTCACTGGAGAATTATACCAAACGTTTAAAGGGTAACTAATGTCTATCCTTATCAAACTCTTTTGAAAAAAACTGACAAGGAAGAAAAACTCTCAAACACATTTTATGAGGCCAACATTACCTTGATATCAAAGTCAGATAAGAACACTACAAGAAAAGAAAGCCACAGACCAATACCCCTGATGAATATAGATAAATTTTTTTTCAAAAAATACCAGTAAATTGAATTCAACAGCACATTGAAAGTGTCATACACCATGCTATCTCTGAGATGCAAGGATAGTTCAACATATGGAAACCAATAAATGTGATACAGTTTATTAATAGATTTAAAGATAAAAATTCATATGATCATCTCAATAAATGAAGAAAAGGCATTTGACAAAATTCAACATCTTTTCATCATAAAAACTCTCAACATATTACGTATAGAAGGAACATACCTCAACATAATAAAGGCCATATACAACAAGTCCACATCTAACATCCTACCTAATAGTGAAACCATTTTTCCAAGATCAGGAACAAGCCAAGGAAGTCCCACTCATTACTCCAGCTCAACACAGTACTGGAAGTCCTAGCCACAGCAATTAGGCAAGAAAAATAAATTAAAATGCATACAAATTATAAAGGAAGAAGCAAAATGTTCTCTGTTTGCAAATAAGATCGTATATAAAGTTTCCACTAAAAAATTGTTAGAACTAATCAACAAATTCAGTAAAGTTGCAGGATAGCAAATCAACATACAAAAATCATTTGTGTTTCTACACACTAGCAATGAACTACCTGCAAAAAATAATAAAGAAAATGATTTTATTAACAACAGCATAAAAAATAAGATATTTAGGAATAAACCTAACCAAGGACATGAAAGGTCTTTACACTGAAAAAATACAACACTTCGATGAAAGAAACTGAAGAAGGCGCAAATAAATGCAAAGCTATCTGCCTTCCTGGATCAGAAGTATTAACATTGCTTAAATGTCCACACTACCCAAAGTCATCTACAGATTCAGTGCAATCCCTATCAAAATGCCAATGGCATTTTTCACAGAACTAGAACAAAGTATCCTAAAATTCATATGGAAGCACAGAAGATGCTTAATAGCCAAAGAATTCCTGAGTAAAAATTCCTGGAGGCATTACACTTCTTGATTTCAAACTATGTTACAAAGCTAGAGTAATAAAAAAAATATGATACTGGCATAAAAAGAGACACATAAACTAATGAAATAGATTCCAGTGCCCACAAATAAATCCACACATATATAGCCAACTAACATTTGACCAAAAAGCCAAGAATATTCAATAAGGAAAGGATAGTTTCTTCAGGAAAAGAGAAAATTCTATATTCACATACACAAGGATGATATTGGACCTTTATTTTACACCACTCACAAAAATTAACATCAAATGGATTGAAGATTAAAACATAAGACCTGAAACCATAAAAGTCCTAGAAGAAAACATAGGGAGAATTCCTTGATATTGATCTTGGCAACGTTTTTTTTTGGATATGATATACGGGGCAAAGAAAAAAAAAACCAAAAGCAAAAATAGAGGGGCACGTGGGTGGTTCAGTGGTTAAGCGTCTGCTTTCGGCTTGGGTCATGATCCCAGCGTTCTGGGATCGAGCCCTGCATCCGGCTCCCTGCTCAGCGGGAAGCCTGCTTCTCCCTCTCCCACGCCCCCTGCTTGTGCTCCCTCTCTCTCCTTGCCTCTCTCTCTATCAAATAAATAAATAAAATCTTAAAAAAAAAAGCAAAAGTAGACAAGTAGGACTATAACAAACTAAAAAACTTCTGCACACAAGAGAAACGATAAAATGAAAAGGTAACTTACAGAATGGGAGAAGATATTCACAAGCCATAAGAATCAATAAGGTATCCCAAAACATATATGGGATTCATATAACTCATTAGCAAATAACAACCAACAAATAATTCAATTAAAAAGTGGGCAGAGGATCTCAATAGATATTTTTCTGAAGAAGACATCCAAATGGCCAATAGGTACATGAAAAAGTGCCCAACATCTAATCATCGGAGAAGTACAAATCAAAAAGGAATATCACCTCACGTCTATCGGAGATCTATTATCAAAGAGATACAAGATAACAAATGCCGGCAAGGATGTGCAGAAAAAAGAACTCTTGTGTGCTACTGGCGGGAAGGTAAATTGGTACAGCCATTATAAAAAACAGAATGGAGGTTCCCCAAATTATAAAAATAGAACTACCATATGATCCAGCAATCTCACTTCTGGGAGCATATCTGAAGGAAGCAAAATGAATAAACTAGAGATACCTGAACTCCCATGTTCATTACCAAGATGTGGAAACAATCTAAGTGTCTGTCAGTGAATGAATGCACAAAGAAAATATGATTTTATATATACCCTCTCCCTTCCATTCATACTCTCTAGAGCGAGCTTGGCTATCCATGCCCACAGGCAATGACCTTGGTGAATGGGCACAACTTGTCAGAGTCTGTAACTGTGAAATCAGTAACTGTGTCCCTTGTATTTTATGTTGGCTCTTCCTCCTTCACCTTTGAATAACTTCATATTTAATATAAACGGGAAATTCACAGACTTTGTCATTGGAAAGGCCATAGCTGTCGCCAAACTTCCATTTGTTCATGATACCCCTGACCTGGGCCAGATGGCCAAATCTACCCCTGCTCTCCCAGGGCGTGGGAAGTGCTGAGGAAGGGCCTTGGGCAGAAGATGGCCAGTGAGAATCGGAGGTCAGGTGGCAAGGTGGAGCTGAGGGGCCAGAATAAGACATTAACCTGGTAACAGACGGAGGAGGTGGTCTAAGGGGCTCATGCGGGAGAGGGAGCAGATCAGCAGTGCTCGGAGCACCCTGCCCCCAGCTGCATACGGCTCTTGGCAGTTGCCTCCCCCTGGCCAGAACGCAGGGTCCCGAGGGTACACCCACTTTGTCTTGTTCTCTGCTGAACCCTCAGCCTGGCATGTAGCACGTAAGTGTTTCGAGGTAAAAACAACAAATGAGAGAAGCCTCAGGGATGCCGTGGCTCTCTGTGCACCGTGGGCACCGAGACTATCTGTATGTCTGTCAGGTCCTCACCACACCCTCAGAATGTGAGGTTCTCAGGCCCAGACAGTCTCGCCCTTCTCCGACTCCCAAACCTCAGTGCTGGGCCTGGCCCAGAGTTGGACTATGAATGAAGGAATGACCAGCGGGTAGAAGTTCCAGGGGCAGAGATTCTAGCTTATTATTACTCATTATTTTAACATCATCCCTGAGCCCCTATTTGTTCCAAGTTGTGACCTGGACCCTGGGCTTCCCAGAGTCTAACAGGAGGGGGCCTAATACAGCAACACTGATTGCTAACCCATGTTTTGTTGCAGAAAGCTCCTGGACCCCTGTCTTGGCCTCATTGCTCCTGTCAAGCCAGGTCCCTGTGCTGCTTCTCCAGGGCCTGCTGCTCCGCTCTGGCCAGCAGTCTTCACGAATCTTTCCCTCTGACCTCACTCCTGGCAGATACCCCACAACCCACAGGGGCCTAAACCAAATTTGTTTTGTGTCTGGCCCTCGGGGTTTCGCTTCGCACCCTTGCGTTACATGGTTACCACTGGCTCACTGAGATGTGTCACTGGTCAGTCACTCGCGGCTACACTCCGGAGGTTCAGTGGGGCAGCTGAGACCCAGGCCAGGAAAACAGAGATAAACAGAAACAGAAGCAGAGGGAGAGGAGGGGCCAGGAGCAGGCCAACAGGCATCCCAACTATTAAGATCATATCCTTCTCTTGGGTTTACAGTGTCCTGGAGCTTTGTGTGATCTGGGACCAGACGGAGTCCTGGGACAGATGTGTGTGTCACCCCTACTGGGTGGCCAAAGAGCCGGGTTCTGGATAACAATAGAGAATACTGACTTCTAGGTGACTTTCAAACCAAAGAAAATAGAGCAAAGCTGGTGTGATCTTGGAGCATAGGGACGGAAAGTTCTACAGCTAGGAGGTCTCTGTAGGAATTAGCTGCCTTGCCATTCACAAGCACTCATGCAGGGTCTCTTGCAGATCTTTGCCAGGTCAAAGCCCCTGGCTTTTCCCAGTAAGGGCTCTTCACAGACAGGTTGTCTAGGAGTCTGCACACCTCACCCCTGTAGTAATCTCCCTCTAAAGAGAACTTTTCTTCTCCCTACTTTTCTGAGAGATATGTGATCCTTCCTTCTACTGTTGCCTCAAATCCCATTCTCTGCATTTCCTTTCACAGTAGAACTTGATGTCTCGTTATCCCTGGAACCTGAATTATTAGCAATGGGGAGAAAAAACAGAAACAGAAAACAAAAAAAACAAGCAAGGGTAGCTTACATATTGTCTCTCCCAGGAGATCAGAGAACATCTTACATTACAATCACCTAGTCCAACAGACATTGTCCTAAGAGCTACACATGTATTACTTCATTTAGCCTGTGTAACAGCTCCTGGAAGTAGGTACTATTATTACCTCCCAGGAAACAGACACAGAGAGGTTAAATGACTTTCCCAAGAGTGCAGTCAGTGGGTAAACTGAAAGGCAAACCCAGGCAGTCTATTTCTAGAATTCTCTCTGCTTTATCCTCCATATTACTGTCTTTCAAATTAAATAAAACATGTTTCTGTATTAAATTATATTATTTATAAATAATAGTATAATAATATATTATTATACGATTATATATTATTATATTACAATATATTATTATGTTATTAAATTAAAAAGACTTTAAAAAAGGAATTGAGAAGATAAGAAGTTGGTTGAAAAAATAAAGAAGAAAAACTAAATTAAAAAAAAAAGGAGAGAATATGATCAGGCAGGAAGCCATACATTAGATTTAGGGTATATTTTGGTCTGTTAGAAGAATCTGTATCCCAAAATTTTGAAGAAAGAAAAACTTATATATGTACAAAAAAAAAAGTTTAAATACAATGAAGGGATAGAATATGACTATAAAATTGAAAATTAAAAAAATATTTTTAAAAAGTAACTGCTAAGAAGTTGGTTGAAAAAGGAAAGAAGAAAAAGTCAGAAAAAAAAAACAAAATAGAGAAAGAAAAAATAAAGAAAATTTTAAAAATTAACTTTGAAAGACTAAAGAACCATGGGGGAAAACCCATGAATTCTATGTGCTGTATTCTCCTAGTGCTGGAGTTTTGCAGTTCTCATTGATCGGTAAACTTGGTCTTGGCTGGACTTTCTTGCTAATCTGTTGTGCTGATTCTCAGGTTTCTGTGCCCTGGTGGGGTTGCACCTCCCTTGCCAGGAGCGAGGCTAAGTAATCTGCTCCACTTTCCTCTATGTGGCTTTTGTTCCCTGAAGGCTTTCTGCACAGCTTTAGAGGATGAGAATGAAAATGGCGGCCTCCCAGTCTCTGGCCCTGGAGCCCAGAGCTCGGGGCCCCACTCCTCAGTGAGTCCTCAGAGAAAAGCAGTCAATCACTCCTCTCTCCCTGGTCTGTTCACAATACATGCCCACCAACCTGTGACCGAGCAAACATGACACCGTTTGGTGTCTCCAAACCCAGCAGATACCTGTGATGAGCTCCTGCACTGCGTTTCCTGGGGGAGGAAGGGGAGTCTCCCCAGATCTGCCACTTGTTGGGCCCCTGTTGGAAGAGTGGCGGCCCCACTGTGCCCAGATCACGGTTTACGGCCACCCCAAGCTGAGAGCCCACTCCTCGGCTCACTCTTTGCAGCCGGCTTCCCCGCTCTGATACCTGGGGGCTCTGCCACACTCAGGCACCCTCAGTCTTTCTGTGACCCCGAGAGTCCTGAGACCACACTGTTCCAGTGAGGGTCCCACCCCCCACTTAGCCACCAGAATGACATCCCTCAGTGGAGCAGACTCTAAAAATTCTGATTTTGTGCCTCACTGCCCTATCACTTGCCAGTAGCCGGCTGACGGAGCCCCCCCCCATGGTCTCTCTTCCTATATATTGCCTCAGATTCACTTCTCCACATGTCCCTTGCAGAAAGTGGTCATTTTCTCTGTTCATAGAGTTGCTGCTGTTCTTTTCTTCGATCTCCTGTTGAGTTTGAAGGTGTTCGGAATGGTTTGATAACTATCGAGCTGAATTCCTGGAACCAGACGAAATTTAGGTCTCCAACTCCTCTGCCATCTTGGAGCCCCTCCTAAAGCTGCCTTTTATAACTGAGAGAAACACTACAAATCTTTTTCCCAATATTGTCAATATTCTTTTATTCAAACCCTCCTGATGTCGAATTATTTTTTTTTAAGATTTTATTTATTTATTTGACAGAGAGAGACAGCCAGCAAGAGAGGGAACACAAGCAGAGGGAGTGGGAGAGGAAGAAGCAGGCTCCCAGCAGAGAAGCCCGATGTGGGGCTCGATCCCAGGACTCCGGGATCACGCCCTGAGCCAAAGGCAGACGCTTAACGACTGAGCCACCCAGGCGCCCCCTGATGTCGAATTCTTGAATCCATCTTCAGTGTGTTTCTAGGGCCCAGACTATGGAGTTTGTAAGCCTAATTATACAGCATGTGGAGCAAGACTAGAGTAAGAATAAAGCCAGTCTTTCACTAAGGCAATGTGGTATATTGGCCTGTTGTTCTCAAACCTGGGTAGACGGAAAATTCTCAGGAGGTTTAAAAAGAAATCGAAGAACTACTTTGAGTGATAATAAAGGACCGATCCAGTTACATGAATCCTCCCAAGATAACAATAATACAAACTTGATAAAATAATTTAAATAAAGCAATTATTGGGGCGCCTGGATGGCACAACGGTTAAGCGTCTGCCTTCGGCTCAGGGCGTGATCCTGGCGTTACGGGATCGAGCCCCACATCAGGCTCCTCCGCTAGGGGCCTGCTTCTTCCTCTCCCACTCCCCCTGCTTGTGTTCCCTCTCTCGCTGGCTGTCTCTATCTCTGTTGAATAAATAAATAAATAAAATCTTTAAAAATAAATAAAGCAATTATTTAATAGTATGGGAAATCATCTAAAAGAAGACAGAATATAAGAAACACTTACTCTCCAAAAGTTGTACCTGAAAGAGGTAAGAATTTTGAATTTGTGGCTTTCTGATCCGAAGTTATTCTTCAATCTGACAGCCATGGTTACAAAAAATGGCAATGGGAAAATGAAACTTACCAGATGCAGGTGCTAGAGGTCAGAGTTCAGACTTAGAAATTTTCATGAGAAGAAATCTTGGAAGCAAACCTTTGCCGACAGCTAAATTACATATACATGAGGGAAACTCAGATAGCCTGGCAAAAAAAAAAAGCAGGCAGAGATAAGAGAGAAATGTGCTTATGGAAGAAAGAGCTACCCAGGAAAAAGTCGGTGAATTTGAGGTTTTTTAAATGAGTGTAGCACCCACTGTGCACAGCTCAGGCAGCGAGCAGAGGAAAGATGAAGCATTATGGGTTTGATGTATTAGAGGCCAAAACCCAAAGCTAGCAGACTTTGAAAATTTCAGGGGAGGGGTGGAAAGGGGATCCTCTAACCAAAGAAAACACAGCACTTGCCCTATATCTGTTAAAATCACTGGATGACCACCAAATTACACAGGGACAAAAGCGGCCAAAGGTCCCAGGCTAAAAGGCAGCGTTAGGAGCAAAATGAAGAGCAGAGATGTCAGTTGCTTCTTACTACAGGGGAGTCAACGTTTGGAGCTTGAGTTCAGGCAACTTACTACCTACACAAAAATAAAGCTCTTCAGACAAACAGAACAGAATCCAGATTCACTAAAATGTATCTTCACTGCCTAGTTTTCATCTAAAAATTACTAGACATACAAAGTACCAGAACAAAAGGCAGTAGGTGGAAACTGATTCCACAAGGAGGTGAATATGTTTAGGAGTTTGCCGCAGTGATCACTTAGCTACCGCATGGATACCAAGCATCATGTTGTACATCTTAGAGACTCAGAATTGTTATTTTAAAAACAAAGAAAAGAGAAATAAATTAATTCCCTGTGAAGTCAGATGTTTGACTCACGAAGACTTTAAAGCAGCTATAAAACATATATGCAGATAACTAAAGACAAATATGTTTTAAAATTAAAGAGAAATATGGTACAAATGAATGAACACGAAAAATGAATCTTAACAGAAAAATGGAAACAATAAAAAAGACAATTCCAGAGCTTACTAAATATAATAAATACAATTTAAAAATCCACTGGATAGGCTTAATAGCAGATTCTGTTTTAAAGATTTTATTTATTTGACAGAGAGAGACACAGCCAACAAGAGAGGGAACACAAGCAGGGGGAGTGGGAGAGGAAGAAGCAGGCTCCCAGCGGAGGAGCCTGATGTGGGGCTCGATCCCAGGACTCCGGGATCACGCCCTGGGCTGAAGGCAGACGCTTAACGACTGAGCCACCCAGGCACCCCTTAATAGCAGATTTTAAATGAAAGAAAGTAATTAGTAACCTTGAAGATAGAGCAATTGAGATTATTCAATCTGAGGCTGATAGAGAAAAAAGACTGAAGAAAATGAAAAGAACCACAGAGATGTGTGAGACAGTAGTAGTATGAGGTCCAACACGCATGTTATTTTAACCCTAAAATGAGAAAATTAGAATAAAAGACAAGACAAAACATTCAGAGAAATAATACCTCCAAAGTCTTAGTTTTAGTTGAAAATATTAACTTACCAAGAACTCAGTGAACCCCAAATATAATAGAATTAAATAAAACTCTCCTAGACATAGCAAATTCAAAGTTCTGAAAGCCAAAGAAGGAAAATCTTGAAGGCAGCCAGAAAAAAATGATAGGTAACATCCAGGGGAAAACAGTAGGAATAATGACTGATTTCTTATCATAAACCATGGAAGCCAGAAGAAATAGGGACAACATAATTACAGGACTGGAAGGGAAAAGGAACTGTCAACCAAGAATATTATATCTAGAGAAAAGATCCTTGAAAAATGAAGGTAAAATAAAGACATCTTTGGAAAAAAGAAACTGTCTTAATTTGTCACCAAGAGACCTGCACTTCAAGAAATGCCAAAGGAAGAAACAGAGTTCTGGAAATAGTAGATATGTCAGTAAATATAAAGACCATATTTTAAATTTTCTCCTTTTAAAACATACATGACTCTTTTAAAATATATTTTAGTAATAACATTATTTTGAAAGTTTTAATACTGCAGTAATGGGTTAATGGCATATGGTCTACACGTATGACAAAAATAGCACTAAGAACAGGGTAGCAAAATGAAATATGCTGTTTCAAGACTCCCCTATTTTACTTAAAATAACTCAGTATTAGCTATAAGTAGAATAGGTTAAGCTAAAGGCAGATATTGTAACCCCTAACACCACTGAAAACATAATGCAAAGATATATAAATAGGAAGCCAATAGGAGAATTTCGGTGGAATACTAAATTATGTTAGAACACAAAGGAAGGCAAGACAGTAGGAACAGAGGAACGACAATAACAACAGCAAAAAGATGAGGCAAATAGGAAACAAACAGAAACACGGCAATCCTCAATACCACTTTGCCAGTAATTATATTGAATGTAGAAGAATATGCACTCCAGTCAAAAGGCAAAGATTTAAGATTGGATAAAGAGAAAGCATTAAGGACATGCTGTCTACAACAGACGCACTTTAAATTCAAATACAAAAAAAAAAAAAAAACGGATCGAAAGTAAAAAGATGGAAAAAATGGAAAAAGATGCGAAGTGTAAGCTTAAAAAAGCTTAAGCATTACAATAACTTCAGCCAAAACAGACTTCAAAACAAGGGGTGCTACCAGAGGCAAAAAGGGACTTGCCACTACGATAAAAAGGTCAGCACAGTTAGAGAGGTATGACCCTTACCTATGCATGTGCCTAATAACAGATGGTCAAAATAGATGCATGAAAAATGACAAAATTAAAAGCAGAAACAGACTAGGCCACCATCATAGTAGGAGACTGTAGCACACCTTTTTCAGGAACTAATAAAACAATTAGACAAAGAAAAAACCACAGTAATAGAGTATCTGAAGAATATTATCAACCACATTAACCTACCTGACATGAACGGAACCCCACACCAAAGAACGGCAGAATACACATTCTTTTCAAGTGCAGATAGATGTTCACTGAGTAGACCATATACTGAGTCATAAAGTGAATTTAAATAAATTTCAAAAGAACATAATCTTACAATGTATGTTCTTTGGCCACAAAGGAAGTAAATTCAAAGTTCTACCTGAATTCAGTCAGTAGCCGAACTCTTACACCGCCTAGCATCCTTGGAAACTTTGGGGGTAATGATGTCCTCCTCCACAACTTTCCAGTAAGCGCTGAACGAGGACACTTAAAAATAATTTTATCTTTAACTGTCCTATTTCTACTCTGATAACTACATGGCCATTCATTCCCCACCTTTGAGGTATTGGCCGGAAATGCAACTCCAACTGGAGTTAGCAAAAAAAGAACGCATCCCCTCATGTAACAGAAAATCACAGCATCAGCACGTAGTCCCTGGCCCTTGGCTTCCATGTTCTGCTTTCCTCTGGATGTGCTCCTCTCAAGCAGTGTGTTCTGGTGGCCAAACTGCCACCATCAGCTTCACAGCCAACAGGAGCATCCTCTATTCCCCAAGATGCATCGCAAGCATCCTTTCAGTATCATTGGCTCTGATTGGTTAAGTGTGAGTCACAGGACCACCCTAGACTTCAAGTTCAAATTAATCGTGCCATTCACTGCAGGGATCAGTAGGGAGTCTCAGCTTCCCCAGAGGAAAATTAGGGTTAAGACAAGGGAATGAATCCGGACAGGCAACGATGACTCCCTGCATTGCCTGTATCCATTAGGTTTAAAGATGGCCGCGCAGGAGGTGGGAGGGGAGTGGAAGGTCCCGAAGGGAGATGAAGCCCCAGCAGGGTAGGATTGCCTCACAGCCTAGCTCAAGCCCTCCTGTCCTTCCAGACAGCGGTCACCTGCAGGTGGAGGACGATGAGTAAAAAATGTATACACCTGTACACACAGGCACGCACGCGCGCACACACGCACCTCTGTGTTTTCTTTTTTTTTTTCACAATGAATACAGATTAACATCTGTATAAATATTTTCACTAAAAGTACAAATATTTAAGACAAAAACATACGGACAAAAGCATTTAGGAGTTGGAATTTTCTTATTTTCATTTTGAGAAATAGTATGGTGGAAAGATGTTTCTCTTTAAGGTCAGAAATGTGTACTCCGGGGGCGCCTGGGTGGCACAGTGGTTAAGCGTCTGCCTTCGGCTCAGGGCGTGATCCCAGCGTTGTGGGATCGAGCCTCACGTCAGGCTCCTCTGCTATGAGCCTGCTTCTTCCTCTCCCACTCCCCCTGCTTGTGTTCCCTCTCTCGCTGGCTTTCTCTATCTCTGTCAAATAAATAAATAAAATCTTAAAAAAAAAAAAAAAAAAAAGAAATGTATACTCCAGAGATGTCCCTGCCAGCTATGAAACCATTTAGCAAGTTGCTATTTCTTTTAGCCTAAAATGGGAATAGCCCCTGATTTAATGACCTCATAAGATGCAAGACGAAACCTCACCAAAATGAGGAGCACTGGCAACAGTGCAGGTAAGCAGGCATTCTATACTGTAGAGTGTTTTACAAATGAGAGAGAACGTCCTTTGTGTTTCAATTCTGGAAGCCACAGGAAAGTAACTTGTGCTTTGTACCCCCTATTCAGGATGGATGGGTTCCCACCCTTTTCAGTCTTCCCGTTGCTTCACCAAAAGAAGCCTTTACCTGTTATATCTCCAGGCTTTAACTACAAAACAAGTAGAAATAACAAGTATAGCTTGGAACCAAACTGAGCCGGGACAGAGGCAATTAAAAATAAATCAGGCATCTTGGAAAAAAGTCATTTGCAGAAACAGTTGTGTCCACAGCATGAAATATGGAGGAAATGCATTAAAGCAAAAATTAATTTAATAAACATTCAACCTCATTTTTTTTTAAAAGTAGAGAATACTGGGGCGCCTGGGTAGCGCAGTCGTTAAAGCGTCTGCCTTCGGCTCAGGGCGTGATCCCGGCGTACCGGGATCGAGTCCCACATCGGGCTCCTCTGCTGGGAGCCTGCTTCTTCCTCTCCCACTCCCCCTGCTGTGTTCCCTCTCTCGCTGGCTGTCTCTCTGTCACATAAATAAATAAAATCTTTAAAAAAAAAAAATAAATAAAAAAAATAAAAGTAGAGAATACTATAAAATACTTCATTAGGCAAAGTCTCATCAGGGAGACATGGACTTTTAAAAAAAAAAGAATTTTGTAAATTAGAGAGATGAAAGAAAAAAATGAGAGAGAGAGAACATGGCCCTGCAGTTTCAAGAACTGGGAAGATCAGCTTAGCTATAGGAGAGGAAGATAAGGGTTCTTAGGGGTCCCCCGACCCCTATTCCTTCATATCCCTGTGAGTCCATCGTGCTAGAACCAGACAAAGCCAGTCAGACAATGGCGGTCTCTGTCTGCCCGGAGAATCCAGACACATGAACCCAAATGTGATTCAAGACCCAGAACTGGCCTAAACTGTGCCATCTCCCACCACGTGCTTCGACATTTGCTTTGAGCAGGTGAACAAAGGTGCCACACAAGCAGGTAATTATCTGGTCTCTCCCCAGATGACTCCAGAGCCTAGCATGGTGCTGGGAAATCAGCTGGCTCTCCAAGATGCCTGCTGATTGATGTGGTAGGTAGGCATTTGGTAGATGTCATCCCAGAATTTTTTTTTTTTTCTGTCCAATTCCTAACAGTACCCAGCTTTTTCTTCAGGTGTCCATCTCAGCTCATGGCCCCACTCACAATGTCTGATTGGAACCTTGAGTGGCTTAAATAAATCCAGACATCCCCCTCCCCCATGCTGGTCATTAGTACAGAGGTGGCATATAACCTAGGTTTACTCAATCAAAACAAATCTCAGGACTCTTCTGGAATGTTGACACAGAAAACTCTCACCATCAGGACTGTGTGGTGTGCAGAAACCCAGAATCATGGGAGACGCTGTGGCTAAAAGAAAGGAAGCTAGCCCAGGGACAAAGCCTGAGGAGGGCCCAGAGAACTGCAGGAAAATAAAGTGCTCTGATCAGACTGTTCCTGAAGTTGTACTTCCCTTGACTTCCACTAATTTATTTCCATCGGAATAAATGCTGTTTTGTGGGCTGGTTGGAATTCTGCTGTTGCCTGATGTTTGCATATGAAGAGTTCTGACAGTGAGGCAAGTCAGAGAATGGGAAAGTCTGAGAGAGAAAAGAGAAAAGGAAAGGAGAGGAAAGAAAGAAGAGTTGAGAAGAGGCAAAAAAAAAAAAAAAAAGAAAAAGAAAAAGAAAAGAAAAGAAAAGGAAAGAGGGAAGAACAAAAGACTCCTAGAGCAGTTTGGGGCTGTGCCAGCTAATGTACCATCTCTCACATTTTACAGAGGAGAATCCTGAGATCCTGAGATTCGAAGTAACTCTCGAGTGGCCGCACCACCAGCAGACCCCAGGGTGGGAACGCAAGGCTCCTGGCGGCCGGGCGCTATCTTCCTTTCCCAGGTCATGCAATAGAAAAGCAGCTTTTATAAGTAGAGGAGTTCTTGCTCATTACAGAAAATCTGGGATCTGCGTGTAAGTAGAAAGGGGGGGAAAAGCCATCATTTCACCAATGTCTACAACACTATTAACATTTCACCAATTTTCCTGGCAGGTTTTTGGGGGTTTTTTGGGTTTTTTTTTTTTTTTAAGATTTTATTTATTTATTCGACAGGATAGAGACAGCCAGCGAGAGAGGGAACACAAGCAGGGGGAGTGGGAGAGGAAGAAGCAGGCTCATAGCGGAGGAGCCTGATGTGGGGCTCGATCCCAGAACGCCGGGATCACGCCCTGAGCCGAAGGCAGACGCTTAACCACTGTGCCACCCAGGCGCCCCTGGGGTTTTGTTTTTTTTTTAAGGATAATTTTTAGAGTGGTAAACACTCTGTTTACATCGTTTTATTCCCTGAGTTTTTTCTCTTCCCATTATGTCATAAGCATTCTTCCATGTCATTGTGTATTCTTCAGAAACAACATTCTGTGACACTATAATATTCATTCATGGATATCTTTCCTAATTACCTTAGCTGTTTTCCTCCCATTGAACATACTGTTTGTTCCTAATTTTTCAACATGTCTTTTCAAAATTGCCTAAAACTTTTCCTATCGAAGATTATTTACTTAGAATAGATCCCCGGAAGTGAAATCTTAGGGTCAAACGTAGGAATTAGGGTTGCGAAATTTAGCAGCTAAAAATGCAGGGTGTTCTGTTCAATCTTAATTTCAAATGATTTGGTATCTGAAATTCAAATTTTACTGGAAGTCCTATATTTTACCTGGCAACCTTAGTAGGAGTGTTTTAAAGGTTTCCGCACACAGTGCGCATGCCCCGCCCTTCTGACACAGTTCCTCGGGTTGGCAAAGCAGGAGAACGACCCAGTAAGAGCTAACGTTTATTTTGCACCGTGCACCCTTCGAACACGTCACACGTGAGTATGTTTAAGCCCCCAGTCGACCTCCAAGGTGAGGAATTATTTCTAGCTCTGCCTTGCAGATGAGAAAGCTGAGGTAGTGAGGGTAAGTCAAAGGTGCAGAAGTACCCAGTTAGAATGTGGGGGCACTGCACGACCCCCAAGGAGTGGAACGAGGGAGACACCGGTGTGGGGACAGATTGGTGTCCCGCCACCAAGAGCAGCAGGCTTCTGCGTGGCGTCTTGCCTGGATCGGCCGCAGTCCACCTCGACTGTCTAAACAGCCTTCCCTACCTCCACAGACCCCAAGTCTTCACCAAACACGAGCAGGACATTTTGTGGGAACTCAAGGCAGAGAGTTTATATTACACATAATGGAAACAATTTCATTAACTGAATTTTGATACCAGCTGATTCTTTCTCAAGTGCCTCTCTAGCTGCCAGCCTGGGTCTCCATCTCATGCATGGAACATGCATCCCTTGGGCTTGTTCTCTTCCCACTTTGAATCTCCTTTTTCCCCCCAACACCTCCTGTATGCCCCCTATGCCCCTATCTTGTGTGGGGAAAATCTGGAGCTCCTTCATCTTCTCCATACCTAGCACCCCACTCAGCAAACAACACCCCTCCCTCACTAGACCTACTCTTCCTGGAAAGGAGAGGTATATACTTAATAAATATTTCCCTGTCTAAATAGCTCTAATTTTAAAATATCAAGCAGTAAGGGACTATAGTCCTTCTTTCTTGCCTCTCTTACATGTCCCCATGCTCCCTTTCTCTCCACTGCTTCTTTCCCAATGTGATACTCAACAAGCGAGGGGTAGGAGTGGACCCCCAGGTCAGTCTGTGTGCCACATAGGAGATCTTCCTTGGCCTAAGGTGGTGGGGACAAGCAGCACTCCATCTGGGTATCCAGGGAGGCGTCATGGCCCCGGTGCCATTTAGCTGGGCATCGAAAGATGGTGTTCTTTGCCCATGTGGTGATCAGCTGGAAGGCTGCCCACCCCCAGTGAGGACCTTTTGGAGACACAGTCCAGGGAAAGAGAAAGGCTTAAGTCTGAAGCATCTTAAGTTTCCTGTAAAGGGTCATGGGTGAAGCTGGCACGACCTTCGGTGTCCCCATTTGGGAAGCACCCCTATACAGCTGGCACCCACCCCACCGTTGCTGAGACTGTTCGTAAACGGTTCACGAAATGCATCTAACATTTTAAAACTGCTCATAAAAATGGATCAATCAGTGCTAGGCTGAAATAATTAGTTTCCTTTGCTAAGAAAAAATAGTGTTACTTAATTATTGTGCTGATTGTGTGAGAGGCTTTTTTTGAAGACAGCAAACAGCCCTCTGAAGGCTCTGTCCTTCTACCTGCCTATCGGGGAAAGGATCTAATTAAAACAAAGAAAAATATTAATATTTAATGGTGTGATTTTCCCCACATCCTTTTTGCTTCTCAACTTAACCCAATGACAGCTCCAAAAATTCCCCCACAAAGAGCACACCAAGTCCCATGAGTGTGATGCTGTCAGAGCGCAGTTTTAATGAACAGCTCTGTGCAGCAAGATCTGGGAGCTTCAGAGCTGACACCAGAGCTCCGCTCTCACAGCTGCTTGTCCCCTGCTTTCACTTACCCTCTGAGAATGCCCTGGCCTCTGGCCTCAAACACGTCGGGCCTCAGAGCTGTGTGCCCCTGCAGTCAGTTCAAGTCTGTCCCTTTGTCGCAGAGAACCTCGGGGAAGTGTGTAAAGCACAACGCCAGGACCTGTGGTTTCCAGGAAGATCCATGAAATGATGTGAATAAACATTTAGCAGAGCGCCTAGCACGTAGTGAGCACTCTGCAAGTGTGACGTAGTAGCCTCAGATGGGAGACCAAAGTCCAGAGGGGAGGGAGGGTGGTTTTTTGGATGTCACACAGGAAGTCACACACTAATTGGTGGCAGAACCAGGGTGTGAACACGCTGCCCATTATCCGTCCTGGTATTCTGACTTACATCCCCGTATGGGCCTCCTGTGCTGGCCATGTTCTCCACCATTGGTAGAATGGTCTTTGCTGCCTGGACTTCTATACTCATTATTTGTTCCTGGACAAGTGCCTGTAGCCCCATCTGGACCCACCTTCATTCTTTCTTTGAATGAATACGTGTCCTTCTATCTCTGCCAGATTACTTTGGTTCCAAGAGACAGACAGTTTAAACTAATGGACTTAAACCAAAAAAATAAAGGATTTTTATCATTGAAATGTCCAGGGTAGGACTTCAGGCATCGGTGGATCCAGGGGCTAGAACAATGTCAAAATTTGGCTAGGCTCCTCTGTCACGCAGACCTAATTCTCAGATACACTGTCCTCTAGGGATTACAAAATGGTTACTAATGCTCTCGCCTCCCATCAGAGTTCATTCAAAGTGAGTTTCTTTCCCTCGCAGGGCTCCTAGAAAACGTCTCACTACATGTCATTGGCTCTGGTAAAATGGGCCACATGCCCTGTCCTGAAGCAATCACTGTGTCCAGGGGGATGTAAAGAAAGACTGACAGGGTTGCTTCCTCTGAGTTCCTGTGAGTGCCCTTGGTGCCTCTACTTACCAGAGGAGAAAAGGGTATGTTGTTCAGTAGTTTTTGTTTTTGTTTTTTAGCCAGAATGAAGTTCTACTAATTAAGCTATATTTCTGTCCTGGAGACCAGTGAATGTGGCTTCAGGCAGTGTTCACACAATGGAGACCACAGGCCAAATCCAGTCCGCAGATGGATTATGTCTGGTCTACACAGGGTCTTTGAATTTGAATTCATTATCAACATTATCTATCTGCAGAGTTCCCGTAAACATGCAAGTTCCCAGCTTCTTGGGTAAAATGAGATCCCTGGCCAGACAGGGCCTGCCCTGCCTCTGCCCCGGCCGGTCTTCACAGTCAGCCACAGGACCTGGCTTCTCTCACGTACAGCCCGGAGGGAGGCTGCGGCCAGAGTTCGCAAGCCCCAGTGCCAGTCAGCTCAGGGTTGGCGCACGTCCCTCTGTTAAAGCACCGTTCCCACACTGAGTGCCCCGTGGGAGCTGCGCTGCCATACAGCGGTCTCAGAGGAGTCACAGCAGGCCCGGGGGGGTGATGGGCAGGAGTTATTGGCATATTTCACAGAGAAGGGAGGTGAAGCTTGATGGAGTTTCAGGGACAGTGTGGTAGAAACAAGCGTTCCCCTGATGGGCAAGTAGTGGGCAGGGAATTGAGGGCGGTTCTCAATCCTGTTGAAATGGATGGAACTGGGCTACGTGACCCTCTGCTGTCAAAGGACAGGGTAATATAAAGCAGCGTGAGCAGGGCAGTTTCTTTCTGCCTCTCCCCTCCCCACCTGTCTGACTTGGGGGAGGGTGGGGGTGCCAAGGCAGACCAGGACCGCAGACTAGCCACCTTTACTCCCTCGGTCCCCTCCTTCACCAGCCCTCTCCTGGGCTTCTCTGCAAATTAAGTTCTCGGAGCAGGGTGTCTCCCCACCCCTTGCTAGGAGGGGTGTTGGGTGGGCCTCTGGGGGTTCGCCCACAAAGGCAGGCCTGGATCAGAGCAAAGCAGCTGACTCTTTCAAAGCCTGAACACATCAGTCTCTTGTGGGAGTGAGGCAGGAAGGAGGCTGGGAGAGAAAGGGGAAGGGAGACTGAGCCTCCATTCCTGTGGTGTTGGGCTCCCATCTATACCCCAAAGCTGTCCGTTTCGTTCTGCTGTCAGCCCATACCTGCCCCCCGCCCCTGTTATCCTCACCATCTGTGGTCCTTCTCTCTGCTGGTGTCCCAGAGGCGACTCTTCTTTTTTTTTTTTTTTTTTAAGATTTTATTTATTTATTTATTTGACAGAGAGAGAGAGACAGCCAGCGGGAGAGGGAACACAAGCAGGGGGAGTGGGAGAGAAAGAAGCAGGCTCCCAGCAGAGAAGCCTGATGCGGGGCTCGATCCTAGGACCCTGGGATCACGCCCTGGGCCAAAGGCAGACGCTTAACGACTGAGCCACCCAGGCTCCCCCCCCCCAGAGGCCACTCTTGCCCCGCCACACCCTGCTTAAAATTTCCAGTGGCTTCTTCTTTAATGGGGATGAAATCCAAACTCTTGGCCAAGACCTAAAAAGCCTTCAGGTATGTCTTTTTCCTCTGCATTGGACTTTATTTCAGCCACTCACGGTCCCCCTGCAGCAGATTCTGTGGGTGTCTGCCCCGTGCCACCAGGGCCTGTGCCCACTCCACCCCTGACCCGCAGCTGGTACTGTGCCTGCCACGGGGTGGGTGCCCACTAAGCGAATGCATGCATGAATGTGTGAATGAGCACATTTGGAACAATCTGAGCCATCGGCACTTCTATTTGTCAGTAGTTAAGGACGGCTATTTGTAAACCCCTATCAAACTCCATTTAAAAATTTAGCTGGGGTACAAAAATGGCAAAGGAACACGGGGAAAGTTGGCATTCTTTTACAGTTGATTTAATCCACTCCTCCTGCTGGCACGAATTTCATTCATCTCCGCGGCTGCCGGCCGGCCGGGGGTCCACTACTAACCGCAAAGGCGGGGCTGGAACAGACCCGAAGCTGCACCCGCCAGCACAGGCTGGGAAGGGAAGAAAGGAAAGAGCTGTGGCTTCCAGAGAAAAATTAAAGGAGGTGTGTGGGGGGTAATGGAAGCCTTTTTCCTAATGGTTCATTTTCTTTCTCTTTAGTCCAAAGTGATAAAAGCAAATAAATTTGTGTTTAGAATCACAGACATAGTCCAAGGCCATTACATAAAGATATTATCTTCCTGGCGAAACTTCGTCAGAAGCTCTTAATGTCGAAAGCATGCAAAGTGGATTAAAATATCCCAGGCAAGCAGCGGAGACTGTCAAAATGACAGAATATTATTAAACCTGTATACTTATCCCTTAATTTTCATCTCCGCACGAGACCTCAGCATGGTGGCCGTTTCCGCACAAAGCCGTTGGCTGTGCGGCCAGCCGAATGGCGGGGGGGGACCCCGCTTGGGCAGAGCCCCAAAAGCCTTCCCAGCTCTCCGGCCAGCATCTTACTTGAACAGAGCCCAACCCCAGAGTCTAAATAAACAAAGAAAGGTGGCCCTTCTGCCTGGATGACGTTTAGCGGGCATTCCCTCCCTGAGAGCCGCAAAGATCCTGGGGAGCTGGTAGGTGGTCACAGCAGAGAACCCCCCCCCCAGAGAAGCCGGGGTGCGGGGCCAGCTGCAGCATTTACACAAGGGCGGGGGCTGCTTCTGTCTCTGGGGCCGGGGGGAGAGGAGAGCAGAAGGGCTCTTCTTGGCCTGCTTCCGCTCTGGCTGGGTGCTGCCAGCTGCGAGCTGTGGGGTGTCCTCCGTGCCCGGCTCTGTACCTGAGCAAAGGCACGTTCTCTCAGCTCCTCTTTCTAGCCGCTGTGAGAGGGGCCAACTGTCCACTCTGGCTTACAGATGAGGAAACCGAGGCTCAGAAGCCAAGCAACCCAGGTCCTTCAGGTGGTCCATGGTGGTCCAGAAGGTGGTGTCTCTGCTCAGGCAACTCTAAGGGCCAGAAGAACGGAGCCAGTGTGGACACAGCAAGGTGGAACATTCTTGAAGACAAATGCCAAGGGGGCTGAGAGGGCATCGGTGGTTCCAGAAGTGTAAGGGAGCTCAGAGGTGCCTGTGTTTGCAGACAGCACTCCAGAATGCTGCACAGGTGGGGACAGGTGGGGACAGCAGCTGCTTCTGAGGTGGGAGCTGGAGAGAGAGACAGGAAGAAGAAGGAGACCTACATTTCCCTGCCGACCCTTTTGTGCTATTTGCGTTTACTGGCAATGTGTAAGTGGATTTGAAAAGTATGTGAAAAGTTGCTTAGCCAGAAGGAAATAAAGCAACTTGTGTTCATTCTTGAAGGTTCCTGAGTATCACCGCCTCACCAAGATTACTCCCTGGCACGCACACACCTTCCTTCCTGGTCCTCCAGGCCACCTGCCTCGTTCCTAAGCTGGGACCTTCTCAGGGCTCTTTCCCTGTCCATTCAATGTCTGTTTCCTCTCTCTTCCAGTTCAGCCTCAGCTCCTACTCTGCCTCTTTCAGGCAGCCTTCTCTGACTATTCCAAGCCCCCTGTGAGGGTCTGAAGCAAAGAGGGCTTCCCTTCCATAGCCCAGACCTAGAGCCTTGCCATTATCCATTATCGGGTCAGCTCCTAAGGGTAAGCCCTGTTCCACATGCCTTTGCTTCTCTTTTTAGTTCAGTGGGCAGCGGAGGGAGGGAAGATCAGGAGAAACATCTCTATTAAGGCAAACTGGACATCTGCCACCCACAGAACAAAATATGCTAAACTCAGTGTGAAGCCAGGAGCCAGGGCTTGGGGGCGGGGGTGCAGTCAGGCAGTCAGGGAAAGAGGCTTCCATTCGGGGCCTGCTCTCCATTCACTGAGGGTAAACAAAGTCAAGTCCAGACAGGGGATCCAGTTTTGTGAGGCACAAACCTTATACAATTTGAGGATCCACTTCAAGAAAAAGTCTACAAAATGACAAGTACAAATTTTGCATGAAAATGAATATCTAATTGGAATGAGAAAATAAATCACAACAAATACTAGAGGCTTAGAAATTCAGGTCCCTTTCCAGATTTCTTTAGGCAATTCACCAGCAACGCTTACACAGACACATTTTCTGAGTGCACCCTGCCCCTCCCCCCCCCCACTGAGTATTCCTCAAGCCCCACAGATTCCCAGTAGATGGCAGAGCCTGATGCCGCCTGGGCTCCCCGATCGGTTCACGTCTTTGGAGAAGACCCAATGTCCAGCCGTCTGTGTGAAGGATGAACACGACAAATCAACAAAACCTAACTGCCAACCAGTGAACACGGGTCCAGTGGCCTAGCCCAGTGCCCCCTGGCCCTGAGAGGAGCAGAGCAGCAAGCCCACCCTGGGCGAGGCTGCTGGGCACCCAGCCCAGGCCTGGCTCTTAGGAGAGACCCACAGCAAGAGCAGGCGAACGGCTGGATCAAAGAGAGAATGAACACCGGAGAAAGAGCTGGCTGGCAGGGCTTCGTGGCCGAGGTGAGGTCAGACGCAGACAGCTCTCCTTGTGCATTCTCTTGAACACCTGAAGAAGAAATAATGCTGGTAACTTCTACACTCACTCTGCCAGAAAACAGAAAAGGGGAGCTTGGTTTCATGACAGTGGCAATACCTGATACCCAAGCCAGACGAAGCTATTTCAGGGGAAAAAAACAAACAAACCAAGATTACTCATGAAGTAACCACTGAAAGCATACCAGAATGGCTAAAATTTAAATGCCAAATGTTGGCAAGAATGTGGAGCAACCGGAACTCCTACACTGCCGGTGGGAGTGTAAAATGGTACAGTCCCTTGAGAAAACAGTTGGACGGTTTCTAAAAAAGTTGAGCATACACTCACCCTAGAACCCAATGATTCCACTCGAATATTTATCCAATAGAAATAAAAATGCAGGTCCACACAAATACTTGCATGTCAACGTTCATGGCAGCTTTATTCCTTAGAGCCCCAAAATGGCAGCAAGGCAGGCGTCTGTCCCTCCACAAGTGGACGGGTAAACAAATTATGGGGTATCCACACAATGGAATGCTATTCAGCAATAAAAACGCAAACACTGGCAACAATCTAGGAGAATCCTCAAAGTCATCGTACTGAGCGAAAAAGCCAGACACAGAGCGCGTGGACTCATTGGTACCCTTTACCTGGGGTTCCAGCAGAGGTGACACAAACCTTACCAGGGGTCACTTGGGGCCACGAGTGGAGGGCGGGATTGACTACAAAAGGCATGAGGGAACTTTCCAGGGTGACAAAAATATGTTACATCTCAATTCAGGGGGATGTGTGTACTTATACTCGTGTTTGTATGAATTTGTCAAAACTTTTCAAAATGTACAAGTTGATTTTTAAAAAATAAAATTAGGGGCGCCTGGGTGGCACAGCGGTTAAGCGTCTGCCTTCGGCTCAGGGCGTGATCCCAGCGTGATGGAATCGAGCCCCACATCAGGCTCTTCTGCTGTGAGCCTGCTTCTTCCTCTCCCACTCCCCCTGCTTGTGTTCCCTTTCTCGCTGGCTGTCTCTCTCTCTGTCAAATAAATAAATAAAATCTTAAAAAAAAATAAAAAATAAAAAAATAAAAAATAAAATTAATAAATAAAAATACTGAGTTTTAGGCTCTACTCCCAAATATTTTGATTTAATATTTAATGCCTGGATGGGGGGCTCCGACATTGATAATTTTAATAACACTCCCCCTGCTACTTCCTCCCAAGACTCAGCTTGGGGAAAGGACAGACAACTTTTGGAGGGTTAATCAGGCTCTGGCACTGTCCCCGCAAACCCTGTGTGAACCAGTCACTGTCTACCTTCCCACCTCATCTCAGCTCTCTCTGTGCCTCTCTCACTGTGTGGCTACCCCGCGATGTCGCACCTGTCCCCTCCTGCCCCAGCAGCCCAGCTGCCTCAGCCCTCACACTGTTCCCCAGCCCGCTGGCTCCCTTCCTGCACAGAGCAGGTGATCTCTGACATCCAGGGCACAGCACATATGTCCTTCCTCAGAAGGCCTCCCCTGACCCATGAGGTCACCCTCCACCCCCAGATCCCTTCTCTCCCGTCACTTTGGTCGTTTTCCTCACAGTAGGTATCACTTTGTGATAGAATCTCCGTTGCGTCATTACTCTTTGATGATCCGTCTCCTTGTTTCTAAGCTCCAGGAGAGCGGGATCTTTGTCTATGCTGTTCAATGCGGTATACTGCCCCTCAAACGGCCCCTAGTACACAGTAAGTGCTCAACAAAATCTGACTGAATAAAGCTTGAAGGAACAGGGAAACTGAAGGGTTGGGGCTTAAGATTCACCATCAACCACCAAAGAAAAATCACAGAAAAAGCTGGTAATTTCTAAAATGATACCACAGACAGCCAAGGAACTAAATGCTTCATTTTCTTCATTTTTTTCCTGGTATTTTCATAAACCGTTGCAATGAGCAAAAACTGTCATGAGTTGCTTTGGGGGTATCTGTCCAGCCAATGAGTGGCCATCCCCTCTCTCTGGGAACTGTCCTACAGGTGCACAGGGAGGAGCCCCCAAGCAGCCTTGTTATACTCCCGTCTTACTATGGCCCTGTCTCCTTGAGCACAGCTGATTGGAGCGGCAGCAGACACCTGACCCTAACTGGACCAATCAGATTCTCTGCAGGTGGCTGGACGGCTAGAGCGGAAGTCAGCCTCTTCTAGTGGAGGAAGGAGGGGCTCGCGAAGCTGGGTGTTCCGTGACAGGGGCAGGAGAGGACAGCCAATGCGGGCAGGAGCAGAGCGAGTCCATAGGACTTTTCTGTTCCAGGGCCTTCTTAGGTTTACGTGTGTTCCCCCCCACTAGAATTCAACAAGACCCCCTGGACTCTTTCTTACAAACCATTTATTCTCTTTTATTTTGTTTGTTTTCTTTTTTGCTTGGGCTAGCTTGAATGTTTCTGTTATTTGGTACAAAAAGGTTCAAAACTAATCAAGCATGTATTAAATTACTGTAATAATAAGACAAAACGGTGCAATAAGAATTTAATTTACATACGTTTTCAATATGAGCACATATTTACAACTAGAATGTGAAGAGAGGTCCACCGGTAGTTTCTATGGAGCCATTCTGGGCTTTCAGGGCCTCTCTGTTCTTGCCCCATTGCCCCTCCACCCCCAGCCCACTCTTGCCTCTGTACTGGGCTTCCCAATACAAGAGGCCCTCAGGAATTTCTGATTTCCTAACCAAAGCTGGCGTTCGCGGTGGAGATGCTGACGGAGACATGGGTGACTCTGTCCCCACCGTCTCGGCCATGCATCTGGGACTCCAGCGCCCCATGCCTGATCAGCACTAATTTGAGCTGCGACACCATTTTCCAAGCTGCTGCCATCTCAGGTCAGAAAGGAACCTCTCTGGGGGATCAGGGATGGTTGGTATTCAATTTCCCTCCTCCACTTCTCAAGAGCCAAGCTCCCAAGTTCAAAGACATCTATCATGGGGAGTGATGGATTGTATTTCAGAGCAGGTCAGCAGCAAGAGGGAATTGGATTCAGAAACAACCATCTGGCTCTTGCAACTGTGTGCCCTTTGCCCTGCTCAGCGTCGAGCCGGCTGTCACACAATCTGAGTGGCCACAGCAGCAGAACCAGCCCTTGTGTCCGGCCCAGACAGGCCTCCTCTGTTCTAGAGAAGCAGAAGCGGTCAGAAAGCCAGTGGGGACCCCTCCAGGCTGATCATGGAGGGAGTTGTGGAGGAACACAGAGACCTTTTTGAGAGCCTACTATGTGCTCGGCCCTTGGGAGATAGACTGAAACAGGCAAAATACTGTCCACCAGGAACATTCATTCATTCGTTCATTCATTCATTCATTCATTCATTCAAAAGACACCTATTGTTTGATATCTCCTAGGCACAGGCACTGACAAGCTTGCTTGCCGCTGTGGGACGCTCTTAGTCTCTGCGAGCACTCTGTCTGGGGTCAGATCCCAGCTGTAACAACTACGAGCTGCGTGATGGGGGCAGGTGTTACCAGCATGTGCTCTTGTAGCAACACCTTCCCTCTCTAAGGCTCTGTTTCTCATCTGTAAATTGGGGATAATGACACTACTCTTTGAACTGTGGGGACAGAAATAATGTCTGCAAGGTGCCCGTGAGTAGTGAATGCTCACTGATGTTGGCCATTATTATCTCGTTGTATCTTTCATCTTTGACCATGTTTATTGTGTCCACACACTCCTTTATTCAGACGCAGTTCTCAGGCCATTTTTTAACTGAACAAACGGTGTGCTGTCCTATACCATCCATCTCAAGCTGCCATAACTATCATTGATTTTGAGGCAGCAGCTGACACTAATAAAGGTTGTTCCTATTTGCATGTGATCCTTCCCTGGGCCCCATGAGTTGGGACTCCCATGTCGTTCCCCAGCCTCACAAACACAGCATCCCAGCACCATCTGCATGGCCAGGAGCTTAACTACCAGGCTGCGTTTTCCATTTTATGAGCAGATTGGGAGGCAGCCAGTGCAAGCACCAGTTTTTAGGATACCTGGGGAGAGATTGTGTCTTTTTACTGCTTAGCACAGAGATGAAGAGGCAACCAATCAATGAGCACCAGGCAATGACAGCGCTTGGCGCTGACAAGCCATGTCACTCTCTATTGTGTTTTCAAAAACACTTTGGGGCGGCAAGGCTCCGAAAGACACCAGTTATGTCTAACAGGAAAAGCTTGGAGAAGCAAAGAAGTTTTAAAGGAGGATCTATTTTGGCCGTTCATTACGATGAATCCTAAAAGAAGAAAGATCAAGCAAAAACCTGGAGAGGTTCCTCACCCTCAAGGGCCTCTCCTGTTGTTGGTCAAAACAATAGAATAAAATAAAATAATTCAAGAAAAAATGCAAAAAAAAGTTTTAATTCTGTGTGTGCATGTAGTTATGCACACACGTGTGTGTAACTAAAAGACACACAGAGAGACAACGAGACAAAAGCAAATGGTGGGGCACCTGGGTGGCTCAGTCAGTTAAGCACTGGACTCTTGATTTCAGCTCAGGACATGATTTCAAGGTCCTGGGAACGAGCCCCGTGCAGGGCTCTGTGCTCAGCAGGGAGTCAGCTTCAGGATTTTCTCTCTCTCCCTCTGTCCCTCCCCCTACCGCCTGCCTGCTCTCTCTCTATCTCTCTCTAAAGAAATAAATAAATCCTTTTTTAAAGAGCAAATGGTAAATGCACACTAAATACAAAAGCAATCACATTAGCTCACATTTATGGGGTGTCTACTGTATGCCAGACACCATACTAAGCACTTCCAGGGACCTTACTTCGTTCAGTTGCCACAACATGGTACTGAATGCAAACACCTAGAAGGTGCTTCGTATGAAACTGACACGATCGTTGTTTCTTTCATCATCCCGTTTCCAGACGAGGAAACTGAGGCTCAGAGATGTGAAATGACCTGCACTTGCTTTTTCATGACAAAACCCGGTCTCACACCTCGTGTGTGCGTATTTTCTAATTTAAGGATAGAAGCAACAGAAAACACCCATTTCTCCAATACCCCTCAGTGCCAGATACTATCGTAGGTGCTGTTGCATGTTCAAATACTGAATCCCGCTTCGATCACAAATCAGAACACAGGCACACGGAGACCTCAGGAGCTTTCCCAGGGCCACGCAGTGAGGAAGGTGTCAACAGATGGGCGTGATTTCAAAGCCCTCTTTCCTGGGACAGCTCATTGCCTGGCTCAGAGTGTAGGGTGGAAATGGCGTGGTTCCTGTGCCCTCAACGCCATTGAAAAGGCCAAAGAAGGTGAGTGCATGTATGTGCTTTGGCAGGAACAGAGTGCCACGCAGATGTCAGAGGGACCCGCTCAGGAGAGGCTGCTTCCAACCCCTGGACGGTCACAAGCCTCCAACCCATGACCCTGTGCCCTGAAGGACATCAAAGTTGCACAGCCACCCAAGAAAAATGGCTTTTGTTCCAGAACCAGAGAGAAAAGGGAAGCCTCCTGGGTAAAGATGAGCAAGGCTTCATTCTCTGCCCCGGGTCCTCCGTCCTCCACACCATGTATAATTTCGTCTCCAGGTACCTCCCTGGCTGCTAGACATTCTCATGCCAGCTGGGATGGAGTCCAGCCAGGTGGGGCTGCAACGGGCCCTTGGGCCCTCTCCTGCCTCTACCATCAAGGTTGTCACTGCCTCCAAGAAAGACTTTCTCTTCCTTTCGACAATGCCTAGGACCCAGTCAACTTCACACTTAGCTGCTTGCTAGGGACAGCGGTAGCAAACACAATATTGCCCCCAACTCCCAGGTGAAGGAAGAGACAGCCATCCCCTCAAATACCAACGCCTGTACCCTGTGAGCTGGCTAGAGAACCAAACTTGAGAAAATGTCATTTGAAGACCCCTGGTTGGGAAGGAAGGGCCAGATACGGTCCTACCGACTGAAGGGGAAATTCTGACCTTGTTTATCTGCCTCTCGAAAGACTCACCGTGCTCATGGCCACTCATTATTACCACTTTCCAGATGAGAAAACGGAGTGGCTGATCCACCCAGGGCCCTCTGCTAGTCAGTGACTAAGCGCAGGCGAGCCCCCCTCCAAATCCCCCATTATTTCCTTAATACTGCTGAACTATCTAGGTGCTCCACCATTCAGCCTTTCAACTCTCCCCTTCGATGCTTTTTATTTCGGTAAACACACTATTTGTATTCCCCTGGAAATTGCACTCTGGAGGGAGAATCTTTTGACGGAGGCATGCTGCACCCCCACCAGACCACTTTCCTTCTGCAAGCACGGTGATGCAATCACGCATTATCACACTGCCACACGCATGAGGTCAGCCCCCTCTTGGCATTCCAGAGAGGAATTCCTGGTGGGGAGGGGGCCGCAGCTACACATCTAGACTTCTGAGCCAGGAATTTCTGCCTTTGTGTCTGCGGGTGTATTAATTAATCATTCCTTTAACACCAGCTGTGTCTACACACATTACTAGAACAGTCAATTCCATTCTTAAAAATAAGCTCATTTAAACCAATGATTTGATGGATTTTTAAAACTAAATTAGTTAAATCTTTGTTTTCAAATAGAATCAATCTTAAGAACAGAGAACTGGTGAAACCTTCAGTGAAGCCAGATTCTTGGAAGCAATGTGTGATTCATTCATTCATTCATTCAGTCATGTATTCATACATTTACCAAGTGTGTGACAGGGGCTGGGCTGGTGCTGTGGAGAGCGGACCACAGACAACTGACCCCAAAGGGCCCTCAGTCTAATGTGGGGAAGAAGGAGGAAACAAACCCGTCACACAGGCAAAGAAATTCTGCTTGTTCCCACCTTAATCCTTAAATGGTGGTAAAAATAAATAAGCACCCATCCTACAGGGCATAAAAGAGAAGTCTGTTGCATTAGCAAACCTGGAGAGCCTTGGCGGGAGAGGTGGACCTGGCCTGTGGGATCACCGTCCGTTGCTGATGTTATAAGAACAGCAGGGGGCGCTCTAGGGACCCAGGTCGGCATCACCAGGGAAATGCAATCCAGGGTTGCTTTCCTGCCCTGAGTGGGCAGTTTTTAATTGCAATCCCCCTAAATCCTGAGTGTGTGATGGCACGGACAAGGTTAGGCTAATATTTGGCTTTTCACCATCTATAAAGAAAGCGCTTCGTAATAGTTCTCACCTGTCTAGCGGGCATGACAGATTTAACTAGTGGAGAGAACGGACTGTTTTCAAGGGCTAATTAAATGAGGTTACAAATCACTCTCAGCTGTTATCAAAGCAGCCTCCTGCTGTCACCCAGGAGGCTCAGCCCCGTCCTTCTGCAGGCTGCCGAGGCCCCGTGCACAGACCTGGCAGCCAGACCTCAGGGGTCATACCTGGGCTCCGCCCCTGACAGGTGGGGAGGTTGTGGTCCTGTTACCTAACACTCCCAGCCTCAGTGCTGTTTTCTGTAAGGTGGGGCTAGATCTCTTCTCCTAAGACTGAGGTCAAACATTCTGTGACATGGCAAGTGCTTAGCAAAGGCTGCTGTCACCAACACTTAACGATCGATGACCCAAGTCTGGGATGGATACGATTTGCCTGTACCACGGTCAAGTGCGGCGGCTAGAGCTCTGCCGGAGGAGGCACAAAGTGCCAAGGGAGGGGGTGGGGTCTTGGGTCTCTGTGGGGGGCCACATCACATCTTGCAGTCCGTGTTCTGGAACGTGCCCGTACTTACAGATAATCCCTGGAGTGGGGCCTTCGGAGGATGGAAGATCCCAGGTCTGTCTGTGCCCACATCCCTCTTCACCCCTCTCCTCACACAGGTGGAAGCATGGTCTTCTTCTCTCCAGGAGGGTCCCATCTAAGAGGGGAGCCCCTTCCTCCCAGAGCCTGGAAGGACAGGCTGGGCAGAGTGGCTCCTACTTTCGAGCAGGTCCTATATTATAGCTCCTGCTTAGACCTGTGTGCAAAGGTGAGCGTCCCTGCCACCTGGGTGATGCACCTCCTTGATGTGCTTTGGGCTTTCCAGGCCTGCTCTGTCTGAATTCTTACGAGGCCCATCCTGGTAGCTTACACTGCAAGGTGACTTGTCAGCCAGGGGCCCGGCTTAGCACCCCCGTCCCAACGGTGGTGCACTCTTCGGAGCGAGGCCCTCTGTGTCCCCCCTCCGCACCCTTAGCAGGTCTAGTTCAAAGCAGGGCCCACGTTCGGTGCCCAACGTGTCGAATCAATGCACACACGAGAGTCTGAGACTTTTCATTTAAAGTTCCCAGGGCTCTGTTTCCAACCTCAGAAAGGACCCATCCTCTTCAAAAAGAGGCTCTCCAAAGTCAAATACTGCACCTCCACAGGGTCCAATTCCATTCTGTTGCTTTCCCAGCACAGCTGTGATTAATAAACATCCCACTGGCTGTGCGGCTCCTGGCTGGTAGCACAGAGCATCCTGGAAACAACCCCCGGCAGAGAATCTGTCACTGTCAGCCTGGCTTCTCCGTCTTCTGCCCCACACCCCAGCAGACGTGGAGCATGGCCTGCCCCGTCTGCAGAGCCCCTTCCACCACCTCCTCCAATCCCCAGCACCTGGCCCCCTCCCAGGGCCAGCTTTGGAAAACCTGGCCTCCCTGAGTAAGCTCCCGGGGAACAACTGGGGCTTGGGTTGTAGTAGGACTCTGTTCTCAGCCTGTGCTCGGGCAGCATCCTGTCCTCACCAGGATGTCACATCAGGGGTATGGGAGGTGTTTCTGGAACCCAGAACTGGCTCTGACCTGTGTCCTGTGTAACCCTGGGCAAGACTCATGCCCTCTCTGAGCCTCGGGTCTGTGTTCCTTTCTTCATATTGGGAGTCACGTGGCCTGTGGGTTCATATCTCAAGTCAAGCACTGCTCTTGGTTAGTGCGCGTAGGAGTCAGCAGACAAACATCAAGGCATCAAGAAACTGGCAGCCAAATAACGAACCAGAACATTCTGGATGGTGATAAAGACCACGAAGAACACTGAGAGCAGCTAGGGTGCTGAGGGGAGCCATCCTAAAGAGGGGACACCAAATCTTTGCCAGAACGATAGCACAAGTCAGCCTAGGGAAGGTCTGAACCATTGTTTTCCAGGCAGAAGGAATGGCATGTGCAAAGGCCTTTTTTTTTCTTTTTTGGCCATTCTAAGGTGGTATTTCATTGTGGTTTTGATTTGTATTTTGCATTGGGTGTTATACTTAACTAATGAATCATCTAACACTGCATTGAAAATTCTGTACTATACAGTGGCTAACTGAACATAAAAAAAGAAAAAAGGCCCTGAGGTAGGAGTGAGGTCAGCATGGTCTGGAGACTAGGAGAAACTGAGTGGCCAGAGCCTTGTGGACAAGGGGAAGAGGGTGGGAGAAGCCAGGACACACGAAGCCGTGAAAGGAATTTCAGCTTTAGGCTGAGCGTATGTGGCAGAGGGACATGGTCTGATAGAAGCTGTAAAAGATCTCTCGGTTACAGTGTGGGCCGTGGTCGTGAGGGCGGCAGACAGAGAAACAGATCATTCGAGAAACTGTTGCAAGAAAGGGTGGAGGCTTGGGTGGCAGGTGGCGGCTGTGAGGACCAAGAGAGGTGGACGGCTCCAGAGTGTGGCCGTGGGAGGGGGGAGGCACGTGGAACAAGGCGAGGAGAATCTAAGGGGTCTGAAGAGTCCAGCATGAGTAACTGCAAGCGAGGCAGCCCTTTCTCCTCTGGGATCGGCCAGCACTTGTCACGGCGCCCGGTCCCCAGCGCAAAGCTTCCCAGGTGGAAAGAGCAACAGCGAGAAAAGGTGCTCATTCAAGTTCCCTGGCAGCCAGTTTTTCTCTGTTTCCAGAAAATAGTCATTGCCTTCCCTTCTTTTCTTTTACTGCCAGGAGGGAAGCATCCCTACGAGGGCCCAAAGGCGTGGGGTTGTAATGTGCTCCTGCTTTCTATGCACTGCTAGAATGCTGAATAGTCTTTATGAACATGAATTAATGGTCTTGTCAGCAGCAACGATATTTACAGAGCATACTGGTACATTATCAGAAGAAATGGAAAGTGGGCCGTGTCAGCTCTGAGCAAGCAGTGGGACACCCTGAGAACCTGGAGGCTGGTGGAAACCACTCTCCTTCCGCTGGGCCCTGTCCAGCTTCCACTCTCAGGCCTGCCAGATCGCCTGCTGGATTCTGGGCTCTGCGGAGAATGGGGAGGAAAGACATCGCAGTACCATGCTGATACAGCAGACATTTTTCTAAACCACACAAGAGGAAACTAAAGGCCCCAGGGAACCCCAGCACCTGGGAAGCAGATGGACCCTCCTAGGGGCAGACTCAGCAGCCTCTTCGCCCTTTCGGGCATTTCCTGTGAGTGGAGGCGGTGTTGGCTCAGATGTTTTCTCCTTGAGGCTACCCTGAGCTTGCTTTGAAGGCCCCAGATTGGATTTAGCGTACATGAGAGCTGGGGAAGAGCTGCTTTGCAAGGTGGTGAGCTCCCCATCACTGGAGGCTGGGGGCTACAGGGAAGCTTCTGGGCTGTACCTGGAGTTGCAACCTTCCTTGGACAGCCACACATTGGGCATGCCCTTGCGCCAGCCTGGGCTAAGAGCCAGGATGCAGGGGAAACAGGAGTCTCTACCCTCAGTCATGGAGGAGAAAGAAAATAAACAAGGAAAAAGCAAATAAGATAAGGATCCTAAAAAACCGAAAGCATCTGCTGTGGCAGAGGCTGTGGGGCAGGGGAGGGCGCTCTGTAGCTGGGTGGACAGGGACCTGAGACCCGCTTGCTGCAAAGGGGTGGCCTTGGGAAGACCTAGAGCAAATGTCCTCCTTGCAGAGGGTCAGCTGCTGCAAAGGCCTGAGATGGCACCTTGGACCATGATTTCTAGTCTTGCATTCAATGGTGACAAGACACTGAGATGACTTCTGGACATCAGGAGAGTCAGGTTAGCTTTGGGGGTGAGGGGGCTGGTCGACTCTTCTGAAGGTCATTTCTCAGAGCTGGGGTGTGGCTGGGGCAATGTGCTCACCGGGCTTTTGGAGGTCAAGGAAGCCTGACCTTACACGTTATCCTATGGGAGAGGGTGAGAACCTTCTTCTCCAAATCCAGAGGAGGTATGGCCACATCTGGGAACCCAAGGCCTGGAAGGAAGCTTGGCAGGTGGGATCTCAATCTGTGGCTGGCCGGGCTGTGGGCTGTGGGAGTGAAGCTTTGGCCACTGACAGCCAGAAGGGCAGGACAGAGCATGGGAGGGGGCCTCACACTGTCAGTGAGCTAGGCAGCCGGCCCCCAGAAGCTCCCGCCCACCTCTCACCTCCCTCGCCCCCTCCCCACTGTCACTGCCAGTTCCCACACTGGCCATATACTGGATTCTTATTTTAGATACTGTGACAATTCTTAAAATAGCCACCAAAGAGGAAAAAGGTGAGTTTCCCCCATGGGCGCTGGCGGGCAGGCCATGGCAGTCCATTGTGTTTCCCTCATTCCTGCAACTTGAGCAGTTTCCAGACGGAACGTCTAAAAACTGCTCCAGGACCTCATGAAGACCCTGCACGTGACCATGCTGGCAGAAAGTGCCAAAGAAAAACAGCAAAGTGGAATATTCTTTTTTTTTTTTTAAAGATTTTATTTATTCACTCGACAGAGATAGAGACAGCCAGCGAGAGAGGGAACACAAGCAGGGGGAGTGGGAGAGGAAGAAGCAGGCTCATAGCAGAGGAGCCTGATGTGGGGCTCGATCCCAGAACGCCAGGATCACTCCCTGAGCCGAAGGCAGACGCTTAACCGCTGTGCCACCCAGGCGCCCCACAGTGGAATATTCTTAAATACTTTAAAATGATGGAGAACGGATGGAATTTAACAATTTTGTCAGGAGGAAGACTATTAGCTCAGTAGCTGACACAGACAGTGTTTGGAATCACAGGAATCAGATCAGATCCCTTCGAGTTCACATTCATGCTAAGCACACCCAGAAATGGAGGTCATGGTACGTGCCCAGGGACTTTAAATCTTTTAAAACATAGGTTGGGTTTGAGCCAACAGAAACAGTTTGCTCTCACTAGGGACCAGCAGCCCTCTCTCCAGGAAGGAGGGACATTAGAATTCCTCAGTCAGATGACCATGGGACCCTGGTCAGGAATCCACTGGCTCTGGGAACCCATCTGCATCTGCCTGTGGACAGACTGTGAGGCCGCTGGCCTACAACTACTCACGAGATGCTTTCCTCCTGACAGGATCAGGGCAGAAACCAGGCACAAACCAAACTAGGGCTACCCCATGGCTGCTGAACTGGAAAGATGACAGTGGAGACACCACTTCCATAGAGTCTGGGGGTGTCATTCACGGGTGCTCTATCAGTTTTCTATCATTGGGTAACAAAGTGACACAAACTTAACAGCTCAAAACATAAATTTATCACCTCACATTTTCCATGGCTCAGGAATCTGGGCACTTCTTAGCTGGGTCCTCTGTCAGGGTCTCACAGGTTGGTTGGGCTGTGATCTCCTCTGGCACTTGTGCTCTTCAAACTAATTCAATTTGCTTCCAGAATTCAGTTCCCTGAGGTTGTGGGACTGAGGTGTTCATTTTCTTGCTAGACATTAGCTGGGACCACTCTTAACAACCAGGGATGCCCTCAGCTCCCTGGCCTATGGGCCTCACGGTCAGCTCACAATATCCATGGCCACCTTGCTCCAGCCCAGCCGGGATCTCTCCAAACTCTCAGTCTCTGATCTCTAGACCCAGGACTTAAAGGGCTCATGTGATTAGGTCAAGCCCACTAAGACACTCTCCTGTTTGTTAAGTCAACTGATTAATAACCTTAATCACATCTGCAAAACTCCTTAGTCATACAACCTGACAACCACAGGAAGGATATCCCATCATATCACAGCATCTGCCACACTCAAGGGGAAGAAATCATACAAGATATGTACAGGAGGCGAGAATCTTGTGGCCAGCCTGGATTTCTGCCACCACAGGCACCCCCTTCCAGATCACAGCCGTGGCAGTCCAGCTGCTCCCTGGCCACTGCATGACCCTTGTCAGCCTCACACCAGCCTACTGACAGGCTCCCAGAGACCCAGGGCCACAAGGAACTTCCTCTAGTCATCTCATCAGTGACAGAAATCAGGAGAAAAGGTAATTTCCCTACACCAGTGTGGTATTTGATGACCTCTCAGCTAACCAGATTTTCTTTAAGGATCTGAAAGCCAACACTCTCCCAGGGTGCATCACTGAACCCCCAAGCTTTTAACATCACTGGGGTAAGAGTACATGATCCAAAGTCTGCTGTATTGCCTACCAGCTGTGTGGCCTTGGGCACATTGCTTCACTTCTCTGAGCTTTAGTTTTCTTATAAATTAGGACCAAGATTTGCCTTACTTCCTAGAAGACTGGATGTGTTCATCCATTCAAATTCTTAGCTCACTGCCTGACACATATGACATGGTGGCATTCTCCATCAAGTTTCTAGGAGGTTTGGGGGGGTGTGCACACATGTGTGTGCACGTGGGTACATATGAATGTATGTGTGCATTCGTGTGTGTGCACTTTCACGTGTGTGTGTATGTGTGTAGTTGGGAGAATACAAGGTCCAGACTAAAGTGGCCTAACATCAGACTCAGCCCAGTCAGTAAGAAGGTGTCTGATAGGGGCGCCTGGGTGGCTCAGTCAGACGTCTGCCTTCGGCTCAGGGCCTGGTCCCAGGGTTCTGGGATCGAGCCTCGCATCAGGCTCCTCCGCCGGGAGCCTGCTTCTTCCTCTCCCACTCCCCCTGCCTGTGTTCCTTCTCTTGCTGGCTGTCTCTCTCTGTGTCAAATAAATAAATAAAATCTTTAAAAAAGAAAAGAAAAAGAAAGAAGGTGCCTGATAACTATTTTCTCCCATTTCCTTGGTGGTAACCACTCTTCTGTCTGCTTCTGTAAGTTTGACCATTTTAGATTCCATATGTTAGTGAGATCACACAGTATTTGCTGGAACGGGGTGGGAAAATGTTGGTCAAAGGGTACATAGTTTCAGTTATGCAAGGTACTAAGCCCTGAGGATCTAATGTACAGCAATATGCCTACAGTTAATCGTACTGTATTATATACTTGAGATTTACTAAGAGGGTAGATCTTGAGTGTTCTCACCGCGCACACTCACAGAAGGCATCTGGGTAACTGGCATGGGCAAAGCTCTTCTACTCCCTGGACTGCAGTTTCCCCATCTGTAAAATGTAGATTGTCTCCGGGAGCACTCACATTTTTTTTTTAAGATTTTATTTATTCATTTGAGAGAGAGAGAGCGAGCACAAGCAGGGGGAGGGGCAGAGCGAGAGGGAGAAGCAGGCTCCCTGCTCAATCCCAGGACACTGAGATCACGACCTGAGCCGAAGGCAGACTGCTTAACTGACTGAGCCATGCCCCGAGCACTAACATTTCTAAAGCTACACCATCCTATATGGAGAGCTTCCAGAACTTTCTTTGGCTCTTGGTGGATCTGATTGTTTACCTGCTTTGTACACATATACTGTATTAGTCAGCGTTCTCCAGAGAAACAGAAGCACTAGGATGTTTCTCTCCCTCTGTCTTTCTGTCTTTCTAAAGAATATATATATTAATGCACATACATATAAATACATACATATGTACACACATACATATGTGTGCTCACATACATACATATATAAGGAACACATATGTAATATACAATATACTATATATATACGTATATATGCTTACATATCTGTGTGTGTGTATATATGTATAAAAATGAAACTGGCTCACAGTTTTGGAGACTGAGAAGTCCAGACCCAGGAGAGCCAGTGGTTAGTTCCGGTCTAAGTCTGAAGGCAGAGAGACAAACGTCCCAGCTGGAAGACAGGCAGAGAGCAAGAATTCTTTCTCACTCAGCCTTTTGCTCTTTTCAGCCCTTCAGCAATTGGGTGAGGCCCACCCACACTGGGGAGGGCAACCTGCTTGCTCAATTGGCTCAAATGTTAATCTTCCTCAGACAGGCGCTCACAGACCCACCCAGAATAATGTTCGACCAGATCTCTGGACATCCTGTGACCCAGTCAAATGGACACATTAAATGAACCATCACACATAGTTTATGTATATTTGGATAAATAAAAAGCACAACTTTGTAAGACTGAGAAGAGGAGAATGCACTCAGTCACGTTCAAGGAGGCCGCACCTGATGGGAGGGCGCTCCTCCATGTGAGAGGCCGCTCCTCACTCTTTCCACCTCGCTCCTCAAGACCTTCCTTCTATTCTCTTGAACGACAAGGTTCTCGAGTCTTCTGATCTGGAACAATCCTCCCCAATGAAGCAATCAGACGTGATCCCAGACTGTCACGCACTGTAGCTTTTAACTGTCCCGCCAGAGTTTCTGACTCAGCACATTGTAATCAACTGTATTCGCTAAGATCAGGGAGCTGTCGTCTGTAATAATCCCAGCAGACCTCCCAAAGTCGGGCTGATAAAAATATTAATGTCCGCGTCTTGCAGCCTGGCAGAGAGCAGCACCCAGCTTGACAAGCAAACAAATGGCTCCGAGCTGTCTGCGGGAGGCTGATGGACCTGTATTAATGAATAGCTTCATCAGGGGAAGCTGCCCTCCGGGCAGAGCCGTACAGGCTGGAGTCTCGCCAGGGGCTCGGTTGGCTGCCTTCCTGAGGTCCTCTTGTCCATCTACCAGGCTGAAGTATGTCCATTACATGGGTCGGCAGGATGATTCACCCCCCCCTCCCACAGGGTGCTCCAAGTTTGCTGCTAGGATCACCGAACCTTCCTTTTAACTTCTCCTCTCCCTGCCAAGGTGTCCTGCTCTACGGTCCGTCAGGTATTTCCAGCCGGGACATCAGAGGCATTGGCCCCTCAGAGCACAACAAGCAATTCCAAATAGAAAGGAAGGGTTATTTCTAGGGCTCATAGCCTCATGATTCCTGGCCTCATTCGGCCCAGGAGTGGGTTTATTTGGTCGCATTGCTTGGGACACACAGCTTCTTAAAAGACAATTACCAGGAGGGGCTTGCATGGCTCACCATTCCAGCAGTTCAGCATCTGCTGTCTAACTCGTATCCCTCTATGAATATTTACGCTTTTCATCTGGCCACCGCGGCTCTGGGTTTGTTGCTCCTGATTTAACTGGAGCCGTGGTAGGAGAGAGGCAGGTGTTAGCGTGCTAACATCGCTGATGCTTGTCACCTGCCCGGAGCTGTGCTGGGACAGCTGCACTGGACTCCGGACTCCCGCCAGCCTGTGGACTCCTCTCCAGTGCTCATTGCTTTACACCTCCCAATTCCATCTGTGCCCTTTGTCTTAAGAGGCGACCCCAGCCTGGCTCCTGCTGTTGGGAATGAGGAAGAGCCCTGCTAGTTGCGTAGGAGGGAGCAGCAAACCCAGCCAGCCCCTCTTCACTTTCCAAAGACTCTTTGCCTTGCTCAAAAGAGAAATGAGGTCTGAGGGGTGCCTGGGTGGCTCACTCGTTAAGCGTCTGCCTTCGGCTCAGGGCATGGTCCCAGTGTTCTGGGATCGAGCCCCACATCGGGCTCCTCCAATGGGAGCCTGCTTCTTCCTCTCCCACTCCCCCTGCTTGTGTTCCCTCTCTCGCTGGCTGTCTCTCTCTCTCTGTGTCAAATAAATAAATAAAATCTTAAAAAAAAAAAAAAAGAAATGTGGTCTGAAAAGAGAAGAATAATTGGAGGAAGTTAGCAGTTCATGCAAAGGCTCTGACTTCATTGCTGGCCACGGAGGGTGCGTGCAATGTTCTAATGAGCACGTGACATGGGTGCATCCGCCTCCCTACAAGGACGAAGCATTCCCCACAGAGCAACTGCATCCTCGGGCCCCCGCAGCCAAACTGTAGGGCTGCAGCCACGGGCTGCAGCCAGGGGCTTTGCGCACGCAGCCCCCTCGGGGCAGCCCCTTTGTGCAGTCTGAGCACTAACCGGAGACTTCAGAACTGCAGACGTGGCCGTGGGCTGCTCCTTGTAAACAGCCAAAAGGTAAAGCTCACGGAGGTGGACCCCCACAATGGCAGGGTTTGGGTTCGTCTGTTTAACAAAATCAGCAAGCAGAACGAAACTCTCGTCGTTCTCATCAGCCAGCAGCTTGCGCTGGAAGGCCATCCAGCAGAGGAGAGCACGCTGTCTGGGACTTCCTGTCACTGCAAGCCGGGGAGGGGAGGGGACAGTCTACAATGGGAAGTTCTCAGACCCAGGACTGAGGGCCAAAGGAAAGGCATGGAGAGATAGAAATGTCATTTTCTCACATGGCCTGGAGCTTTGGGGAGGACATGGAGGAAAAGAAGTAACAAGCTTAGAGAAGAAGCAAAAAAGGAGACAGGAAAGGGGAAATAAGTGCGAGGCATGTGGGAAGGCTTCTTACCATTTCCAAAAGTGACCCGAAGGACACCTAGACAGTGGTGCACCTGCCTTCCACCTTGTCAGCAGTAGCCCTGCCAGTGCGGCACCCCTGGGGGCTCCGCGGGAGACAAGGGGCTCAGTCAGATCTGGCACAAGTCACTGTCTCTGCTTCCATTTCCTCTCTTTATCTCAAGCCTGACAACAAATGGCAAATACGTCCTGGAAGATTCAACGAGGTGGTGGATGCCACATGCTCAGCATGGGACCGGCTCTTGGTTACACGCACATTAACCGCTAGCTTTCACTGATGCCTTCTGCCAGATGTGAGATGAAGCCTTGTGTCCCCGGAGGCCTCCACTCCACCTGAGCTGCAGCTCCCTCGGGCATCTGGCATCCCCAGTGCCGGTGCACAGTGCTCCTGAGAGCTGCCTCCCAAGCTCAGGCTGCTTTCCCACCTCCTCTTGCAAACCGCACCCTCCCCCCAACACACACGGATCTCAACAACAAGGTAGAAGAGCTGGGGTGGAAAGGAAGGGAGCTGCCCCTCCTGGAGCACAAGCCAACTGTACCCCAGCCCCCCCCATGCTCTGTCATGCTGGGATAAGAGACCAGAGACAAGTGGTTCCTTCCCCAAGTCAAGCCTGCTTTGCAACCTGCACCAGCAGCTAGCAAGGCGATTAAGCTTCTTGCTCAGCAACATAACTCTCCGATCCATTCATTTGTGTTTTCCTTGAAGGGAGAAGGGGAGCCTGGACAAAGGTCAAAGGCCCTGTTGCCTGGAGGCACGCTGGGAAGAACACCGAACCCCAGGCCTCCCTGCCTTTTCCTAAAGGGTGACACAGAGGAGCCACAGGGTGTCCAGGCATGAAGGGACCTCACAGGGGGATAAGGCAGTGTGGCTCAGAGGCAACCACTGTGAACTCTGGAGCCTTGATGCCACGTGGGACCCAAGGATGTTTTCATAACTCTGCAGAGTGAGTGGATGACAAGAAATGCGAAATTCATGTCTGAGGTTGACTTTCCCATCAGCAAAATGGTGGAGACTGGGACCTGTTAGGGTCAGGTTTACGATGATTCGAAGAAAATTAAGATCTGTTGTTTTATTGTGTGCTTGTGATTGTGAGCTATGGTTCATACCTACACATCCAGCCACACGTCTCTCCCTCCGCAGCTCCTTCAGTTCAGCATGGGAGGGGCCCAGGTTGCCTAGCTGGTCTCCACACACCCTCTTTCTCTCCTCCAGCCCCTTCTCTGTGTGACAGCCACAGCGGGACTTCAAAATGCACATTTGATCATGTCTCTCCCTCTATAAAACCACAGAGGTCCCTCTTGCTCTCCTGGCTCACATATCCACCACTGATGGCCCTGCTGGACCCTCCTCCCTACACACATCCTGCACCCTCTCCTCCTCTGCTCCTGCTCCAGCAGTCACCATCGTTGTCATTGTCCTCATCATCCTCACCAACATCATTATCATTGTAATCATTATCACCATGATCATTATCATCGTCCTTGTCATTGTCACCATCAACATCGTCATCATCATCATTGTCACCATCGCCATAGTCATCATCAACCATTGTCATCATCATCATTGTCATCGTCATCATCGTCATTGTCATCATCGTCTGTCACCATCATCGTCACTGTCACCATCAACATCATCATCATCATCATTGTCACCATCATCATTGTCATCATCACTGTCATTGTCCTTATCATCATCATCATTGTCATCCTCACCAACATCATTATCATTGTAATCATTAACACCATGATCATCATCATTATCATCGTCCTTGTCATTGTCACCATCAACATCGTCATCATCATCATTGTCACCATCGCCATAGTCATCATCAACCATTGTCACCATCATCATTGTCATAGTCATCATCGTCATTGTCACCATCATCGTCATCATCACTGTCATTGTCCTTATCATCATCATCATTATCATCATCATCATCATTGTCACCATCATCATCGTCATTGTCACCATCAACATTGTCATCATCACTGTCATTGTCCTTATCATCATCATCATTGTCATCATCATCATCATCATTGTCACCATCGCCATAGTCATCATCAACCATTGTCATCATCATCATTGTCATCCTCATCATCATCATTGTCATTATCATTGTCATCGTTATCAACATCATCATCACCATCATCGTCATTGTCATCATCACCATCATCGTTGTCTTGTCAGCAGCAGCATCACCAACATCTACTGAACTCTCACCATGTGCCAGGCACTCTCTATATATTTATCACCTTGTTTAGTCCCCACCCCATGAGTAGTTTCCATTTCCATCCTCATTGTGCTGATGAGGACACTGAGGTACAGCAAAGTTAGGTGACTTGCCAGGGATTACCCAGCCGGGAGCCCCAATCCTCGTCCCATTCCGTCTTTTCTGCCCCAGTAAGCAGCACACCCAGACACCCAGTCCTCAGGCTGGAAGCACAGGAAACTGATCCTGGATCCATTTTTTTACATCGCTCCCCACCTACACTCCAACGACAGGCCTTGTAGATATTACCTTCAAAATGCCTCAGATCCACACCCCCCTTCCTATGCACCACCTGCCACGGTGGCCCAAGCACCAATCACCTCTCACTGGAATGACTCCAGAAGCTTCCTCGCTGGCTTGTCAGCTCTGATCCATGCCCTTTAGGCAGCTTGTCTGCCTCATTCCTTCTTTTCTCCCTTCCTCCCTCCTTGTTGCCTGCCTGACTTCCTTCCTCCCTCCAATCCCTTTTTTCCCTTTCTTCCTGTCTGTTTTAAAATGTATATTTTATTACTAGGAGATGACTATCATTAAAAAGGTTGTTCTGGTCCCCAAGCAGAGGAGGCACACTACACTGCCTGGGGCCACTCAGGGAAGCACCAGGGTCAGTAAGGAGGCGGAGGCAGTAAGGGGAAAGTGTGGGCAAGAGCCTTCCCCGTGGATTGCACGGGGAAGCGCACGTGAGGGAGGGTAAGCAGGGTTTATCTACGAGGGTGTTTCTGAATGAGATTAGTATGTGAATTGGTAGCCTGAGTAAAGCAGAGCAGGTAGGACTCATCCAGTCCATCGAGGGCCAGAATAGAACGTAAAATGGGCCCTCTCTGATTACTTGAGGTGGGACATCAGTCTTCCCTTGTCTTTGGAATGGAAGTGACACCACCAGCTCTCCTGGGTCTCCAGCTTATAGATAGCAAACTGTGGGACTTCTCAGCCTCCATAATTGTGTGAGCCAATTCTTTATAATATGTATCTACACACACATCTAGATGTAGCAATAGATAGATACCCTATTGCTTCCGTTTCCCTGGAGAACACTAATACAGTGTGTTTAATTTATCACTATTTTTAAAAATCTATTTTTTCCTAAAAGAAGATAGAACTAAGACAAGGAAGAGGGGACAGGATGTGCCATGAAGAGTTAAAGTGCGTTAGAGTTTTAACTTGTTCAAGAAGAGGAATATACAAAATATCTTTAGAAAATGTATATATACATATATGTATATATGTATATATAATATATGTATATATGTATATATAATATATGTATATATAATATATGTATATATACTATACATATAATATACATTATATATATAATTTTTCATATATATGTATTTAGGATAAACATTTGGGAGTAGACACACACTTTGTTATTTTTATGAAAAATGGGATTGTAGAAAACTTACTATTCTTCAACTCACTTTTTCCCATGACACATGTTGGTGGGTCCCGTGTTCTATTGCATTGTCCCAACATGCAACAGCAGACTGCAACAGCGGTCTCTTGTTGAAGAACAGGTGAGAGCTTTCCAGTTTTCACCATATAAGTCAAGCTTTAAAGGATGTCCTTGCACACGTGTTTTGCACATTTTGGAGACACAGATTTGAGTCATTTTCACAGCGAGATTTACTTGTGGAAGAACAACCCGTGGAAGGTGAGCATGACTGGTCACCAGCAACCGAACACCCGTAGGGATTCAGCATTTTCTGCTTTCAGCAAAGTACACATTCCATGGCGGCAACTGCACACCTTAGAGGCACTCCGACACTTGGATCTCCTGAATGCGTAGGCTTTCTGTGGCAGTGGCCAGAAACTATAGCCAGGCAGCTCTGTATGGTCCACAGAGAAATTCTGTTTGGCTCCTTCAGTTTAACCTTTTTAACAATTATTTGCCCACACATAAAATTCAGGAGATTCCACATAGAAATCTAGACTGCCATCTTGCCTTGGAAGACTCTGCTTCTCGGCAGCCCTGCAGCCCTGGCATTCCTTGAGAGCCATTGGCCACAGGGCAGGGCTGACAGCAGCTGCCCCGGAGAAGGACCTCACACTCTTTATGCTTTAATCCATGTCTTACCAGCCAGGCCAGTAGGCATTTGAGTGTGCCAATGTCTTGGGGTCTATTGTATTCATGACCATTTTTATTTGAGTATTTCTGAGGCTAGTCTCTGGAAAGAGCTACCATGAAATAGTGGATAAGATCTGCCAGTCTTTCTCTCTTCTTCAGGCAGAAGTTCACCAACTACATGGTCTTTGTAGGTCTTTCCCATTCCAGAGTGGAGCAGCTAATGGTTTCTCCCTGGCCCAGTTATGATATTCTATGGTGATTGAGGGCTCACGTTTTCCCCGAAGTGGGAGAGACACTTCACTTTTCCAAAAATCACTGGTTCCCTTTGTTCAATGATTGGGGGTTGGACTAATATTAATTATTATTAAATAATTAAATGAATAGATAATATATCACCTGGTTGGAAAATCAAAAATCATAATTGGTATTCAGAGAACTTTAATTCTCCCATCCTTTATACCATTTACCCAATTTCTATTCCCCCCACAAATAAATGAACACTTACTAGTTGTTTTTTTGTTTTGTTTTGTTTTTTAAATATTTTATTTATTTATTTGACAGAGAGAGACACAGCCAGCGAGAGAGGAAACACAAGCAGGGGGAGTGGGAGAGGAAGAAGCAGGCTCCGAGCAGAGGAGCCCAATGCGGGGCTCGATCCCAGGACCCTAAGATCACGGGCCAAAGGCAGACGCTTAATGACTGAGCCACCCAGGCGCCCCTGAACAGTTACTAGTTTTTTGTGTATCCTTATAGATATGTTTTAATGCTTATCCATGCAAAAGCAATATAGACTCTTTCCTCCATCTTTAACTCAAATGGTAGTATGTTTCACTCATTTTCACATGTACTTAAAATATACACATTGGAACATTTTCCATGTGGCCCCAGAGAGAACTCCCATGTCCTTTCTCATACAGTCAATGAACATTCCATTGCATGGATGTTCACAATTTATTCAACCGGACCCTAACTGATGAACTTTTAGGTTGTTTCCAGTTGTTTGCTATTACAAACATGACTGCAATAACCTTGAACATACCGACTAATCTAGACATCTCATCAGCTATCAACTCTCCCACAGAATCTAAACCAGCACAAATTCCCCGACCTTGTACAATAAATAAACCTCATCTCTTCTATTGATCATCTGCTTCTCCCCATTCACAGAAATACCACCATAGACTATCTAGACACTTGAAGTCTAAACAACGTGGAGACCTATTGCCTTTTATGCTCTCCAATGACTTTCACAGATTAAAGAAAGAAAAATGATCCAATCCGTCTCTCTCCCCATGGCAGTGTCATAAAATGTGGGGCTAGGAGAGCATGGCAGATTAGATGATTTTTTTATGTTAGTTGTCCTCTGAATTATTAGCAGTATTAATACAGTACAATACGCACATAATTAGCAAGCCGTCTGGATTTATTATGTGTACTTATTCTTGTTCCTTTTAATTACCCGGCTCTCTAGTTGGAGGTAGCATGGTGATTCAAACGATGGCTTCCATGTGTCAAATGGTGACAAAATACACTAACTCGCCAGACTAGGGAGAAGAAAAGTCTAAAAAAGATTTTTTTATCCTATTAAATGCATAAAAGTTTCTCAATGTATTATTCATGTTATAACCACGGCACAAACAAAGCATGATTTATTGAGTATTTTAATACAGCCTGTTAATGCTATGCAATAAAGTGTATTTTAATATTTAATATGATCTGTGAATTTCGAACTTTTTTCAAGAAAGATCTTGTGTTTTTAAACTTAATTAACTATAGCAGGTGACAAATGAATCACCCAACAGGTTTGGCCTGGTGGAAGTGGCCGGAATTCAGAAGCCGCTTTTGGCTTTGGCGGGCATGCTGCTACGACGTAGGGAGTCCCACGGCTGTGATTTTGAGATATGAGCTAATTACGGCCGCTGATCTGCTCATACAGACTAGGCATTTGCGAGGTCAGGTCATGGGCTTGATCCCTTGATGGTGACTGTGACCTCCATGGTCCAGGAGGTGGTTAACATGAATTCCTTGTTCTATTGGTAATAGTTCATCCATTTCCTGTGAGGTAATTCAGTGTCTCCCATTGAATAGAACTTAGTGGGAATGCAGGTATCCTCCTCTCCTCTGAAGGTGAGCACATGACCCACACTAAGTGTTCTCCCGAATGGGAGGTCCCAGTATCAGACTGGTTACGTGTGATATTGCTTCAGTAACCAGCAAGTCCATATTCTCAGTGGCTTAATGTAACAAAGCTTTTTTTTTTCTTTCTCATGCCACATATCCATCCCAGGTCAAAAGTGAGGCTTTGCTAACTGTGGTCCCTCAGTCCAGGTTGATGCAGGCTGCATTTAAATACTCCCATGAGGACAAAGGCAATAAAAAGAAAAACTCCACAGGGTCTTGTCTCAGCATAAATGCTCCAGGCTGGCACATGTCATTTCTGCTCTAAATTCATTGGCCCGAACAACACATGCACGTACCCAAGCACAAAAGGTCAAGGAGTATAATGCTGTCACAGGCAGCCTAGAGAATAGAAGAGGAGTATTGGTCATTAATGCTGACGACCGCCACACTTCCTCTCAGCGTTCTCAACGGTGAGCAGCAGGATGGAAAGGATGCTTGTCTTTGGAATCCATTCATCCCGCAGAGATGCCAGGACCAGGCTCCGGAGCAGCCCTTGCTATGGAAACTTCCTCGTGCCTTCCTTCTCCCCAGACCCTTGTATTCCTCCATGTCCCCTCCAGGTCCCCTTATACCTGAATAAGCCCAAGTCGGCTTCTGTTTCTCACCGCAAAGAGCCCCAAGATCTCCAGCTGCAAGTGCACTGTGACACCAGCCAGCCACTTTGGTTTTGTTTTTTTTTAAAGATTTTATTTATTTATTCAACAGAGATAGAGACAGCCAGCGAGAGAGGGAACACAAGCAGGGGGAGTGGGAGAGGAAGAAGCAGGCTCATAGCAGAGGAGCCTGATGTGGGGCTCGATCCCATAACGCCGGGATCACGCCCTGAGCCGAAGGCAGACGCCCAACCGCTGTGCCACCCAGGCGCCCCAATAGCCAGCCACTTTGTTAACACAGTCCTGTGACAGCAGCAGCTAGGCACTAACCTGAGCAGGGGGACACTGGGGACACTGGGATCTGCCTGCAGGACTGGTGTTAAAGTCCACCAAACCACCATGACCTGCCTCGCTCAATTGCTGAGGAAATACCTTGTAGACACAGGAAGTTCCTGGTACAGATTTGCTATGGAAATTGAAGAATATTTGAGCCAAAAGGGAGTTCAGAAGTGATCTTGCCCAGTCCCTGCTTGGTGGGTGAAGAAGGAAGACACTTACCCAAGGTCACATGATAATTTAGTAGCCAAATCCCAAACTCACATCCTGGATGAGTGTACCTAAGAGGAAAGCAGGAAACCAATAAAGTCACACATTTGAGCATACCTGGGCTGCCTCTGGCTTGAGCTGGTCCTTCCTTGCTTCTTGCTTTCCCCAGAGAAGACCCCATGTGCAGCCAAGAAGCTTAGCACATCCCTGAATCTCCCAGGCACTGGTTTCTCTGTGTCAGAATCCGATGAAAAGAGTTAAGAAAATCACAAACTATTATTCATCAGCTTTAGAAACAGGAGGTCAAACGCTTGCAGCTAAACCTCCCTTTAACTCAAATTTTGCAACATAGCCCCAAGTTGCAAAAAGAATCTTCTCCCCCACGTTCTAAAGTTTGCATATAAACAAACCAAAAACATAACTCAAGTTGCAGGATGGAAAACTAATTCACATACACATATGCACAAGTTTCTATACAGACGTTAGTCCTCAATATAAACTAACAATGAAAAATACAGATTTTTCTATCTTCTGAGACCGAAGCAGCAAGAATCTGTACTAAAAATTAATTATCATATTGGGGCACCTGGGTGGCTCAGTTGGTTAAGCGCCCAACTCTTGGTTTCGGCTCAGGTCATGATCTCAGAGTCCTGGAATCAAGCCCCATGTCAGGTTTCACACTCAGGGGGGATTCTACTTCTCATCTCCCTCTCCCTCAGTTCCTCTCCCTCCTCATGCACTCTCTCTCTCTAAAACAATTAATAAATCTTTAAAAATATTAATTATCATATTAAAACTTAGGATTGCTTTTAATAATGTAAACCCCTTCCTCAGGAGGGCATGCCCCATGTAGTTCATGACATCTGTTGGGTTTCATCTCAAACTGATAAAATTTCATATCCTTTATTTTCTATTATTCGAATTAAAGAGCCACTTGTTTTTATTTGAGAAATATCAAATTATGGTATCAAATATGCTTTCTAAAACTTTATTCTTTGAGGACCTCTGTACCACTTAACTTCCGAAATAAATATTCCAAATGTGCTTGGGAATACATCAACTTCCAAACAGTGAGGTGACATAGCCTGAAATTAGAGTAGGTAAGAATGGAAAGATTTTAAGTTAAAAAAAAAGAAAAAAGACTACTTTAAGGACACCATCAAGAGACGGAAAACAACCCATGGATGGAGAAAATATTTGCTAATCATGAATCTGATAAGAAACTTGTATCCAAAATATATAAAGAACTCTTACAACTTGACAATGAAAGGGCAAACAACCCCATTTAAAAGATTTGAATAGATACTTCTCCAAAGATGTATACATGGCCATAAGGAGCACGTGACTTCTCCAAAGATGTATACATGGCCATAAGGAGCACGTGAAAAGTTGCTCGACGTCCTTAGTCGTCAGGAAAATGCAAATCAAAGCGACAATGCGATTTCACTTCCTACCCACCAGGACGGCTAAAATCAAACAGATCCACGGGAACAAAGGTTGGTGAGGGTGGGAGGGAATGAACGTCCTCACACTGCCGGCGAGAATGTGAAATGGTACAGACACTTTGGAGACCAGCTTGGCAGACCCTCACAAAGTTAAAAGTTAAAAAGAACCTCAAAAATTAAAACAGTTTAGCAGGTCCTCTGGGTAAACATACAGTTCCGCAGACAGAGGGTCCACGGGACGCGGCACCTCCACCCTCGCCGTGCGCCGAAGAGGGTTAGTGGCACACGTCTACACAAGAGCTTGTCCACGGAGGTTCATAAGAACATTACTCATAACGGCCAAACACTGTGAACGATTCAGATGACTGGCGAATGGATAACAAAATATGGTATATCCACACGATATATTTGCCAAAAAAGGAATAAAGCCTGATGAACCTTGAAAACAGCATTGTAAGAGAAGGCCGACACAGAACGCTACATGTTACATGATCCCATTGATAACGAATGTCCAGAATGGGCAAATCTAGAGACACGGAAGGGAAATGGAGATGATTGCTAGTAAGGACGGCGCTTCTTTTGGGGGTGATTAAATGTTCTGGAATTAGTGACGGTGATGGCATTACCTTGTGATTATACCAAAAACTGCTGAACCTACACGTTAGTGGGGTGAACTTGTAGTATGCAAATTATATCTCAATAAATGTATTATTTTAAAAATATTTACTTTAGAAAGAAGAGGGAGAGGGGAAGGGGAAGAAAAGGAAAAGGAGGACAGAGGAAGGAAGGAAGGAAGGAAGGAAGGAAGGAAGGAAGGAAGGAAGGAAAAAGGAAGCAATGCTCCTGCTTGAATTCCAAATGGAAATGTTGACTCCAGAATATTCCAATTGTTCTTGCAGAGCTGGAGGCTGTACTTCTGCCCACACCCTACAAGGTCAGGTTTTTGTGTGAAAGGATGGTCCAGAGATACCCACTGGGTCTCCTCAAGGTTCTAGAAGCTCTCCTCCACCTACCCACCCTCCAGGCAGGACCTGCTTCTGGAGGAGAGACAGTGTGCCCAGCAGGGAAATGCAGCCAAGCCTCCAGTCACCTTCTGCCCACGGCACCCCTCAGCCTCTGCAGGAGGACTGCGCATCTCTTGCCCTCCCTTTTGCTTATCCAGATCACCTCCTCCAGGAAGTCTCATTGCACTTGTCTAACTGACCCTTCAAAATCTAGTGTTTTCCAAAGTGCACCCCTTGAAGTGTTCCTCAAAAGGGGGTCCCGTGTAAGGTTGCCAGATAACATATGGGATGCCCAGGGAAATCTGACTCCAGATAAACAATAATCAACTTCTTAGTGTAAGTATGTTTATTTTCTGCAGGACTTCTCAGAGGCATTCGTGGGCATTGCCAGTTCCTGAGGTGGGTTATGGTCTGCAACATTTCCTTAAGGTACGGGACCGCAGGTCAAAGGTTGCCAGATTAAGCAAGTAAATACACAAATTTGAATTTCAGATAAATTATTTTTTGGTATAAGTATGTCCCAAATAATGCTTGAGTCATACTTACACTAAAATATTATTTGTTATTTATCTGAAATTCAAATTTCACTGGCTGTCTTGAATTTTATCTGGCAACGCTATTTAGCGGGCTTATTGATTATACAGACCCCTGGTGCTTTGATAGGTCTGGGTTAGAGGCTGGGAAACTACATTTATAAGAAAGGCCCCAGGTGGGTGAGCTTGATAAGTCTAAGAGAAATGAAATAGAAGAGGAATGTGTGTGTATGGGGTGGGGGTAAGCACGTGTGCACATGACTGTACATATATATACAAGCATATATATGAGGTGGGGGGGTGACCTTTGGGGTAGGGAATTGCCCAGAAATCCAGAGCTCTGTCCACATCTTTTAACGAATTTAAAATTACTAAAACCTCAGGCTCCTTTTCCCAATAATTGATTCCATGTGGACTGGGGCACAGTGCGTCTTGCAGGAGCCTGTTTGACAGTGCTTAACGGCTGCCCACACATGTACATGGTCAGAACAAAAAGGCAGGTCCCCATCTACCATTCTGCAGCTTAGAAATGCACAAGTTGGACAACATCTGGAATCCACCCAAGGAAAAAAACATGCCAGCCTTCCAATCTAGCCTGCTGGAGGCAGAAACCATGTGCTCGGAATCATTAAAATCACATTTCACTTTGCCACAATGCAGCTCCATCCCCCTGCCCAGGGCCAGCTTATCTGGCCTGGAGAGATTCACTTTCATGGTGCTGCAAGAAGGGGCCACGCACCTTTTGGTTAGTACCTGTCCGGGTTTAATACCTAATTACTGTCCTCAGATTGCCTCTCAACACTCATTACCAGCACTCGGCAGTTCCAGCCAAGGTGATGGGATTTAAGCCGCAGACAAAGGAGTAGTTGTCACTGTTGTTTTCAAGGGCTGGTCTCCCTGGAACATTATCANNNNGCAGGATTTGGGAGGCAGCCCTGACTTTCTACTGAAGCCCCTGTAAGAGTCAGACAAGGCGGTAAGCATGTATAAATACATTTAACTCCCTATTTGAGCAAGAGAGCCTCGGTATGTCTGGTCTTTGTTTTATATCTATGATGAATTTACCTGTTCCTCTCCAGCACCTACGCTCAAAGTCATGCTGACAAACCCGCTCCAAGCTACAGTAATCGCAGAAGGGACAGTCTCATGGGGGGGCCAGGCTGTCTGCTCAGCACCCTGGGGCTCTCTGGGGTTCCTTGGATAGGCTGTCACATAAGCATCTGTGAGCCAGTAAAAGATGTGTCTGCGTCATGCCCATGACCATTTGGGGTAAGCCGGGTGGGACTGTCTCCCTGTCTCTCTGCTGAGTTGCTGGAATCCCAGGCAGGCAGGAAGGAAAAGACGGGAGAAGGCAGAGCACAGCTTTAAAGGAGGGAGAGGGAAGAGAGGGGGATGGGAAGAGCCAAGGAGAGAAAGATCACAGGGTGAGGAGTGGAGCAGTGAAGCCGGAGGGCAGGGGATGTCTGGGTGGCTCAGTCTGTCAAGTGTTTACCTTCCTTCGGCTTGGGTCATGACCCCAGGGTCCTGGGAGGGAGCCCTGCATCAGGCTTCCTGCTCAGCAGGGAGTCGGCTTCCCCTCTCCCTCTTCCTCTCCCTCCCTCATGCTCGCTCACTCTCTGTTTCTCAAATAAATAAAATCTTTTTTTAAAAAAAGAGGGAGGTGGGGCTCCTGGGTGGCACAGCGGTTAAGCGTCTGCCTTCGGCTCAGGGCGTGATCCCGGCGTTATGGGATCGAGTCCCACATCAGGCTCCTCCGCTGGGAGCCTGCTTCTTCCTCTCCCACTCCCCCTGCTTGTCTTCCCTCTCTCACTGGCTGTCTCTCTCTCTGTCGAATAAATAAATAAAATCTTTAAAAAAAAATTAAAAAATAAGAATAAATAAAAAAAGAGGGAGGGCATCAGGCTAGCGATAACAGATACGTGAAATTTAGAGTCATTATCAACTTGCTGTGAATTCCAGATGGAGTTTCTGGAAGCTACAACTATGTTTCTTGTTAGGAATTCATTCATGTAACAAATGTTCTATAGGACACCTACTATGGGTCAGACACTGTTCTAGGGGCAACAGTTTGCATTCCAATAAGGAGAGGCGAACAATAGACAGGGAAACAAGCAAGACAGTTTCAGATAGCAGCCGTGCTGGAAGGAAATAGCTTGGTCATGTGATGAAGAATCAGGCTTTAGAGGGAAGCAGTGGACAGGGAAGGCCACTTTGAGGAGGCGCGGTTGAGGGGAGGGCCCAATTCTGGGCAGGAGCCCGCCGTGCAAAGCAGGGACGAGCATGTGTTAAGCTGCCACCCCACCACCTCAAACACACACACACACACACACACACACACACACACACACACACAGGAACTGACTGGCTTGGCAGAAAGAACACCAGGATAGAGGCCAACATGGCTGGAGGGGGCTGAGCAAGAGGACAAGTTGCAGGGCTGGAGTCTGGTCCTATGCAGGCTAGTAGAAGCTGAAAAAGCGTTTGGACTGCATTAACCCAACTTTATCTGGGATAATCTGCAAAATACACTCGTGATCAGACAACAGGTTGACGCCTCTTGATAGGAAAGCATTGGTTGTACACTGTGTCCTCTAATCCAGGATTTGCTCCGGAATGGCCATCATGGAGCAGAGTAGAGAGTCTCGGTGCGACCCCAACATGCATCCTCCTCTGAGTTCTAACATCAGGAAAAGAGCATGCTTCCTATGGAAGAGGGAAGGCATGTGTTACGGGAATTGAAACCCACACCTTTTGTTGCCTACGTTGCTGCTTGCAGAGGGACACTAAGGGACTGACTAGCTGCCCTGGTAAGACCCCACAGATAGGGCAAAGGGAATCCATCTCTCGTGGGGTCACCATGACTGGACCAAATTTTGGTTCTCATCTCTGGGGACTTCATGCTGGTGAAATCCATCAGCAATAAGCACCAAGCTCTAAATGTTTGGTCTCCCAGGATCAACACATAGGAGGCTGACCGAGATCAGAATACTATTGTCCAGTGTCCAGAACAACCCAACCCACCCTAGGATGGCTGGGAAACCATGTGGGGATGGGAAGGCTGCCAGATGGCCCAGAGCCCAACCAGGGTTCCAAATGGGGGAGAAGCTGCTCCCCCATGGACGTCATCTCTCTGGCGTCCACCATCTCTCTACTCCAAATAGGCTTAACAGACACCTACAAATCCATGTCACCCAATCTCCAATTTTATCACCCACCACAAGTACCATCTCCTTATAGGAAATATATTCTGATGGGGAAAACGCTGAATGTGGAGTCAAAAGGCTTGGGGCTGCCTTTGACCATTACCACCTACTGGCTGTGTGATCTCAGCTAACCCACTCACCCTCTCTGAGCCTCATTTTCCTCAGCAACAGTTTGGGTCTAGCAATACCCCCTCGTAGGCCTGAGTATAAGGATTGGATTTAACATACACACAATACGAAATGCAGTGTCTGGTTCTACAAAGAGTAACTCAGTCCCTGCAGCGTCCTGCTTCAGTTTGGTGCCCAGGTCGGAGAGCCCTGAGACCACCCAGCCGTGGTTGCTCTGGCGGAAACCAAGGGCAAGTAGAGGAAGTCTCCCAGATGGGAGGACTCCAGCAAGGAACCCAACTGCCACGGGAACTTCTGGAGACTGGGCAAAGAGAAGTTTCCCTGTTTCAAAAGGAAACAGGATAAGCGGACATGGAACTGCTTCTCTGGTAGAATTTATGAGGCCAGCAGGCCCCTGGCTGAGACAGGCAACTCATTCTGGGGGAAATTAAGTGTCAAATGCAGTGTTGTGGAATTCTTTGGGCACCCATTGGCAGAGTTTCACAGTCATTCTGGCTCTGGGCCTTCGTTTCTTTGTCAAAACATTGACTTTCCTCTGCAGCTCCTAACAAGGCTGGAACTGGGCAATACCAATGAGTAATGCATCTCTTAGCACCTCTGCCTGAAAAGATGAGACACCTCAGACCCTGTTTCTACTGGAGTTTGGGGGCAGTAATATGACATTGAAGTCATTTGCTCCGTGTCACACCAGGAGAACTTTATGGCTTTTCAGGCTGGCAGAAGACTGTCCCAGATGAATCAAGCTTCCAGAGCTGAGATGTCTAACATCACACTGTAGATGAGAGAGGAGATATATGGGCAGATCCATCACACTCGCCACTTGTCCCTGCAGAAACAGGAGCAGGAAAGCCAAGGATTCGTTAGCAAAGCTCTGCAGAATGGCTCTGAACCGACACGCAGCCAGGAGATTCCAGCTCAGCACCACGAGTGATTACTGGAGGCAACTGGATACCCAGACACCGAGAGTCTGTCCTCGTTTGGGTCCCCCTGGAAGCAGAGCCCGAAAAAGACATGGTTGCAGGTAGTTAATTTGGGAGGTGATCCCCCAGGGAACAGGAGCGAGGGACTAGGAGAGCCAGTAGGAGGGGACACTAGCGAGCTGGTCACCACTGTGGGCAATGCGGGCCCAGTCCTGCTGAGATCTCCTGCAAAACTGGTGAGAACAGATGTTGCAATTGCTCCTTTGAAGGGCGGGAGGTGGGACATTTATTCTCTGCACCTGTCCCTGGTGGTAGTGGCTTGTGCCTGTGTTAACCCTCCCCCACTTGCAGGCTGTGCCCGTGCACGGGCTGGCCACTCCCATAGCTCCAGAGAGAGCTCCAAGTCAGAAAAGCGGAGGCTGCACGACGCCTGCTGGTGGTGGGATCTGGGGGTGGGACTCTGGTGGTGTGCCTGGCACTGCCCACCATGGCTGCGCTGATGTCAGTGGGGGCCAGGAATGTGGCCCGGGGCACAAGAGTCGTCTGCCGTGGTACCTGCACCCGTCACCATCCGAAGCACGACAGGAGGGCAGGAGACACAGAGAAAACCATGGCCCGGCTGCGCCAGCTTCTAGGAGAATTGGGACAGGCAGTGACCCGCAGGAACCCAGTTCAGCAGCTCAAGCTATAATTGAGTAACAAGAAGAGAACACTGGGATTGAAAACAGAAGTGGACTGCAGTGTCTACAGCATTCTAAGACAGAGGCCAAGCTCTTCCTAGGGTAGGTGGCCTTTGAGCCTAGAAAAATGCTTCAGAGCATCTCTCTGTGTGTGTGAAAATACAGGCCCGAGGGCACAGTGGGAAGGAGGAAGAGAGAGAAGTAAGTTCTGTTATAACTGGAATTTTTGCCCTATTTGTTCGGAAGGGCCTTAGGGCCACAGGAAGAGAAGAGACAAGGCTGGGGAGATAAAGGAAGACAGTGAAATGGTGGGAGGTGGGGCAGGAAGGAAGACAGCCGGGGAGACATGTCCTGCAGCCTAGCTGTGGGGAGCCATAGGGCAGCGACAGCTACTGAAGCAGCCACGTCAAGCGGGTGCCCCTTCTGTAAGTGCTGACATTCCTTTCTGGTGTCCCGAAACCTCCGGTGTGAAACATCTCAGCATCTGATTACTAGTGCTTTGGGGAACAAAGACAGATCGTGGGGTGATCTAAGGTAGAGAGAAGACAACAGCCATGAGAAAGGGACAGAATGGGAAGCAAAACTCAGCAGGGACGAGTACCCAGGGATTGTCCCCTAAGACCTCTTGGAGAAGTTAGGAAGGCACCCGACATCTCACAGAATGTGAATGGTTTGAAATTAAAGAGAACTGTGACCCCATAAACCCAGAGACCACGGGACTCTCTGGGTGATGACATGAATCAGTCTGGCGTTCAGTTACCAGGGCCAGACCCCCTAGCTGTGCCGGGCCCCAAGCTGGACCGTGAGTACTGGAGGTGGTCAGGTATGGCCCTTGTCCTCAGGTTGTGCCAATGTCCTAGGGTGTCCCAGTTGTCAGCAGTCAACCTGGCCAAGTAATGCCCTGGGAGGCAGGAAGAAGGCTCAATGAACTCCGCCACACGGAGATTAGGAAGGATCCCCAGGCACAGAGGGGCCATTAGGACTCTAACTTGAATAAGGAGGAAAAAGCAAAGGTTAGGGGAGGCAAATGGGCGAAAGAAAAGGAATGCCCTCTGGGGCAGAAACTCCTTTATGGGAGGCTCCCTGGGTCACCAATGACACCCAGGTGTCTCCCAAGGTGGGCCCTTCTGGATCAGCCAGAGACTGGGGTCCTCGAGAAGAGGTTGATGAAGGGACTGCTCATAAGGTGGGAGGGGTGTGTTAAAGGGAACCACAAGGCATGTGGGATCACACACAAGGCCAGCAACCACATGGATCACTACTTGCACTGCTATGGAAGGGGCCTCGGGAAGGAGCTGTGGTTTTCCATGGCGGAGCTCGGCCTGGAAGCAAGGAAGCAAAGGGAGCAAACACTCAACCTCCCCAGCCCCTCCAGTGCTGCTGTTGACCCAGCTGGGAGCCAGAGGTCAAGAGAACTTGGTTGGTGCTGTTCCACAGACCTAGGCTGTGGCTGGCTGACAACTGGGTACTTGCCCCTCCAATTGTCCAAAGTGGGCTGGCCTCGAGCACGGAGGTTTCCAAGAGGTGATCAGCAGACATGTCAATTCAAGAGAAGTGGTGTTGGCTGCCTCATGCTGCAAGGCCCTTTGCCTGACTCCTGAAAGCGTCCCGATTACTCAGTAGAGCTCAAGGAGGAATCCACAGATTGTGTTTGTACACAGAAAACTGGGATTACGACGAGAAAACAAGCCTGTGGCATGCACAGATCCCACGGGGCCTAGCATTTTACAAGTTGGTAGCAGCGTTTTTTCATCACGTGGACGTCTACCAGAACCCTCCAGCTGGGAGGCTGCTGCCAAGGACCTGAGCTTGTGAGTGACCCGAGAACTGTCAGCTTCTCCCAGCAGCGGACTCTGAGGTGGTGATTTGTGGCAGCTGAATTTATCAAGGAAGGAGAAGCCAGTGAGGGGGAGGGAAAGGAGGGCAGGGAAGGGGCAGGACGCCAAGCTTGGGTGCCATTTCAGGTGAGGTCCCAGCTGTGGCCTGAACCGCTGGGGAGCTCGGGAGTATAAACAACACCTCCCAGTTTGCCTGCCTTCGGGCAAAGGAGCTGGGCTTCACACCCCTGACAGTCATTGGCTGCAGACCCGGGAAGGAAGGCACAGGAACTGACCCCGTTTCCGGTTCCGGCTCTCGTGTGCTTGCAGCTCCAGTGCCTTCAGTAGCTCCAGGAAAATCCTCAGAAGTAGGCTTCGGGCACTGGACATTTGAGCAAAGTCCCCAGTGGCTGGCAAAGGGCGCACAGAACTCTAAGAATGACCCACGGGATCTCGGGGAAGAGGCCTTGAGGGTCTGTTACAAGGCCCATCAGCCCTGGTGACCCTGCAGTTGGGTTTGCTGTGCTTTGCCTATCTGTGCGAGGAAGAGGAAGTGCCCCCCGCCTATGTGGCCCCAGTTCTAGACCCCCATGTCACTTACCAGGTCTGGGTCTTGGGCAAGGACTTAATAACTCTGGGCCTCGGTTTTCTCCTCTGTGAATTGGGGCCCTACAATCTCTGCCTTCCCTAGCTCACAGAATGATAGTAGATATCGGTGTAAAAATACCCGGAAGGAAGGAGGGCACGGGTATATGACTTGCCAGGATTCCCTGCCCTCTCTGACTGCGAGAGAATCTCCAAGAGAGTCGGGAGGGTGTCCTCAAAGCCACCTCACCCCCACTCCACCACCACCACCACCGTAATCAGGAGAGTTGCCAGAAGTATTTTGCAACAAAACGATCTTACTCAAGTATTCACTGAAAATGCACATGGCAGCTAGTATTTGTTGAATAAAAAAAAAGAAAGAAAAGAAAAGAAAAAAAAAGAAAAGAAAAGAAAAGAAAAGAAAAAAAGAAAAGAATGACTTAGCAAGGCATTAGAGTCACTTCTTGAATATCTAAAGACCAATGATGCCCACAAAGGCCAAAATGTGTGAGAATTCTACCAAAACCAGGCTGAAGTTTGCTTCTGCGCTTTCGCATTAAAAAAAAATTTGCTAAGAAGAAATTACAGTTTAACAAAGACAGCGGAATGACCGTTACCCGGTTACAAGGCAAGCTCAGACCCTGGTCCTGCAGTCCCCTAGTGCTGATTTCATTCAGCAGACCAGTCTCCTACCAGCACAGGGCCAGCAGGGGCCCGTGGGTCAGTGATCGTGGGGAGCCCTGCACAGTGATTGCGGAGTTCTAGGCTATCCCAGAATCTCTAGGGAATAAAGGCAACTTTGACGGAAGTGGAGCACTCAAAACCGAGTAAGGAGGGAGAGTTGCTGGTTCAGCAGCAGGAACGGAGATATGTAGTCTCTGGCTGCCCAACAACCCACTGAGGACAGTGATCAGAAAGGCAGACGTCCACCTTCTTAACTGCTAGGACCTACTCACGGTTTGACTTGATCCCAGGATATGGGGCCACCGCAGGTGGGTAGTGCAGTGAGATGGGCAAGAAGGTCCCCTGCAGGGGCGCCTGGATAGCGCAGTCGTTATGCATCTGCCTTCGGCTCAGGGCGTGATCCCAGTGTTCTGGGATCGAGTCCCACATCGGGCTCCTCCGCTTGGAGCCTGCTTCTTCCTCTCCCTCTCCCCTGCTGTGTTCCCTCTCTCGCTGGCTGTCTCTCTGTCACATAAATAAATAAAATCTTTAAAAAAAAAAAAGAAGAAGAAGAAGAAGAAGAAGAAGGTCCCCTGCAGCAACGCTTCTGTATGTCGGCAATGAAGGAAAAAGGGAATACGTGCATTTCATTTTAGCTCGTCGGCTTGGAGACCTGGCTATCCTAAACCGCAGATTTACCGTAGCCAGTGGTTGGATATTGCCTACTACTTAAAATGAATTGTTACCAAAATGTTCAGAGAAAACCATAGATTAAGCATATTGACCATGTTTCTTCTTTAAGTAATAGTTAAGGGCAATAACAATGACGGAGCAGCCAAGCAGATATTGTCCCACCCGTTATTAATAACAGCCCCTCGGCAGACTGATGGATGGCCATCCCGGCGACGGAGAGCCGGCAGCACTCGCTCTGCCGTGGATCTGTTCCTGGGAGGACTCGCAAGATATTTGATTGGAGAGGTGTCTGGCTGCTGATCGATGAGGAGGGCCTGGAAGAAACACAGCAGCGTGCACAGCAGGACCGTAAAAGAGAAGAGTGCAATTCTCTCGTCCTTCCCCTTCCTCTGCCACTCCTACGAGAGCCAGAGAGGGGCAAGCAGGGAAGACCGGTGGGGCTCATCCCACCTGTGTGCGGGTCCCCGCCCTTTCTAGTCACTCAAGCCGCAGACATGAAGACACATCCAGTCAAGCAGGATCCACGCATCCGGGGGTTGTGGGAAAGGAGACTCAGCGCCCAGGCTGACGGAGCCTCTACCATCTGTCTGGCATGAGCAGGCCGCAGCGGCTGCCGCAGTGGAAAGGGCAAGCAGGGGGCTTTCAGTGCCTCGGTGACATGTGGCACTCAGCTCACCTGTCCTTAGCCGAAATAGTCACCTGGCCTCATCCAGCTGCAAGGGAAAGGGGGACTGATGCTCTCAGAATGCTGCCCTGCTTCCTCACTCCCATCCTGTGTTCTGTTGCTCCAGTCCGGGCTGGTCCCCAGCACTCATAGCGCCACACCCCCCTTATTCCCAAAGCCACGGTAGCTGGGTATTACCCAACCTCTGACAGCCACTCCCTTACCTAGGCTGCTCTCACTTCCAGGTGCAGCAGTGTGTTCTCCGGTCCCCTCCCCTCTCCTGCTGCTCTGTGAGCTCCCCCTCACCCAGCCCCCACTCAAACGATGGGGCAGGCCCCATTGTTTTCTTTCTGCAGCTCTCTCCCTAAGTGATCTTGTCAGTCCTATAGCTTTAAATGCATCTATACGCACCCACGGCTTAGCCACGGACTGTGGCACAGAGGTCTTTCCTAAGACCCGTCTACACGTTTCTGCTCCACTGCTCACTTGATACCACATGGTAACGTTGCATAAGGGACTCAAATCTCCCACGTCTGAGTCAAGGGTGCCTCATGATTCGAAGCAGAAATTGAGGAGTGACGCATCCTTGATCGCTCCCTTTTGCTCAGCCCCAAATAGAAATCATCCATATGTCCTGTCAATTCAACCTCTGAAATAGATCCAAATAGATCCTGAATCCATGAATCTCGTCCTGTCCCTACTGTTGCTCTCTCGGGGCCACCACCCCAGCCTGGCCTGCCCACGTGGCCTCCCCGTGGCTTGTCTGCATTGACACCTTCCCCTTGCCCAGTGTGTTCCCAGAAGCTCCCCGGTTTCTCTTTAAAATGCAAACCAGAGCACATCGCTCCCTGCTTAAATGTCCACACCGCTTCTAACTGCTTCTCCCTTTGCAAGAGTCAAGCCCCAGCGCCTCACTTCAGCCTGCGTGGCCCGTGTGACCTGGGTCCCTCCACTCCCCCCACCTGCACACAGGGTCCTGACTTGTCTCGGGACACACCAGTCCCCTTTCCATGTGGGGCCCTCGTCACACTCGGTGCTCTATCTTTGGGCATGGCTGACTCCTCTCTGTCATGCGAATCGCAGCTGTCACCTCCTTGATGACACACCAAATCATCGAGGAGAATCACGGCACTGAACCAGGGCACTCGCGCTCTGCCCTGAGACCCGGCATCCTGTCACACGGTGGCCTCCCTGGGGGCCTCTCTGACATGAACAGAGACTCTGGGGCTGCCCTCGGGGAGCCCACCTGCCACACCACATAACCTCCTTGTGCCCTGATTCCTCCCGGGATGCGTCTGGCCTGCGTTTGACCCTGAATGCTTGCCGCTTGTGCTAAGAATTCGCTCTGTCTCAGGACCGCACGGCCTGGTTGCCCCCTGACTGGAAAGGCCTGGATTTGGAAATAGAGGTGAAAAATCAATTTCACCTTTCACTCTGCACTCATCGTGGCGACCTAAGGAGAAACACTGTGTTGGGAGAAACACCTCGTTTGTAATAGTGTGACAACCTTTGGCATTTAGGGCATCTTGAGTATATAAATCAAGGGTTCACTCGGAAAGATGCCCTTAGCTATTCCCGGGATGCCCCAGGCTCCTCACTCACACCTGCAGATGGGAGGGAGCTCCTGCCAGGAGACTCTTAACTACAGAGAGCAAACTGGTGGTTGCCGGAGGGGAGGGGAGGAGGAGGAGGAGTGAAATAGGTGATGGGGATTAAGAGAACGCACACGATGAGCTCTGAGAAGTGTACAGAACTGTTGGGTCATTATATTGTATGCCTGAAACTAATATAACGCGGCATTATACTGCAATTTAAAAAGAAGCAGCTGATGATTTCCCAGGAGCTCAGACTTGACCCCTGAGATGGGCCAGCCTGGGGCTACAGCCCCCCACCCCCAGACAGCCTCAGGCCAACAAGCATTTCCAGGACTCAGCCCCCCAGGGACAATGCATCTCCAAAGACCAACAGGGGGCGTCATTGGCAAGGCAAGCAATCTCAGAGCTGAACCTGGACCACCCCCTCTTCCTTCCTACACAGCGGCAAGCAGAGAATGCAGGCAGGTGGCCAGCCTGAGTCTGGAGTGCCAGGCAGTGGGGGACAAGCATCTGGGGGTCTAGCCCTTGACAGTGTTAGTGCCTGCCAGCTTCCCACCTTCCTGCCCTCTGGAAACAGCCCTGGTTTTCCTTTGGAAGCCTCCCCTCCCCATCTTGGGTCCTCGGTTTGGGTGCCTTGCCCCATCACCCTATCCCCAGTCCCTCCCCTGGGGTGGGCGCATGTCCCAAGACAGACCATCAAAGCTATTCATTTCTTGGCCAGCATCACTCAGAGGATCAGTACATGTACTCAGGCAGAACGGAAATTTTCTCTGAATTGAAATCCCTGGCAAGTGCCCATTCAGGCTGGAATTGGCAGCATTTGCCACATGGAAAGACCCCACCTGCATGGGAAGCCAGCAGAGAGGAGAGGGGAGCCAAGATGGAAAGAACCATGTCCTAACCCCATGATTGGAGTCCCTGGTGCCAGCCATGCCTGGCAGTATCTTGGTGGCCTGTTGCCAATACCTTACTCTCTTCTGCTGGGCTTCCAGACTCCTACCTCAAGAGTGCGTCCACCTACGCGAGGTGAAGCCAGCCGCACATGGAGCCAGACGGGGTGCCGTGAGCTGGGCTGCTGGGGAATCCAGCTGTAAGGCATTGGATCTGCCACCAACAAAGACCCACGAGAGTGAGGCATGGCAGGATGAGCAGGAGCTTGAGGCAGGAGCAACTGCTGAATCCCTGACGGGGGCCACGGGTGTGTGTCCAGAGCCTCGCTGCCCTTGCTGGGGCTGGGATGGCCTCATTTTGAATGGCCACTAAGCTTGCTCTGGCCACCCTCCATCCTCTTGGTGTCTGAGTGCAAGAACTGTCTGGGGCAGCAAGTCTTCCGGTTCCTGAGCACCCGCAGGAAGTGACACAGGTGGAACGGTCCTCTGTCCCCCAAGGCAATCTCCCACATCCTCCCCCGAGCCCCACACTCACATTCTGCCTTTTATCTCTCTGCTCACACTGGACCTCTGTCCTAAAGTGCCCTACATTCTCTTCCCACCTATGCACAGGGCCCCCATCCTTCAAGGCCAGGCTGGAGTGCCCCCTCCTCTGGGAAGTCTCCCCTGACTAACACAGCCCATAGAGAATCCTTATGCTCTGAGCCATCGGGTCACTGAAATGATCACCTGAAAGTACACAGTCCACATTGGATTAGAGTCTGTCCTAAGCTGGTTTAGGCTAGCTTCCCTCTCCCCAGAGCAAGTGACCTTGGCTAGCCAGTCAGGAACAGAGGGAATTTCGTGTAAAGGGGAGTCGTTCTGACTGTTCCGGGAGAAGTGTTTAGGTGGCCTCGAATCATTCCTGGGTCCTTTCATACTATTCGTCGTGTCCTGGTGGCAGGTTGCACTGAGGGAGGCAGGGCAGACAGGAAAGAACACACGGCCTGAGTTTGAATCCTGGCTCTGCCACGAGCTACCTATGTGACCTGGGCAGGGTCTCGTGACATCTCTGAGCCCAGTTTCTCGCCTGTGAAATGAGGATAATAGTGACTTTATCATCGGCTGAAAAGATTGAACATGCTAGATGCTGAATAAATGCTGGGAGAGGGGACAGCACGGTTGTTAAAAGAATAATGAGAGCACCTAACCATCCGTGAGCCCATCTCATGGCACGGTGCTAAGTGTCGTATGCTGTGACTCCACTTAGCCCTTACTGCAACGTGAGAAAGTAATCCATTTCTTATCATCTCCAGTATACCAGTGCGGGACCTGGGGCGGAGGGTCATGCCCAACTCAAACTCCTAATGATGGCAGGGCTGTTTCTGACCCGGAGCCAGCACCTCACCTCTACTTGTGGCCCGGGGTAACCACGGGGCCAGCCCTGCAGTTGGTGGTGGTTAAGAGCATCGGGTCAGACTTCTAGGTCCACATCTCAGCTCTGACGCTTACTAGAAAGTTCCTTCATCTCTCTGTGCCTCAGATGTTTTCACTGTCCATCTATGAACTGGAGATAGTAACACTATATTTCATTGAATTTAAGGCACCTCCAGTTGTAAGATGCGATACTGTTTATATACCACGAACAAAGAAAAAATGGCCAACATGGGGTATCTGATGGGAGCCCCCACATAAAACCAGAACGTTTTCTGTATATAGAATGTATTTATGTGTTTGTTTGTTTGTTTGTTGAATTGGCTCACGTGGTTATGGAGGCGGAGAAGTCCCATGATCTGCTATCTGCAAGCTGGAGACCCAGGAAAGCTAGCGATGTCATTCAGTCTGAGTCCAAAGGCTTAAGACTGGGGACCCAGTGGTGTAAGTCCCAGTGTTAGCTGAACGCCCGAGAACTAGGAGACCCAATGTCGGAGGGCAGACGGGTGTCCCAGCATCAGCAGAGAAAGTGAACTCGCCCCTCTTCTGCCTTCCTGTTGTATGCAAGCTGTTAATGCACTGGATCTTGCCCATCGTGTTGGTCAGCTTCTGAGCCTACTGATTCAAACGCTAATCCCCTCCCGCGACACCCTCACAGACGCGCCCAGAAACCACGTCCGCTATCTGAGCACCTCTTAACCCAGTCAAGCGGACACAAAATTAACCCTCGTTCTCTCCATGTGTGAGAAATCAACCCACCCCGTGGAAAAAGCGGTGAGGAAACTTAGCTTGTCTCAAACTTGGCACCAGATAAAAGGAGGAAAAATTCTTTCCTGAGAGTTTGGGCCACAGCCTGTCTTCAGGCAGGTTGAATTCTGACTTCCCACGACCCAGTGTAGTCCAGAAGATCTGAGGCAGACAGCGTCCTTCAGACAGAACTCAGGCCGGTAGCAGCTCCGTGCAATAGAAGAAGCAAATGGAAATTCCCTCTCTTGGAATCAGACGTCGGTCCAGGCCATCAGCAAATGTGAGGTGCTGGGAACGGTTAAGAACCAGTCCAATACTTTCAGAAGTGTTCAAAGCTGGAAAGATTATGTGCTGTATACTCATTGAAATGGCAGAAGTTTGGGGCGCCTGGGTGGCTCAGTCAGTTAAGCATCTGCCTTCAGCTCAGGTCGTGATCCCAGGGTCCTGGGATCGAGTCCCACATCGGGCCCCTTGCTCAGTAGGGAGCCTGCTTCTCCCTCTGCCTGCCGCTTCCCCTACTTGTGCTCGCTCGCTCTCTAACAAATAAATAAAATCTTTAAATAAAAAAGAAAAAGAAAAGACATGGCAGAAGTGAGCCATAAAGTAATGCTTAGTGTTATTAACAAAGTGCCCCAAGTCTCAGTGGATTAACACAACGGATGCTTACCTCCTGCTTAGTAGGTAAAGCCCAAGACAAGAGCCCTGAATGGGGGGTACTCACCTTCTGTGCTGGCTCGGGGAGACAGGCTCTGTCCATCCTCAAGAAAGGGAGAGAGATGGCAGAAAAGGGCCAGGTGACACCTGTCACTTTCCCCCACTATACGTTGAGCAGAATTCAGTCAGTTGGTCATGCCTAACTACAAGGGGCCTGGGGAATGTGAGCTAGCCATGTGCCCGGGGGGAATCAGAGAGGTTTCGTGAAAAGGCAGCCGACCCCTGCCGTCCATCCCGCCTCATGGAACCATTGAATACTTCTGGAAAAGAGTTGTTAGCAGCAGCAGATCAGAATGGTGCCTGACATCACGTAGGGCCTCGGTCAATGACTGCTCTGGATTTGATTAATGACAAGAACAACTTTGATTTATCAAAGCAGTGCATTTTTGAAGACCGTGCTCACTTAACAAAAGAATCCCCCCCCCTGGTGTTCCCTAGTGACTTTCCACAGTGGATTTCAGATAGGGATTTGAATTTCAAAAGCCGGGACCTGTCTGTAGGAGTGCACGTATGGTAGGAGGTTAATATTTGTATTCATAAATATCGCTGCCTTGAGAACCAGTCATCCTCTAATTCTGTTTCCACAAAAAGCACGACGCTCACAAGCGTGCCTTCTAGACTTCGCGTCAGCCAGGGTTTGAATCCCAGCTCTGCCATTTACTCACTTTGGGACATTGAGCTACCCCTTGGCCTCTCCCTAGGCTTTGATTTCTAGAACTATAACCTAGTCACGGTACCACTGTGTCGGGGGACTTTGAGAGATTGACCAGAGGCAGTTAAGTGACGTGAACAGCACGGCGCCGGGCACACGGAGGGCCTCGCCAAGTGTAGCCGTCGTTTTTCTTCTTGTCGTTGTGACTCATGCCCTGGACGCTGTTTCTTTAAGCCCCCTGTTCGCGGCCACGGGGTGGGGTCAGGTAGAGGCCTGTGCGCTCCCCAGAGCGGTGCCAGGGTTTCATCAGAGAGCCCACCGGGTACGCTGAGTCAGCAAATGCTTCAGGCCCTAAATGCATGCGATGTTCTCATCTGGACCTCCAAACAGCTGGTGGTCTGAACACTTAAATTTCCATTTTTAACAACTCCATTAATAGTTGTATCTTAAGAAATAACTGAAACGCTTATAGGAGGTTTCATGTAAAGCCTCGCATCAGTCCCTGTTCCCACCAACAGCTGAGGCCAGGCGGTGGCCACATCCGCCCACTTTCTTTTTCTTAATGTCCAGCCAAGGCCCCCAGACATGAACAAATGCCTCAGATTTATAACCAAATCTAAAATGCAGCTCCCTCCTCTCTGGGTGCAAAACCCACAGCTTAATCGTTAGACAACCACACTTTCCAATAGCATCAAGAATGACTTCTGAGAACTGAAATTGCGGTGTTTAGTTATGGCTCCTTAAAACGTTTCAGCCACAGCTCCTGGGACAGGAGCCAGAAACACGGCCCCGCAGAGCCCAGGAGGGAAGGATCACCGACAGCTGGTCGCTTCCTGCCACGTGGCCGCACTGTCGGGAGAAGGGCCTGGAACCCCCGTCTTCCCTCAGCCCAGCCCTCAGCTCCAGACCTTCTGAGACAGACAAGCCCATGTCAGCAGCGTGGAGAGCGGCGAGCCCTTTGCTCCCCACCCAGCTGAATGGCAGCCCCGTTCCCGGCCTGGACCGTCTCGCTTTCACCTCTCAGGGCCCAGACGACCGCCCCTTCTTCACTCTCAGGGCAGTGTTTGGTGGGGACCGGATGCTCTCCTAGTTCCAGGCCCAGGCCAAAGCCGCTCATACACACCCCACCTTGATGATTGGTCAGGGATGGGCATAGGGTCCACCCAGAGCCACCCAGCCTAGTGCTGGGACCTGGCTGGAGCGGACGGAGAGAACCTTGCCCTGTCCTGGTGGAGGGCGTGCCTCTGTGGCAGCCCTCTCTCCTCCCTGTCCAGGGCAGTGACTAAGAAAGGCTCCCAGGGAGGGAGGATAGGAGAGGCAGAGAAAGAGAGACAGACCTAGTCCCCATAATATTAGTTGAGTCCTTGATCCAGATGACCCTGGGGCGGCTTGGACTTTCCAGTTAAGGGACCTGGTGTTCCTTTGGATATCTTTTCTGCCTCTTGGATGGGAAGGAGGCCTGTCTGATCTGGCTCATGGACAGTGGGCTGATTACATTGGCTCCTGCACCTCCAGCTCTTTTGAGCCTTCAGCCTCCCCAAATGCCAGCCCTTCTTTCTACTTCTGCCGCCAAAACCAAGCAGGGAGCGTGCCTTGTGAACCTGGTGTCATAGGAGATCTGAGCGATGCCGCGTTCCTATTGTCTCTGCTCTGAAGGGGCCCAACACACTAACAAATAGGAAATACAAGCAGCACACGGAAGGCCCTTGTAATCCAGACTGGGGGTCAGGGAAGGCTTCCTGGAAGAGGTGACACGGACCTACTTTTAAGGATATATGTGAGTTGTGTGGGTAGGATGGGGAGCGGGGGTCAGGGGCACACAAGTGAGCATGAGCCCACAGGGATCCCTCTCCTGGGGGCGCATCTGGGCCAGACAGCTCCCTCCTGCAGGCCCTCCTGCTTGATTCCCTCTAAGTTTCCTAGAGTCGGCCTTGTCTCCCCAGGCGTTTCCTCCTAGCTTGCTGAGGCTCTGTGCGCGGGCACTGTGTTTGAGAGATGGACAGGCTGCCACATGCACAGGAGCTGCCCAAGTCGGGTGCCGCTCCTGCACTCCGGGGTACCGGGTCCAGGCACTCCACGCCTCCCCAGGCTGCATCGGGCCTTTCGGCTCCCTTCCTTTCTTTCAATTTCTAGAAATCCAAAATGCACCAGGATGATGGAAAAACAACGGTGTGCCTGCCATCTATGACTAAAAAAGAAAACATGCTCTCGAGTTTGCTAACATTAATTTTTTGTGAAAGAAATAGAATTTTACAGTTTTCATTAAAGTGCCTTCCCATACCCCACAACCATTCTTACATTTTTATAACTACATTCACTTTATCTTGGTGGAGAGAGTGAGAGCTACCTAGTTCTAATTTTAAAGGCATGGGTGGATGGATGGATGGATAGATAGATAGGTAGATAGATAGATAGATAGATAGATAGATAGATAGATAGATAGATACACAACAAATACGTTGCCTTGTGAGCCTTTTAATTTACATAAATGCTATCACAACTTACTTCTGCACTTGCCCCTCTGCCAGCATCAATTTTTCAAGACAGATTCATGCTGCCATAACCGCTCTGTAGCAGTCCAATACTCGAACAGACCATCATTTGTGAGTCCATTCTCCTACTCAGGGCTGTTAGGTGGTTTCTTCTTTTTCACCGTCCCAAACAAAGCTGCAGCGGATGCCTTGTGCAGGGGTGTGAGACACGCTCCAGCACAGACAACGGGAAGCAAAGGGCCGGGTCCCGGCAGATGCCCATTTTCAGTTTTATCAGGAGCCGCCACAAGCAACTGACAGTGGCCATGCCCCCCTTCCTCCCGCCAGTCGTGTGTGAGCTTTCCTGCTTCTCCGCTTCTCCCCACGTGGGATGAATCCGACTTTCTGAGTTTTGCCGGTTGGACGGCTGTGAAACAGCATAGAGCCTTTTCATTTTACTTTGTATGCCTCTGACAAGTAACATGGCTAAGGAGTTTTCCTTTATCTCGGGCTGTTGGCGGTTTCTTTTTGCCAACAGAGCTGGTCTTAATCTTTCTCCGCTTTTCTATTGGGTTCTTTGTGCTTTGCCAGAAAAATCCACGTGCAGGACTTCTTGGTGCGTACCAGGCACCACTCTGTCCTCCGCATGGCGATCGTGTCCTGTTCTGGCCACAAATTTGGCTTATGGTGTCTCTTGCCAAAGAGATTGTGTGCGTGAATGTGCAATTGCACACCTGTGTGTGCACGTGCGTGTGCAACAGCAGGAGTTAACAGTAGTCGTCACAGAACTGTCCTTTCCTTTATGAGCTGTGCTTTTTGTGCCTCGTCTAAAAAGTCTTCTCTATCCTGATATGATACAGACAAGATCTTCTATTATCTTCACAAGTTTATAAAGTTCTGCTTTTCACCTTCGGATCTCTATCTGGAATTTGTTTATGGAATGAGGTAAGAATCTAAACTCATTTCCTTCCTGAGGGCACCTGGCTGGCTCCAGTGGGAGGAGCACGTGACTCTTGATCTCAAGGTCGTGAGTTCGAGCCCCGTGTTGGATGTAGAGATGACTTATAAACAAACAAACAAATAAATGTCCTTCCTGTAGGAAAGCTAATGTCCAAGCGCCATTGATTGCAAAGTCCTTCCTTTCTTCTGATCTGTCATACCATCCCGTCATACGCAAGTTCCTGAGGATGCTCATGTCTGTTTCTAGGCCAGGGATTGGCAAACTTTTTCTATGAAGAGTCAAATAGTAAATATTCTAGGCTTTGCTGATCGTCTGGTCTCGGTCACAGAGACTCAGCTGTGCCTTTGCAGGGTGACAGCAGCCACGAACAGCACAGAAGTGAATGAGCATGGTTGCAATACCACCCCTGGAACATTTATGACAACTTCATAATATGTCTTGATGTCGAATAGAAAAAAGTACCAGCCTTTTCTCTTTGATTTTAGAATTATCATGGAGATTCTTGAGCTTTAATTCTTCCAAGTAAAATTTAGAAGTGGTTTTGACAAATTCCATTAAATCTTGTGCTGGAATTTTTTTTTTGTTGGAAATGCATTGAATTTCTAGGTTAATTGAGGGGGTCCACGTTTACAATACGTGTTTGTGCATCCAAGAAACATTTGCTTGGTGCGTACTGGGGACACACCGCATAGTCTCACCTGCTGTGTCCAATTCCATGCTGTCACACCCTTCCTCTCACCTGAGCCAGGAAGCTCAGTTTGCTCCTCCACATTTCCCTCTCCCTCCACCTAACCAGTCAAGCACAGTATCACCTTTTCTCTTCTTTCCAGCATCCTCTCTGCCTCCCTCTTAGAAAACTGCCTTATGTCTGACTTCAGGGAATTCCTCCTCCAGACTCCATTCCATCCTCACTGTGCACCACAGAGCCCTCGATAGTCACTCACGTGCCCTTTGCCAGGACAAATTCACCCTGCTCAGCACAGCCCGTGGCACCTTCTTCATCTGCTTCCAATTTAACTTCCACACCTCCCTGTCACCTCCCCATGATACCCGATGCCCCAGCCATGCAAATACCAGCAGCCCCGCGAATGCCCCACTCTTCTTCGCTCCTCAGTGTTGGGCCCACCTGAAACTCCACCATCTTTACCCAGCCAGTTTCTATTCAAGAGCCAGCTCAGGCATCATCATCTTTACAAACCTGTCCCCAACCTCATACCATCCCTAGACTCCTGCTGTGCAGGGAGCTGACCTCAGTTGCTCTCTCCTCAGGAGAGAGGAGGCAAGCGTCCCCTCTGATTTGTCCACAGCAGAACCCACAGCATGTCCCCCGGGACCTGGGTAGGCGCTAGTTCATGGTAACCTTTAATTAGCGTTGGCTGCATAACTGAATGAAAGAACTCATGTAGGCAGAGTACAGCCAGGCTGAGACAGGTGTCCTTGTCTCAGGAGCAAACATGGCAGCCCATTGCCCCAGGGATGAGGCTGACAGAGGGAGGAGCTCCACTGTCTCTGCAGCCTGCTGACCTCTTCTTCCTGCACTTTCCGTAGGGCAACAGCGGAGGGGCCGACAGGGCTGGAGAAGCAGTCTGCCTGTGGAGGGAGGAGGCAGGCATAAACATGCAAATGCAGGGTGCTTTCCTCCCTTGCCACTTTTACTGTGCTCGTCTCCCCCTCTCAGACAGATGAAAAGGAAAATGTGCAGGTGAGGACAGAGCCCCTCTGGGTAAGAAAGCAATAGCAAAGTGACAAATGCCATGTGGGTTTAAGCAAAGTCCCCCACGGTTACAAACCCTCAGGGAAATAAGCCTGACAAATGCTTGGCCCCAATCCCGGCACCCTTTTCCTTTGAAATAACTTCGGCCCTGAAAAGGGAGAAAGAAGGAAATAACTCAAAGATTTTAAAAGCAAAGTTTCTGTCTGCAAACCAAATGGGCTGAATTTTTATAGGCTCTTTTGGAAAAGCATGAAAAATCCAGTTGTCGAAAGACCCTCTGTCCCCGGGAGCCGCTGGAGGAAAAGAAGGGAGCACTGGGAAGTCTCAGAGCCTCTGCTGCCCCTCCCCCAGCCAAGAGTGCAGCAGGGCGAAGGCTGCTGGTGGGAGCCCACTCTGTGCCCAGGCCTGTGGAGGGAGCTGGGGCATGTGGTCCTCAGGGCCTGTTCCCCCACTGACCCCTCACCGTGTGCCCGGCACTGCTCTTACCCTCTGCACATATTGCACATATTTCTCCATTCAACCTTCCCGGGAACTCCGTGGGGGAGGCGTTAACATGCCCCATTTTGCAGATAAGGAAACTGAGGCAGAGCAGTGTATTAAAAACAAAACAAAAGGCCCCAAATGGAGTGGCTTTTGCTAAGCCCCACATCACCAAATCAAGGCTTAATTTCAGTCTCAGTTCTCCCAGACACGGAATCTTAAATGGGAGTATCAGGAATAGTTCGGTCAGCACCAGTTAGGACATCCGCCAGGTGGACCCCGCCGTCCCCTAGGGAAGCTAACCCTGCAAGAACCAGCTCTCTTTTGCCCTGTTCCCATCCCCTTCGGCCTATAAAGGCTGTCCATTTTCGACAGCTCCTTGGAGCTCCTTTCTATCTGCTAAATTGGATACTGCCTGATTTGAGTCAATTTGGGCTCAACTAAACTCTCAAAATTTTTAATATGTCTCAGTTTATCTTTACACAGGTGGCACAACGTCGAAGTGGAGGATTGGAACACAGACCGTGGGTCTCCAGAGCCCATCACAGTAGCTGCTGTGGGTCCCCCCAGCGCCCCTTCACCAGACCTTGCACCAGTCCCCAGCTACTGGCTGCTGTGAGCGGGGGCTGCTGACAGCTCACAACGACCCCCTTCCAGGGATCGCCCCTTGCACGGAGATGCCCAGGAGATCATGGGCCAGCCTCCAGCGTGGCTCGTAGTCAAAGACAGGGGCGATGAAAACCCACCTCCCTTACCTCAAAGGACAGAGACCTGTGCAGCGGCACTCACACTTCTGAGCTCCCCACGAGATCAGCCACCTGGAGGTTCAGCTGAACCCACACTGAAGGGTGGCCATCTCCTACCTTGTCCTGCTTCCCTCCCTCTCCCACCTCTTCTGAGAGCCGTCCTTCAATAAAACCCGTACACGGGAATCTCCATCTGGGGCTCTGCTTCTAGGGAAGCCAACATGCTCCATGGAACTAATCCCTCGTCCTCACACCAAAGTGGTGAGCACTGTACCTGGAGCACGGCGACTGTCCAACAGAACTCATGCTAGTGGTGAAAGCCACTTTTTTCTCCTCATTTGGCCTGGATCAGCAGTCTGGGCCCTACTCAGCTCCTCTCAAATCACCTGGACACAGGGACACAAGAGCCACAGATGTACCCAGGGCATTCTCCTTAGTCCCTCCAGTAATGACAGAGAAGTTGGAAGGAGACATAGGAAGGAAAAATACAAGTTCTTCATACTTAATAGACAGGTGTATGCTTCTGAGCTATAAGGCTTTAATGGGTCTCTCCTCATGCCCCCAGATGAAGGACCCCTCCCCAGTGGGGACCTTTCCCTTACTACCGGCCCAGACTGCAGGTAAGGGCTTGCAGCAGGCAGGGAACAGGTGGCTGAACAGTGAAGCATCACGTTAACTGGGGCTTCAAAACGGAAGGCCTGAGCCCCTGCTGTTCTCTGCTTTTTGTTCAAGTCCATGCACAGAAATGAGAGAGGAAAGACTCAAACCCACCCCTCCTCCTTGCTTGCAGTACACCCGAATGAATCTCATTTACTGGCAAAGGCAGTAAAATTCCCCACATTGCACCTGCAGGTCTGACCATGAACGTCCTCCCCTGACTGCCGGGAGCACAGCATCCAAGAACAGGGCTCCAGGATTCGGCCAGCAGTTGCATGAGAACCATCTCCACTGGGCTGTATTGTAAGATGCTTACTGCGGGGATGTTGTAAGTGGGCAGGAAAAGCTGTTTTCAAGGGAAATGAATAGTCTTTAGCAGAGGAATGTGACGGATTTACCTGCTGGAGCAAAGGGCTCTGATCACACCTCTGCCCAAGGCTAATTCCATTGCTGCACTGTCCCCCTGACCTCTAGGGAACAGAGCTGTGCTCCTAGACAAGCACATGGCCAAGGGGCATAAGGCATCTGGGGTCTCTTTCCAGCATCCACAGAGACCTGAAATTCCAACATCGGTGAATCATCTCTTTGTAACAGAAGCTTTGGAGAAGCTTACTCTGGGTAACACAGCCCAGGAGTCAGAAGACCTAATGGGTGGCTGAGTTTAGCCCTTGTATATGCGGTGGCCTTGGGTGATCTGTCCCCTGTCCTGGGTCTTCAGGGTGTGGCATCTACAGAGAAAACCAGCACCAGGACAGTTCCGGTTGGATCTGAAACAAATGCACTTCATTATGGCTTCCGCAGAAGAAAAGGGGTGGGGAGAACCTATCAGCAAATAAAACTGAAAAATCAAGAGTAGATTCTGGCACAAGAGAGGTCTAGCAGCTTAGACGATGTCATGGGGCTCAGTCTGCCTCCATCTCTCTGCACTGTCCTTCCCCTGTGGATTTCTTCCACGGTAGAGTCTTCTTACCTGGTGGGAGAGTTGCGTAGGCTTATGTCTTCCCAGGAGACCCTCCCCTTCCAGACACTTCGGCCCAAGGCTTGCACTGACCCCATTTGAGCTACATAACTATCTGAGGATGATACTCACTCCCTGCTCCCAGGGGAATTTGGCAGCTGGTGGCTAGACTGGGGTCAAGGCACCGAGACGGGTGTTAAAGAAGAAATCATTCATGACACTTGTCAAAGAACTTACTTTATTCAGGACCATAGCAATAGGTATAAGGACCACTGCAATGGGGTACATCGTACTCTCAATTCAGCTGGATTTCTCTTAATTCAGCAGCGATGTCTTTGTGCCACTATGTCCAGGCACTGGGCAGAGGACACAGGGCTGGCTTTTGGGAGATGGAGTCACAAAGTCCTGAGGCTGAGTGTTGACGTCAGAGAGCTCAGAACCCAGAAGAAGAATGGAGGCCAGAAACAAACAGGCATGGTTGCAGGAGGCATGGGCCATTCCGTGGGCTGAGACACAGGCAGGGAGGGCACGGTTGAGATGCAACTCTTACTGGAAAGGTGAGCCCATTTTGAAGGGTCCGGATGCCCAACTGGGGAGACTGGATTTGATCCTGTAGACGCAGGGAGGCTTGAGTTGCAGGGTGAGAGAAGGACTTGATTGGAACTGTTAGGAACATGAACTTGACACTGACTTGTAGAATGGAGTTGTGTGTGTGTGTGGGTGGGGAGAGGTGTTTTGTGGAATGGGAGAAGCACTAGGAGAAAGAACTGGGAAGGAAAAAAGAGCTCCCTGGAAGCTATTCCAATGTCCAGGAAAAATAAGGTCTGTTTTAGAGCATTTGGGGTGGGAGAGGAAGGAAGTGGAAATAAGCACCCTTTAGTAGGGCCTCACCATTCCGGAAATGCTTTCATGCCCATCCTCATCCCCAGTGCACACAAAAGCCCTGAGAAGGAAGCAGAATGAATAGTAAAAATTCCATTTTACAGACAAAAAATTGAGACCAAGAGGACAAGAGCAAGGGACAGAACTGGGACACACTGGGCTAACATGTTCCCACCACCCGTAGCCTCGTGCAGGTGGTGCCCGAACCCCGAGATATCTCTGCTGTTCCCGCATCAGGAAGCGTGGGGAGCCCATCTCAACCCACTGAAGAGCCGTGGAATAAAGCCATCTGTGCTGCTAATACGAATATAAAGTATTGATTATCTCACTGCAGGAGTCCTGAGACGCCCGTCCCCGGGCTGCTGAGGCTGGCGGCAGGAGCTACTAAATTGTGTTTATGGGAAGCTTTTTACCTGAAGGGGTCATAATTCACTCTTGATCGATAACCGATCAATCCACCTGCTTTGCACATTGCAAATCCTCCAGATCCGTCCACAGAAAGGAAAGAGAGAGGAAGACAATCTGTTTATTGGAAAAAGATGACAGAATAACAGGCTAATGCAACCACTTATGCTGGTGATTACGTAAGTTTTGATTTTTTTTTTCCATTTCAGTGAAATATTTTGAGTGATATGCTCAATCAAAATAAAAATAAAACAAACCCTAATGGTCTTGGTTTGAGAGGATCAGGTAAGAAGAGGATCTGGTATTCACTGAGCACCTACTGTATGCCTTGCCCTGTACAGAGCTCTCTCATTTCCCTTGCAGCCCTGCAAGGAGGTGTCATCATTCCCCCTTCCAGGGAGAAACCCGCAGCGTGGCGAGGTTAAGTAGCTTGCTCAAGGTTAGTGGTGGAACTGGAACTTAAAAGCACCGTCTCCCAGTAAGAAATAAGTGGAGTCTAAGGGCAGCTGGGCTTGGAGAATTTGAGTCGCATTCGGGGTGGGAGAATGAGGCTAGTCGTGGCAGGAATGGCAATGGTGTGCAGGGCACTCCTGGGAGGCTGGCCTGGGCTCCTGCTGCCAGTGGTTTTCTTCCCCACTGTTTGCTGATAGAGTTTCCATCCTTGTTTTGGAGTCTGACCCCCCCAGAATGAATTAGATAGTCAGCCATCCAGAGCCACAGCCAATTTCCTCACTTCCCTGCTCACCGGCCCTAGGGACCTCCCGGAGGCCAGAGGATGAGGTCGCTGAGTACCCCCAGCTGCTTTGCCCATCTCCAGGAACTCCCCTGCATGGAATGGCAGGAATTAGCCTGATAGAATCCCTCTTCAGCAAACCCTGCCTGGCCTGTAAGCCCGAGCCCTCCCTCCATACTCTCTCCCGTCCCCTGACAATGCCCCATCGCCCCAGCTCCAAGGCACCCTTCAGAGCAACTCGCTGGGGGAATGCCGCCTGGGCCCTTCACCCCAGGATTTGCCCTTCACGAAGCTCCAGCTGCTGCTCTTGGGGCTCTGCCTGGTGGGCAGCATGGAGGAGGCTGCCTCCTGGGCTCGGTGGACGTGGGACCAGCCTCTCTCGGGGTCTCAGTGCCGGCCCGAAGAGGCCACTCTCTGAAGTGCTGGATCCTATCTCAGGTGCGGTGCACTCCGCAGACGTGGCTTCTCCCCCAACCTCAATCACAGGCCAAACATCTGTCCTCAGAGACAGGATGGCCAGATCAAGGATGGATCTTTCAAAAGCTCGGAGTTTCACTCACTCTGATGAAGCCTTGATCTCAGCCGACAAGCCACCTGGAAGACTGCGTTCTAACAGGCCTTGAAACGCCACTGGGGTTAAAGTGTGCCAGGGCTGTGGAACTTTCCGTTTTGGGGATTAGATGAAGGAAAACAGTTATCCATTAATGAACTCATTCTCCTACTTTTTACTGATTTGGTGAAAATTAGTTTTCCCCTACCGTTTCGTAAGTGGCTACCCTGATTCTGGAGACAGTGGCTAGAACTGACCAATCGGCCTTTCCAGAAAACGTGCAGACTTGGATTTCTCTCTCTAAATAAGCACTTGCATGTAGCATTGATCATCAGGAAGTCCCAGGGCATTGCTCAATTAGCAAGCAGTTAAAGGTGACATATTGTATTTAAATAGTCTCCCTCGGAGTGACAGATGTCTGCAGTAAACACAGGGAAATTACTCCCAGAGAGCGGCCAAGGCCAGCAGAGCAGCCCTGGAGGCAAAGCAGAGGCCGCTGGGCCTCCAGCCCCACCCGCTGCCTGGGAGGGGGGGGTGCCCGCTCCAGTCCCCTAGGAAAGCCCGGTTTGTCCCAGATAATCTCTGCATTGGGGAGATCCCTTCCTGCAGAGGCCAGGGCTGTGGTGTAGACAGAGTTGCTAGTCCAGTGGCCTTTGTCTCTGGTCTGTGCCCGCTTTCCCGTGACAGCAGCAGAATAGCAGTGAGGTGACACTGTGGACATTTTTCTGGTTAATTAACTAAATTCACACTGCCTGTAGCCTCAGAGCAAGTAGATCTCAGGATGAAAAGTGCTAATTTTCCTGCATTTATGTGTCCAAACTCCTTTCCTTCCCAGCTCTTACTCTGTCGGCCTCATCCTCTAAGTCAAGTAAACGTGTGGCTCCTCTGAAAGGCTCAGAATGACAGGGACATGGAACCACTAATTTAGATAAATGACGGAGTTCCTAGCTCCTGGAGGCACACGGCTCAGCGCCTTGCCAGGGCCTAAGGAACTCCAGGGAGGCCGAGGGAGGGGTGCCCGGCTGTTTCCTGCGATGCACAAATTAAGTGTATTTATCGGTTGCACACTCCCAGAGCCTGGGTAACGTTTGCATGTTGGGAGGATACGTCTTGCAGGAGGAACATGATGGTTCTGCTGAGGGAAACATGGCGGTCATCATGTTCATGCCTTCCTCCCACATCTGGTCCCCTCTCCCCGCTCTGCTCCTTGTCCCACAAGGCAGACCCCACTGGCTGGCCTGGTCCCGGGAGTGGCCAAAGCCACCTGTCTGTGCAGCCCTAGCATGTGTCATAGAAGCACAGGGAGCCGTGGGGCATCGGCTGTAAACCCAAGTGGTGCAGAGGGGGAGACCCAGGTCCTGGGAAGTGAGAGGAGCCCCCGAATGCACTGGAAGGAAGATTCTGGATTAGGACTTAGATCACTGCACTGTGGAAAGAAGACTGTACCCACCTCTCTCTCTCTCTCCCTTCAGCGTCTCTTTCCCGAAAAGGTACCACCTCCGACAGAGCCGTCAGCAGCTTTGAAAGTTTTCTTTCTTTTTTTTAAAATAAAATTAATAATCTTTATTACTTCATCAAGAATTTTTTCCCAGCTTTATTGAGCTGTAATTGACATAGGACATTGTGTAAGTTTAAGGCATACAAGTTGATCTGATACATTTAGATGTTGCAAAATGACGACCGCCTTAGCAATAGCTAACATCTCCAGCCCATCATATAACTGCCATTTTTTTTCCTTTTTGGTGGTGAGAACATTTAAGATCTACTCTCTTAGCAACTTTCAAGTATATGCTATTATTGGTTAATCAGCATGCTGTATATTAGATCCCCAGAACTTATCTTATAACTGGAAGTTTGTACCCTTTGACCAGCATCTCCCCATCTCCCCCAGCCCCCAGCCCCTGGTCACCACTGTTCCACTGTCTGTTTTTACAAGTCTGGCTTTTTATTTTTTTAGATTCTCCATGTAAGCGATATCAGACAGTATTTGTCTTTCTCGGTTGGACTTGTCTTACTTAGTGCAATGCCCTCGAGGTCCCCCCATGTGGTCACACACGGCAGGATTTCCTTCTTTCTCCCGGCTCAACAGAGCCGCACTGTCCGCGTAGGCACCACTTCCTTACCGTTCATACGCTAACCGACGTTCAGGTTGTTTCCCCACCTTGGCGATCGTGAATAATGCTGCAACATGGCTTTCGTCTCCATTTCTCCGTCTACTGTGATTTCCTTCATACCGGGGGCAAGGGAGGCCCAGTCCCTCGTGAGCAGCACGTGTTGGAAAATGCCAACTGCAGGAGCCCAGGAACCTTCCCAGGGTTAGAAATTATACATAAAGGAGGCCTTTGCTCGGTTCTAAAGAAACAGAAGTGTCAGGGGGAGAGGCGGGAGACATTTTTTGAGAGAAAAGTTAAATCTGTTTATGCGCTACACACTCCCCAGAGCCTGATAAATGTCTAGAGGCTTAGAAGATCCGTTAGACTTTACCCAGCTCCCCTTTCAATTTTGCTGTTAATCTAAAAACAGAGACAAGAGCCTCCAAGTTGCCATATAAGGGGCCCTCGTACGAACCACCCTTTGTGGGGTCACTCTAAATCCCAATGTGGCTCTGGAGGCCGAGCCTTGCCTCCGGCCTGAGGGGATGAACATGAAAGCCATAAATCCAGGCACAGGTATCCAGGGGAGGCCTTGGCCGGGGGAGGGCCTCCAGGTTGTGGCTGCCAGGTCAGGAAAGCGCTAAGGAGAGCACGTGAGGCCTGGCTCAGCAGGCCGCACCGAGGGCCTCATGAAGGCTGGAGGACAAGTCCCCTGGGAGGCATATGCCAGAGGCACAGGGACTTCCAAGGATGGGCTACAAGACCCCTCGGCCTTCCCTGGGAGGCTGGTGAGGGGCAGGAAGGGCTTGGCTCCTCAAAGGGGAAACTACAAGGATCCGGATAGAGACACCCCAAAAGGCCAACTGGGTTCACGGGGCCAGGTTAAGATCGTAGTTCTGCTGCTAACCTGACGTGTGACCCTGCTGAGAACCTCAGTCTACTCACCCAGAAGGGTAGCGTAATGGCAGCCGACATTTTCAGGGAGATCCAGGGGGCCCTTCCCTCCTCTTGTGCACCCTGATATCCCCAAACCCACAGGTTCTGTCACGTGTGTTACAACCTTGAATGTCTAGTCGGAGTGTCTGGCTTCCAGTCCACAGGGTGTGTGTCTGCACGGAGAGGTCAGTGGGGCGCCCCAGGCAGATTTCCCCAGAACTGCAGCCGGCCCCAGCTTGACCTCACCTCTGGGCTAGGATGGGCGTGGGCCTTTCCATGGAACAGTTGTAATCCTTACAGAGCTCCTTTGCTGAGGACTTACCTGAACCAGACTCTGTTCCAAGGGCTCTACGCCTGTAAGTTCACAGCCCTCCAAGGGGCTCCGGTGTTACGAGAAAGCTCAAGCCGAGGCCGGAGAACCTGCCCAGGGGCGTACAGCCAGCCCTGCAGAGCCCCCTCCAGCCCTGCGGTTTATGATCTGACGAGGGCCTGTGAGGTAGTGGTTTTATTCCCATTTCACAGATGAGGAAGCTGAGCCCTGCAAAGGGCGGGTCACTTGCCTGAAGAGGCCCAGCGCCCGGAGCCAGGGGCAAAGGCATGTGTGCCCATATCACAGGTGCCCTGAGCCCAGCCCCTCCACAGTAGGGCCCTGGAGGTTCAGGCTGGGAGCAAACGCCAGGCCACTCGCTCCTCGAATCCCACAGGTCCTGCCAAGCTGCTACTTAGTTCTCATCCTTTACCTGACACGCCCAACTGAAGCCAAGTGTCTGAATTATTGATTCTGCTACAATTGTCTGGATGGTGACCTCTTTTCTGCTGTTCCCTGAGGCCAGCGGGCTAAGCTAGAGCTGTCCGTCACTGTTTGACCGTGACCACCTCTTGGCTTGGGTGGAAACCCCTCTGCTTCTGACCAAAGCCTCTTCGACCACCACAAAGAGAGTGTTTTCTCTCCCGATATCCCTCATTCCAGAATACACCACAGAGTCCGCCAAACGGCACCCCCCACGCCCAGTCACTTTCCCCAGAAAGAATCTTTCTCCTCTCCCTGACCTCGGGGCAGACTTGGGGCCACCTAATAACATGACTGCTAAGACACATTCGGTGTTTGCCCAGTGGCCGGCACTGCACCCTGCTTCAGTGCATGGCACCTCCTGTTCTCTCTCAGACCCTGGAGGGAAGGAAAGCATGAGAGTTTTCAGCTTATGGATAAAAAACTGAAGGACAGGGAAGCTCCGTCATTTGCCCTGGGCACTGCAAAGGAAGAAGAGAGATACCCAGGTCCTCCAGGCTCCAAACCGCACATCCACCAAGTCCCAGGCATGTTTTAAACACTGATTACATGCAGATGGGGGATGAGCAAATGTCAGAGAAAGCCCCTGTCTCTGAGGCTCCAACAGCCTAAGGGGGGAGACAACACATTCACAAAACCGTGATGCAAGGCCTTACCGAGAGGCCTTGGTTTCCCCCACGGATGATCCAAAGAAATCCTTCCTGTTACTTCCTTGGTGCCCACCATGGTGCCCGTCACCAGCAAACCAGGCCTTGTCCCTTCATTTCAGACCAACATCTGCAGCTTGAGCTCTGCTCCCAACACTTACCCAGGGAAAGAGCTAGACTCCCACATGACATGAGTGTCATTCCCAGAGAAAGCTGCAGTCAATTTAAGCCGTCTGTTTATAGACACACGCGATCCAGGGCACCTCACATGCGATGGGAACTTGCTTCCGCACACAAAGAAAGGGACCCTTCTTTCATTCAATGCAGACCCGTTTCCTCTGATGCATTTCAAGATCCGGCCCTATGGAAAAGGGCTTGGTCTGGGGTGCAGGGGACACAAACAGGCAGCTCTCATCTGAACGCATCCACAAGGCCCGAAACACAGTACTTGGGTTCTGGGTCCTTGAAACCACGTCCACCACAATGAGACAGTGAGACAAACAAGAATGGAATGAAATAGCTCCCCTGTGGTTGACCATGGCCAACACCCATCACCTTCTGTTATAGACTGAATGTTTGTGCCCCCCCCCCAAATCCATATGTTGGGACCCTAATCCCTAAGGTGATGGTATTAAGAAGCGGGGCCTTTGGCAGGCCCTGCCTTCATGAATGGGATTAGTGCCCTTATAAAAGACACCCCAGAGAGCTCCCTGGCCCCTCCCGGCGTGTGAGGACACAGGGAAGACAGCCATCTAGGAACCAGGGACCAGGTCTTCACCAGAACCCGACGCTGCTGGCACCGGGTCTTGAACTTCCAGCCTCTGGAACATGAGAAGTAAATTTCTTTTGTTTAGGAGCCACGTTTTTATAACAACCTGAATGGACTACGACACCTTCCATTAGAAATTTCCAAGTCATGAAAACCCAAAGTCTGTGATAAGGACGTTTCTCCCACTCGGGTCAAACACAACTACTCTTCCTCCCCTCCCTGCCCAATTCACGTGATCAGATACCACAGGGACTTTCCAGGCTCCCGGGCTTCGACTTTGCATCAGTCACCCCAAATCATGTGCCTCTCACCTCCATGTTGTGGATGTTGCATTGAAAATTCAGCAGTCATTTGGGGGCCTTCTGGGAAAGCAGTCAGAACCACACCACAGTGCTGCAAGAAACCAAGAGATAGGAAGTCATGACAACGTGTGTGTGAGGTCCTCGGCACCTTGAGACGCACCCCCTCACACACCCATCCATACACATGCAGGACCGCAAACTCCCTGTGCTCTTTTTATTGTCAAGATGATTTCCCTGAAGTATTTTTAAGCTGGAGAGATTTCCTACAAGCTGGTGAAAAATTGCTCACTACAGGAGATCCAATTTATTGGCAGAAATCCAGCAACCCAGCGTATTGATAACTAGCTTGGTAATGAGTCTCTTCCATGTAAATGGGCTCATTATTATCAATTTTTGTCAGCTCTTGAGTGAGTCTTGATCTGCTTCCCCACTCGGGCTCCAGGGCCAGCGCGAGGGGAGCAAGAGCACCCAGCCCCTCTCCTCCCCACACCGGGTGCTGCAGACCTCGTGCCTTGCAGGAGGGGGGCGGGGCAGGGAGAGTGGGGGTGACAGACTGTGTCATTAGAGCTTTGGATTTAACATTCAGAACAGAGATGTTAAGGAGACTTGCAATGAGGTGTTGTAAAAACAGGGTTTGATTGAAAGAGCTGGTACATAACGCAGTGAACACTTTGTCCCATGATTCATTGCTATCAGGAGAACTAGATTTGTACAGCCCAGAGGAGAGATGACTAATGGGAGGCATAATAATTGTCGATTTATACCTGCAAAGAATTAATCAGGAGGCCCGGAGGAGACAGTGCTCTGCGGCCACTACAGGCGTGAGTGCTGGGGAGCAGGCAGTGCAAGGAGGAGCCTGGAAATTAGGCTAAATAGCAGGAATGGCTGTAATAACACTCAGGTCCATTAGGCAGAGACATCACCTCCACCGCAGGATGCCACGGAATGATCACCCCCAGAAACCTGCTCAAAGCAGCTTGGGGAATGGAGAACAATTTTTGCAAAGATTAGCGGATTTGATGGTGCATCTGGAATACTCTGGGGCTCCTTCTCAGGCTCCTTCCTTGAGAAGCCTCTTTTGCTTTACTTAGCAAAACTGCGAGTCTCCACTAACCCAGTATCACCTATCTTAGAGCAAGGACTCCAGAAAAATCCCTGTGTCCAGCACAATGCTGGTGCAGAGAGAGAATTTCATCCTTACATTAAGCAAGTATTTATTAAACGCCTACCATGGGCAAGGTGGCAATGCCCCTGCTGTCACAAGCTTGCATTCTAAGCTAGGGGACAGAAGGGTGACACCAGGGACAGACAAGCCCTCGTAAGAGATGCTGGCATGGCCAGGCTTTACATGAAGCCCGAGGAGAACCAGAAAGCAGTGACCAGCTCTAGTCCAGGTTTTGCAGAGTGGGCCCTGAACAAATCAATTGCCTTTCCTATAAGAGCCCACAACTGCTCAGAGGTCATTTGAGAATTCTGACTCCCCGAGTGAAGGCTTAAGAGACCAGTCAACTCCTTTCTGTGCACTACATACTGGTGACCCACAAGCCAATGGTTGGACTCACTCAGTGATGTTTTCAATTAATTGCCAATGTTTAAAAATTGGAAGATGTCACGTGAATTCAGATTTCCAACATCTTTCAAAAAGTCTGACCCCATACACTGACCCTGCATCTCTACGTGACAGCCGTCAGCAGTGGCTGAGCAGGCAACTGCCCTTCGTAGGTCCCCAGTTTGCCACAGTTCCCACTGCTCCCTTCTGTTCTACGGACATCCTGTTTCCATTCTCATTTCCCTAACCCAGCCTCAGTGGGAATTTAATTTTTCTGCTCCCAAGCGAAACGACCAGAAATACGAGGTAGCTGGCTTGCATTAGCTTAGGTTCTGGCAGAAATGCTTCCAACCAGTTATAATTCCTTGTCTTCATTTGATTAATATATTTTCAATAATCAGTGACCTAAAATATATTTCTCCCATCCGCACAGCAGCAGTCAAATATACAATTGTCCGCTATCCCTTCCGTCAGCCTCAGCGTCTGAACGCTCTCCCACTCGCTGCCAGCCCAACGTCAGTACCCTACTTGAGCTCCTCTGCTCCCTCCTGCTTCCAGGAGAAGCACTTCACTCACCCATTCCTTCCTTCGCTCCGGCCACCAGGAGGCTGAGACTTCGCACAGGAGAGCTGCCTGGCAGGTAATAACTCAGCTCGAGGCTTGGTTGCATCTCTACCGCTCCTTCCCCTGATGGATTTTTGACCTGTATTTCTAACAGGTGAGTTTTACTACGGCAGCAATGGAATGCAGGAACTTGCCAGAATAAGAGAAGCTGGTGGCAGTCCCTGCCCTACAGCTGGGAAGCAGTTAGAGGCAGACACAGGCAAAATGTATGCAGTTGGCAAATGCGTGGCGAGGCAGCCGGGGAGCAAAGCACAGTAGGTCGAGGGGACAAAAGCACAAGTGATATTATGCGTCCAACGCACAGACACGGTGAGGCCCAGGCTCCGGCACCGCCGCAGGTGCCAGAAGACGCAGGCACCGGTTTCCCTCTCTAGGAGGGATCAGGCCAGGTTTCCCTCTCTAGGAGTCCAATGGAGGAAACACAGGCTTGACAAAGAAAGCCTGAGGACTGTGGCTTCTCAAAGCCATGAAAGGTCACCTCACCCTCCTGGTCCACCCACAGGGCGATTCTGCGCATCTTCTCAGACGCCCCCGAAGGTTGAGGCCTAGGTGCCCACAGTGAAACCTGCTCCTTAACGCATGCTTCACTGACTCTTCCCCCTTCCCCGGCTCTCTTACCCCACTTCCTGGGATCCCGTCCAAAACGAACTACTTGCACTCAAGTCGTTATTAGGGAGCCTAAGCCCAGACAGTGCCTGGGAGTGTACCTGAGACCGGGGTCTGAGATACAGGTGAGGAGAAGCTTCAGGGACCTGGAGACATTCGAACTGGGCCAGGCTTCGGGGCGCAGAGCGGTCAGCGCAGGGAGACCCCTTCTGAGAGGAGAGCACAGCACGAGCTGCGGGGGAAGGTACGCGGCTGCTGAAGGCAACAGCATGCAAGGCATCCGTGGGCTACGCGGTGGGCAGCGGGAAACGGGATTGGAAGATTGAATGGGGCTGGATCACCAGTGGGTTGGAACACCTCACTGTGGAGTGCAAACTGCATTTTGTACGTGCTGATGTGACGTGGCTTGGGCGAGGCCACTGTGGAGGCAAGGGGTCCGATGAGGGTCAGGACGAGGCTGTCTGGGGAAGGTGGGCTGAGCTGGGCTGCCGCCAGTGAAATGCGCCTTCTCCCCCTGTGATCAGAGGATGCGTGGAGGACTTGGTCCTGTGCGGCAAGTTCCAGGAGAGGCCTCCCTGGAAGGCAGGCATGGCCCAGCTCTGGTAAGCTCACGGCTAAAGAGCTGGACTGGAAGTGGATAGGTGGCTACTATCCCAGGTAGGGCAGGGGAGCCAACTGAAATTCCCACGTGGGTGGGTGATAGTTGAACAGGCCCCAGAGGGCATGTCCTGCCCTCCAGCCAGATGGGTGTCCAACGGCACCTTAACGGTGTCCCACAGGCTTGTGGTGGAAGCAGAGCTGCCCTCCTTGTCTGAAGGGTGATGGAAGGTCCAGGAGGTCAGACCACACAACCCAATAACTGGTTCAAGAGTTAAACAAGCAACAGTACCATAGAAGTAAGTCAAGCATTCGCACCTCATTTGCCCACAGGACATCGGACAACCGTTTGACTCTTCTCTCTCTAGTCATAGCAACCCCATTCTGGAGCAGCCTGAGCCAGCGTGTGGCCACAGTGGGGAGCAAGGATGGAAACATAGCCTTGGATCTGAGCCCGAGCTCAGCTTTTCTGACTCTTCTCAGGGCCCCCAACCCTCACCCCGCTCCCAGGGAAGCCCAGGGTGCAAGGATCAGTGCTCCTGGAAGGACAGAAGATTGACTTTAGGACCTTCAGACGCCATCTTCCCATCAGCCCGTTTCCGAGCTGCCTTCTCTGCAGTAATTCTCACCTATTGTATTTCTCAAGTGTCTTCTGCAGGACACAGATTTCACAGGTCGTTAATAGGTGGTCTTTTAAAATAATGTTTCAAATTCGGACAACTTTGGGAAATGATGTGTCGAGCAAAATTAGATGGGTTTCTTTACTACAGGTCATCCGAGCTTTCAATGTGCTCAGAATTCGCTACATAATGTGTGGGGCCCAGTGCAAAATGAAAACACAGGGCTTCTGGTTCCAAAATTCTAAAGAACAGGACTTTGAATTGCAAGACAACCACAGAGCAGGGCAGCAAGCACGGGACCCTTCCGAGTGTGAGCCCGGTGCCCTTCCCTGCGTCATGCTCAAGCCAGCGTGGCTCTCCAAGAGTAGGAAAGAGGCCCAGACAAAGGTCACGCTGCGTCCTTAGGAATTCAACCTACAATTACAGTCCCACGGAGCACATGTAGAGAAACCCCACATCAAGCTGAATTCTCCTCTTCCTTTCATCTCTAAGCTCCGATATGGGGGACATTAGTAGTGTATGAGGGATCCCACAGACAACCCCACACAGAAGGAGAAGACAGCCCTACATCTGCTAGGTTGTTTTTTTCTCTGTCAGCTCAGTCCGGTTTTTGTATTTTGTATATTTTTTTAAGTGAGGTCCACTAGTAATTTCTGCTTATTTCTTATTTTGTTCCATCCTTTTAAATAAAACCCAGCATCCTGAACTACCAAAACAAATTTCCAGCAATAATAACAGGCAATTTGCGATGAAAGATGAATATAACAAAAATAGTACACTTCGACCAGGGATGGTGCATAATTTTGCACTTAGAACGCCGGCACTGTTCAGGCGCTGTCAGCCCCCTGCTTTATTCTGTTTCCCCAGGTGGCCCCATGACACTGCTGGGGGCCTGGCTTCTCAGATCTCCTCTCTTGGGTTATTTATGGCTGAGGAGGGTGGGAGTAGGAAATCAGGAGCCCAACACTCAGCTCTGTGAATCGCTTAGAAGTGGGCTGAGAAGTGAGGAGAGTGATTGTCCCATTAACCCCCACTTTCCTCCAGGGCCAGTCATCTCTGCCGCTCTGACTCACCATCATCTCTGGGCTCCCACTCTGGCAAGCTTCTGGCCTCAGAAGAGGTTTGTTCTCCCCACCCCTCTATCTCTCCTGCCTCCTCACCTCCTCTGTGAAGACATACTGGCTGAAAGCAGCTGCCTCCCCCCACTGGGAGTCATCCGCCAGCTCCGAGCAGGCTGAGTGTGGCTCTGGGCCGGCCAGCTCCTGTATCGGAGCCCACCTCTCCCCGTACCCCGCACACGCGCCATCACCAGCTGAGTGCATATGGCTGTGCTTTCGTTGAGGGCCACCCACATGCCAGGGCTCCTTTCACATGAGTTTCACAGCTCCCGTCCTCGAGAAGCTCAACTTTGGTTGGGAGAGAGGGACTGGTTCCCACGGAGCCACTGCCATGCAAATCTGCTCACATCACACCCCTGCTGAAACCCCAGCTCCTCAGAGGGTCCTTTCTAGGCCCTTCAGGATCTGGCCTGTCTCACACATTCCGCTACACCTGCCCACACCCAATAGCTCTCCCATACACCCAGGCTTTTGTTCAGGCTGCTCCGAAGCTGTGATGCTCTTCCCTCACCGCCTGCCCGGGGGACGCCCTCTCATCCCTCCAGGCTCACCTCAAGGATTAACTCCTCTAGGGAGCTTTCCACGATCCGCACATCCCAACCAGGTGACACTGGCCACCTCCTGCCACCTTTGTACCTCCCCTGGGCCCAGCAGAAGTTTCCAAGGCAGACTCAGCCAGCCTCTCCTTGTCAGGGGTCTGTCTCCCACCAGGCTGCAGGCAGCCTAAGGGCAGGGCCCGGCACACAGTAGCCACTCAGTAAAAAACGATGCAGGGGGTCTCTGAATCAGGGCACAGATCCAAACACTTGAAGAGCTCTAAGCCCTGGTCCCTGGGTGCTGGAGTCCACTCCCCAGGATGGGAGCAGTGACTTCAGCGCTCTTCCTCCGCATGCCCCTGCCCTCTCGGTACCGTCCCTTTCCTCTCCCTTCCCTGCTTTGCTTTCACAATGAGAATCACAGAGTCAACATCAGTGTAAGAGAAGGTAGAGAAGAGAAAAAGAAAATTGCAATCTTAAGGGTGACAGCCCTGAAATGTTGAGTTTGAAAACTGCCTGGGGATTCAACTTCACATCCTCGGCAAAGTAAATGCAAATACATATTCAAATTCAATGTAAATTCACTGGTGAATTTCCTCCCTCATTACTGGTGCCTGGTGAGACTGGCAGTCCTCGGGTGCTGGGGCCTATCCTGTTCTTCTCAGCTCCCTCCATGGTGCCCATCCCAGAGCTGAGCTCCCGACAGTAAGAGGTCCACAAGAACAGCTCCCCGAGGAGATGTCCTAAGGGAAAATCCTTTTGGAGACACTGCCTGATGTGAAATCTTCTGGGGATGATCCCTAGAAGAGCAAGGCTTCCTATAGGAAGGAGATGGGCCCAGTGTGAGCTCCAGGAGGGGAGTGGGGATCTGGAGAGCAGAGAGGAGGAACTCTCATCACAGTGAGGGCTCAGTGTTCACTGCAGGGAGGAGACCCTGTGGGGCTCCTCATTTCAGAGGCAAAAGCTCAAAAGGATGAGGAAGCCAGGCAGTCTCTGTTGGTGGGGAGGGAATGGAGGCTGAGAAAGTTCAGGTTTACTTAGGGGGCTGATCCTGAAATCTCTGGGGACCTTTAAGGGACCTGAACACCTCTGAGGCTAGTAGTAAATCTTCACCTTGGCCATAATCACAGGAGGAGATGACATTACTCCACATGGTCCTTCCTGTTTTGGAGGCCACATGTTCCAGAGCCATAGACCTTGTGTTTGGGCAGAGAGCCCAAGCTGAGAAGGAGGCCAGGGCTGCCAGAAGCCTGGCAGACATATTATTCTTTTCTGCTGACTCAGCATAGCAAGACCACTCAGCTGGACTCAAAATGGAGCAAAATGGCTCAGTTAGAAGGTGAATGCATGGCTCATTCCGGTGGCCTCCACTCCAGTGGGCAGCTCAAAGCCAGTTTGTATCAGCACCTGAGACAGCTCCTTCCTTGGCTTGGAGGAGAAGAGGGCATGAGAAGGAAGCTAGTTGCAAGATGCCCTTGGGACACCAGAGCCAGAGCACGCAAGCTGGACCGCAGTGGCCTTCCCTGATTAAGAGTGCAGCCAAGAAGGAAAGAAGAACCCTAAGCTCTAGTCAAAGCACCACAGCTGGAACGTCCTTCCACTCAACATTCTTAATGGTGTAGGACAAACACGGTTGCCACCTACGGAGCACCAACTACACACCAGACATTCTGCACACCTTACAACCAACTACACACCAGACATTCTGCACACCTTACAACCAACTACACACCAGACATTCTGCACACCTTACAACCAACTACACACCAGACATTCTGCACACCTTACATTAACCGTTGCCACAGCTTTACACACTAGGCATCATGGTTATTCTCACTTCACAAATGAGGAAACCATGCTCAGAGTGGTTACGGGTCCTGTGTCTGGTCACACAGCAAAGGAGAGAGGCAACACAGACCCGCCCAAAGTTTGTTCTTAAAGGAATGTGGGGAACCTCCCTGTCCTCCTCTCAAGGGTCATAGATGGTGATTGTAAGGACTCATTATAGTTCAACATTTCTGGCAGTTACACTTAAAGACATGGCCATTTTCATGCTCATGGAGTGAAGGAAAGGGAAAAATGGCACCTGACAAATTTGGTTCATTGTTAGAGTACGTTATCAAGCTTACCTTGGCCCTCAAGTCCTTCTGCAGAACATACCCACCTCCAAGTACCTGCCTACTGCACAGTTAACCCTCCTCTACCATGTGTGGGTCCTCCCTTCACACCCTCTTCCTCGAGGCTGCAAAGTGATGCTCAGGGGTCTACAGTGGCCCAGCAAATCCAGCCCTTCTTCTGGTAACAGATGCTCTGCTGGCAAACCACCTTTCCTGCTCTCATCCCACGCGGCTTGAGGAGTCTCACTCCAGGGTGGACTCCATAGCAGGCACATGGCCAAGCCTGGTCAGTCCCGGCACTGCATTTCCCTGCCCAGGTCACTGGTTCAGGATGGACAGATGGCCTGAGTGGGCCATCAGAGCTAATGGGCTTCATCCCCCAGATGTCTGGAGTCATTAGAAAAGAAAGTGCATTTCCCCTGAGTGTCACACCTGCCTGCAAATGAAGAAGGAAAGAAGAACAAGAGAGAGTCCTAGTGACATTCTCTGAGTGCCAGGATCTAGCTGTTCCCAAGCCACATACACTGGGCTTTCCAGTTAACATGAACCAATACAATCTCCTTGTTTGAGCCAGTTCAAGTTCTCAAGCTGGCAAGTGAAGGCAAAGCAATTTGACATACTCCCGCTCCAGGGTTTTGCTTCTGCTATCTTGGCCACTCTAAATTTAACTTTCTAGGCTGCGTAAGTCCTGTTATTCCATGGCGTATCTCCTAACCCCTGTCTTCTCTTACCTGACCTGCTACAGCTGTGGATACCAGAAGTCTGAGAATCCTGTTCCATAGCCTGAGACCCAGAACTTGTCTTCCCCCACACTGGCCACAGCACCCAGCCCAATACGACTTACAGCAGGTGCTCAAAGTCGCTTGAATGTGTTCTCTCAACCTCTACTGATATCTCTCGCTCTCTCTCCACTAAAGCAGCATACGAATATCAGGAAATAGGCACTCAGCTTTCAGGAAATGACACTTCCTCCAGACTCACCTGATCTTGCCTTCACACCACACATGTCCTCAGAAGAGCTGCAGGCAGCCGGACATGTTACATGGGGCACCTAGCTTCACCCTCTTCACCAGCAGAACGAGATGGCAATGTCCGAAGACCCATGGGGGAAGTCTCCATTCCAACCCCCAAAACATATGTACTGAAAATAACTTATCTTTATCTGTAATGATCCATGATTACCCTGGGGCTTTGCCAGCCATTGGCATGGCCATTCTCTCTCTGTGGGAAGTACAGAGACAGTTGGGGAGGGGGAAAGGAAGGAAGGGAGAATGAGAGAAAATTAGACAATGCGTATGCCTGAAGATCGTCCACATTACATTCAGAGTTGCCAATCCATGGCAAATTATACCAGTTTCCCCTACAAAAGAATAGAATTGTATTCTATTCTAATAAAATACAAATACATTCCTTTTTGCATACATTCAAGTTAAAGAAAAATTTCAGGTAAATAACAGCACAGGGGGTGGGCTGGTCATGACTAAGAGAGGAGCCTGGATCCTCAGAATACACAAACAATTGCCATTATCCTGCTGGGTGATCTGGAGTGAGTAACCTAACCTCTCTGAGCCTCAGTTTCCTCATTTGCAAAACAAAGATAGCAAAGTCCGTCTGCCCCACTTACCTCTGAACCAACACAATGACCTAGGCTCTGAGCCAACACAGGTGCTAGGAAATGATTTCTGAGCCTTGGCCTTGGGCCGCTACCAGAAAAATGAGTCTCTCACTGCATAGAACTCTTATTGATGAGGCTTGGTGGCCTGTTTTGGATCTGTTCCAAAGGGTTGAAATTAATTAACTTCATCGAGTTTCTATTGCTTCTAAAATACCTTTAACCTATAACCTCTGTTTATGACAGAGGACAAAAGTTCAAATGCGTCAAGGGCTACGTGGTACCACGAAAGAGTGAACGTACCCGGGAGTCTACAATAGGGAGGGAGGAAGACTGTGGCAAGTTGCAGAGTGCGTGTCCTGCCCCATCAGAGGGAGAAGTGGCCATTGAACCCCGACAGCAGGTGCCATGTGGGACTACGCCTCCGTACTGACAAATTCTTATTTCTTTTGTAGAAACCAGGAATGTTGGGTTTTAGGTGTGATTTTTTATCTCCTCTATTTTTTAAGTTGAAAACCAATTTCTAAAACTTATGAAACACTTTGTGAGAACCAACATAATGTACCTTCACACCGGATTTCACCCCAGCCCACCAGTCTCTGTCTGTAATACTGCCTTTCTTGCTTTGATTCTTTTAAAAAGTGTATATATAGGTCATACCGATTTTAAGCCCAAAATAGAAACAAATAACCCAACAAGTGCCCCCAATTTGAGCAGGGCGGGATGCCTTTGCAGTCACCCTGGACCTCCTGCAGCTAACCCACATGGGGACGGCGGTGGCATCCACCAGTTTCCAGTCCAGCGACCATGGCTGGCTGTGAGGCTCCTACCCCGCTCCTCCTCGGGCAGCTCTGCTGAATCACCCAGCCCTTCCAGTGGAGGTCTTTAGAAATGAGGAGGAATTCTGGAATATAATTTACATGTTGTCCCCAGATAAAATTGGATGTTTCTGTCATTTCTTGTTTTCCTGAATCTTACAAGTTCTGCAAATTAAGTGTAGCACACACCACTGTGACTGCCTGCCTAGTTCTGTGGCAAGAAAGCCAGAACTGATGGGCTTCAATATGTCAAAGGGAACAAAGACTATTCCTCTCCAGGCCACACGCATTGCTTGCCTCCAAGCTCCCCCCCACACACACACGTCGTCAATGCACCTAGCCATGACTTCTGCTGCCACCATTAAAAACCCCTTCATTGGGGCGCCTGGGTGGCTCAGTGGTTAAGCGTCTGTCTTCGACTCAGGTCATGATCTCAGATTCCTGGGATCGAGCCCCGCATCAGGCTCCTCCGCTGGGAAGCCTGCTTCTTCCTCTCCCACTCCCCCTGCTTGTGTTCCCCCTCTCTCGGGCTGGCTGTCTCTGTCAAATAAATAAATAAAATCTTTAAAAAAAAAACCTTCATGTTTATATTGTATACTTAAAATTTTGCCAAAAAGATAGATCTTTAGTGTTCTTATCACATAATCGTAAATAAGAAGGTGGGAAGAAAGTGCGGGAGGTGCTGGATATGTTTACGGCATAGATCGTGGCGATGGTTTCACAGATGTATACCTAACTCCAAACCCATTATCTGTATATATTAAATACGTATAGTTTTTTGTCAGTCGTACCTCAAAGTGGCATAAAAAAAAAACCTTCATGTGAATGGGGCCCTTTCAATTTCAAAGGTATTGAAACTAACGCTTTCTCTCTTTTTCCACTATCTATATGGACCTGTGGTCACTAGAACCACCTCTGGAAGGGAGGAAGACCCCTTTAGAACCTATCTGGGTGAGTGTTCAGATCCAGGGGTATGTTTGTCACCATGGTAACAAGAGGACTACATGTTAAATTTCTGGATCTTTCCTCTCTTTTCTAAGTGTTAGAACAAGAAGTCATCCTGTGGGACAAAAGGAAAAACAGACCCTTGACACAAATGCAAAGCCCTGGACACAGAGCTACTGAGGCTGATGGCTGTCGGGGCAGGTTCCAGAGGCAACAACACACCTGTGCCTCCGTCGCACCTGTGTCCTTGGCCCCCAGCACAGCCCAGCGCCTCAGCGGGCAGAGACCCGCCCGACACTGGAGGAGTGACTCGTTCGTGGAGTTACTGCTGAGAGCGCCGTGCCCAGCTTACCTGTCTCTCTGCAGATAACGATTTTAAGGTTGTGTTTGAACAAAAGAAGGAATACGTTAAATAAACTTCTATGAAATTAAATTTCATGAGATAAGATTTTTCAGCTGTCAGATAGGGCAAAATCAGGCCGTTTGCTGAGACACTGTGTGCGAGAGGGTGTGGGACGCAGGCATCCTCACTCGCCGTCAGGGCCTGGTAAAACGGGGTGGTCTCTACAGAGCGCCACGGTCACGACGGTGGCCCACTCTTCTTCCAGGTGCATTTAGGGCTGCACCGATCCACCTGTGTGGCTTGCTTTGACCAATAAAATATAAAGGTGTCATTTCTGGATAGAAACTTTAAAACCGGTGTGATTCAGCACATTTCCTTTGATGGCCCCTGTGCTGTAGGGACCACAATTGCTCCAGACTGTGGCCGTGCTGTCCCCCTGTGCCCAGAATCCATGATGGACATGAAGCAGCAATGAGATATGCACCTTTGTGATTTTAAACCATGGAGATGTGAGTTGTTTTTACCACCGCGTGACCTCGCTTATCTGGACGCATAAGAAGATCTGTCTGGCAGTATCTATCAGAATTTAAAATACAAATGACTTTGACTTTTCAATTTCACTTTTATGACTTTTATTCAATTTCTTTTACACACCTTCAGTTTTACACGCGTGCAAAGTGATAAACGTGCAAGGGTATTTATGGCTGCTTATACATGTTTATTCATGTTTATATGGCAAACATTGGAAGCAACCTAAGAATGTGTCGATAGGATTCTTAATATGCTTTAATGTTTAATGAATCGTGGAATATCCGTATTGAAGAAGAGTTGACAGCCCAAAAAGGGAATAAGCCAGATTTTTATAAACTGATAAGAAACGCTTCCCAAGATGTACTGCCAAGTAGAAAAAGGGAAGATGCAGAAAAATGTGTGTAGTCTGCTGTTATTTGTGGAAAGAATGCACAAATGTCACAAACACCATATGATTTCACTTATATGTGAAATCTAAAAAAAGAAAGAAAGGAAGGAAAAAGAAACGAACAAACAAACGAAAAAGCTGCAACAGACTCATAATACAAAACCCAAACTAACGGTGTCCAGAGGAGGGGGGCGGGGGGGGGAGGAGCAGAACGGGCGAAGGGGAGGGAGAGGCACAGGCTTCCAGGTATGGGATGAATACGTCACCGGGGTAAACGGTGCGGGGTAAGGAACATGGTCAAAGGTGTTGTGATGGTGCTGTGTGGTGACACACGGGAGCTACGCTCGTGAGTGCAGCATAAGGTATAAACTGTTGAATCGCCGTGTTGTGTGCCTGGAACTAATGTAACACCGTGTGTCAGCTATGCGCCGATAAGACCGTATACGTCGTGTGCCCAAGCGTAGCTAAGCCTATGTGCTTGCGTATGCGTAGGATATCTCCAGAAGCAGACGCAGGAGAAAGGCTCAGGTGGTGGGGTCGCTCCGAGAAGGGGTAACGAGGCAGTGGGCATGGGAGGGAAACCTCTGCCCACAGCACACCGTTATCTAGTGACCGAATTTTTTGCTAGGCACAAAATATATAGAACCCTGGGTACGGTCTCCAAAAACGAACAGGAATGATTACCTGTAGAGGCAGAGCCTTCAGGGGACACTAGGGACAGGAATAGAAGCAAGGGTTCTCTATGTGGACCTTCAACAGAGTTTTACAATTTGAACCATAAGAATTTTGTTTAACTAAAAAAATATTTTTAAAAAACCCACCCATTTCTGTGAATGTGGATTCATGTAGAAATCCTTGAGGGCCCAGTGCCACAGACAACCCTTCAGGAAATTCCCCGAGGCATTTCCCCATCTTTTAGCCAATGTGGAAACGCACCTCTTCCATGAAGCCTGCCTCATTTTCTCTAAAACATGAAGGATGAAGGACTTCCCTGTGCAAGGACTCCCAGCGGCTAGGCCCTGTGCTGCGGCCCTTTTCCACGAATCTCTAATCCTCACACTTACCCTGGTTGTGTGTGAGCGGTTGTATGTGTGCTGGTGTAACACGTGTTCTAGCAGAGAAAAGGGGAAAGCAGCTGGTAGACTGAGTCTGAGGGAAAAGACCTTTGCCCCCAGGGAGGGGTGCCTGCAGAAAGGGCCTGGGGCTTGTCCAGCATATCAAGGAGTCCTCCATAGGGCTGGAAGCGATGCTGGTCAAGGGGACAGGAGAGGACTATGTGGAGAGGCAGAACAAAAGCCTTTAAAGAAGAAGTCAGAAATACCCACAGTTCCAGAAGAGCAGGAGAGGGAATTTTTGGAGAGCTGGATGGAAATTTAACTGGAGCCTTTGAAGTTTTTTGGAAAGCTGGGAATAAAGATTTCAAGTCCTCGTTGGGCTGTGCTTCTTCAAAATGAGATCTTTTCTCAGTCCTGAGCTCTCCGGGTCCTTGCATTACACTGGAACTTTGAATCCATTTTATAGTTGAGCCATTGGAGGCTCAGAATGGTTCAGAAACTTGACCAAGGTCCCAAGTTTCCTTGTAAAAGAAACATGACTGTGTCCCAGCTCTACGCGACTCCAAGTACATTCACTTGTACTCCCGTCGCTAGATGTGTCTCAGTCTTTAGGTGAAATCCCTCAACCAAACATCACAGCCAACCAGCACAGAACGGAGCTGCCTGCTCCTTGCTGATGTATCCAACTTCTGTCTTACTACGCTTAATGACTGCATGCAGAGATGGCTGAAAGGAGGGAAGGAGGGATGGACAGATAAATGGATTCACGAGTAGATGAAGTGACTTAGGTCTCCTTGTGATTTGAAAAGTCAATGAGCAAAAAGGGCTTCAGGTTACATTCTTTATCAGATGTTTGCACAAAATTTTTATTGAACACTGACTGTAAACAGGGAGTAAAGAGAGAGAGACAAAATGTAATCCATCTCAGAGAGCCAGGTTTAGCAGTGCAGGAAAGGCAAGAATTTGAGTAAGCATAACCCAAGTGGAAAGTGAGAGATTGTTTAATAAATTTCCAGACCCTTTCATGTGGAGGTTCAGAGAAATTAGAGGCTGTTTCTACCTGGGACAGGGAAGGATAGGTTCTGGGTGGAGGCAGCGATTTGTATTTGAATCTTGAAGAATGGGTAGGATTGCGATCTAGGGAAGGTCGATGGTTGGAGGAAGGGGTGAACACCTCAGGCCGGGGGGAAGAGCATGAGCAAAGCCATGGAGGTAGGGACATTCAGATAGACTTGGCCTTGCTGAGGGGAAGTCCGCTTTGTGGATAGAGATGTTAGAAGGTAAGACTGGAAGGGACCAGATAATTAGGGGTGTGGAATCTGAGACTCAGGATTTAAGATCCTGGTTAATGGGAAGACATCAAAGATTTCAAAGTAGAGTCACTAAGCTGGTACACACATGCAAAACAGTCTGACAGCGCGGCAGCATGAGCAGTGGTGAACAGTTGGGCCCCGCAGTCAGACACTTAAGCTAGAATGGCTCCTGCCCATCCCAGATGTGTGACCATTAGCTCGTCACTTATCTTCTTGAGCCTCCATCTCCTTATCTCTAAGGTGGGAATCGTAATAATGCCCATCTCACAGGGTCATGAGGAGTAAAGGAAATGAAGTGTATGGTGTTTAACTCAGTTTCAGGCATATAGTAAATATTAAATAAATGTCAGCAATGTGTTATCATCATCCCACCACCAGCACCAGCACCACCCCCACCAGCAGCACCAGGACCACGTCCACCACCAACACCAGGACCACATCCATCACCAGCACCAGCACCACCTCCACCACCAGCACCAGGACCACGTCCACCACCAACACCAGGACCACGTTCATCACCAGCACCAGCACCACCCCCACCACCAGCACCAGGACCACGTCCACCACCAACACCAGGACCACGTCCATCACCAGCACCAGGACCACCTCCACCACCAACACCAGGACCACATCCATCACCAGCACCAGGACCACCTCCACCACCAACACCAGGACCACGTCCACCACCAATACCAGCACGAGCACCAACACCACCACCAGTACCACCAGCAAAACCCAGCATCACCACCAGCAGCACCAGCAACATCACTGCTACCACTGTCTTCTGAAAATCCCCACCAACACCACCACACCATTTCCATTGTCATTGTCATCATCATCGTAAACACTGTCACCTCAGTCTGAGCAGAAAGGTTTACATGGCCCACTCACCTGCTTGGAAACACAGCCACTTATTCCAAACACATTTGTTGAGGGGTACTGTGCTGAATATCTTCTATTTGCCCCTCAGACTCCCTCTCCATCCTTCTTGCTCTGGCAAAGCCAGCCTGCAGGGACAACATGCATAAGCTGCCTTGCCCCTGGCCTGCGGCTGGGTTCCATTGAATGGGCAGTCCCTGCAGGAGAGTGGAGGGAGGAGGGAAAGATCAGGTATTGTTCTTTAGCTCTCTCCCTGCCTGTCACCATAGCCTGGCTGCATCCTTAGGTGTGTCTCAGCTCCTTCCAGGGGCCCTCTCCACACCAGCCTGCCTGCCTCATTTCCAGATATGGTGACTCTCCCAGATTCAGACTCCTGCACTGTCCCTTGTGGTTTCTTTATACCCTGCTGAAACTCTGTGAACAGTCCCTATCACAATATTTTCCAATTGCTCTGATTTGAATGTTCTTTCTGTGTTCTGCTTGCGCCCTGGTTGATAGAACCCTTATGCTTCAGTCCCAGTGGTGGACCCAAGTCTACAAAGGTAAGAAGGAAATAAACGGCCACCTCACCCCCTTCAAGCTCCCTTATCTCATGGGTGAAACAGAAATGCAACAAAAAACTACAACACAAGTCCCCAAATGCCGCATAGAAGTAGGTACTCAGAGTTGCAACAACACGGAGGGAACAGTGGGGGTGAGTTTGAATGAGAGTCATCAGGGCAGGAAGTGACGCTCTGAGTCTTGGAGAGTGAATACAAATTTCCTGGGAGGACCAAGTGGGAAAAAATGTCCCCCAGAAAACGCATCATTTTTAAATGCATGAGAATACCAGGGTTTACCCAAGAAGGGTAGGTTGCTCAAAACCTGGACCCATGTTGGAGATGAGAGTTGCAGGGGACAGGACTAAAGTAACTTAGGGATTACCAGTATCAAGCTGCTTGCTTCTTCTATTTTGCTAATCGAAGACATTTTTTTAAAGTTGACATCTACTATCACTCACTACCAGAATATAATCTTGGAATAAGGGAAAGTCTTTTGCATCAAATAAATTTAGTTTATATATGTAAGCACTACCTGTCCTTATTTTTCTCAGTTTGCAGTGGTCACAGATCAGTGGATCCTTGGGCTGACATTTGGAAACCACTGCTCTCATCCGATCATCTTATTCTATCCATGAAGAAGCCATGTCTTAAAAACATGAATTTTTAAAATTTTAAAACACGATCTTTTAAAATAAAAGATAAAATTTTAAAACATGATCAATTCTCTCAAGTGTTTATTGCCAGTCATGTGACTGCTCCCCACGACCAGACCCCTGACCAGCCCCAGGTCCCGTCAAGTACTTGGGCTCAGCCAACACTTGATCCTAATACCATGGGGAAAAAGCACGAAAGTTCCCAGATTATTTTCTCTGTAAGTCATTTGATAATATTTTCTGCTTCTAATGACTGTTATGACAAGCAGCAAATTGCTAATTGCAGCCGTCTAAGAATAGACATATTTGCAGGATTAATGACCAAAAAAAAAGTTAGATTTAAGTAATAATACCAGTTAGCAGCCATTCATGCATTTATATTTGGTTGTATTTGTCTCTAGGGAGGGAAGAAGAGGCAAAGGACAGCTGAGGTGGAGGAGGTCTGAGTAAATCAGCTTCTCTTTCTCATTTGTTATGCTAGACATGACGTGAGTGCTTCCATCTACCCTAGACAATACAGGGGGTACGGGGACCGAGGTTGAATCAAGTAACTACCATTGAGTTATATCTTACATGGCAGGTAGGTGTTAAAGTCATCACAGAAGGTGAAAATTGCTGCAAAATGACTTCTGAAATTTCCAGTAGATGTTGAAATAAATTCAGTTCTTTGGTAAAGCACCAGAATTGTTGGTTTGTGTTTAGAAGTCACTTTGTGTAAAATATACAAAGATTGAAATGCAATGGCCACTCAGCTCCGTGAAGAGCTCACGCTGTGAGAGGCACAAGCAGAACTACCCTAATGGAAGGAATGAAGAGTCTGATATTATCCATGCGTACACTGAGGCCTGCCCACACCAAGTGGGGTTGCAGGCAGAATTGCTCACTCTGTCTGTTTATGCTGCTGTCCTTCTCCATCTCTCCCCCCTCCCCAAGAGACAGTTAAGTGCCCTACAGCAACACCATTTGTCTACCCTGTGCCAAGGAAGAGCGGATTTCCTTTCCTCTTCTCCAGAAAGAACTGCTTTAATGGGGAGGCAAAGTAATGTGATTTGGGGCCAGAAAGACCTTCTATCTTCTTGCTTTCCCAAAGACGAGGCCTCAACCAAGAGTGGCCTCAGGTCAGGAGAAGTCCAGCTGTTGGGCTGCAGGGCAGCAGACTCCCTCACCACCCACCCAGGTCAGTTGTAGGTGCAGCACCAGGGAGAAAAAAGCTAACCCATGTTGCTCTTGAAAACTACAATCTGAGATGCGGCTGCATGTTTGAATGTCATCACAGAGCTTGCACTTTACTTTTTCTTGAAATAAATTCATCTTTGAAGATTTGCCTGGTAGGGCAGGAGGACACTTCTTTAAAAGCCAGAAGACTCAGGTTCAAGCCCAGATCTGCTCACCGACCACACTATAACCTTGGCTAAGCCTGCTTTGCTTGGGGCCCCAGCATTTTGGTGACTTATTGCATTATGCAGGGAGCGTTCTCTTACCTTACCCAACTCCAACCATTGTGAACTTTTCTGGAAGGTTTTCATTAATTAGTAGAAGCTGAATTCCAAGCCCTGACCTTTACCTAAAGTCTGGTGAGGGCATCAAGAATGCTTACAATGAAAGCACATAGAGATAAGAGGAGAAACATCATGACCTCATGGGGGAGATTTTGGAACCCCAAAGGTCAGCAAAGGGACCAAAGATTAAACCATTATAGAGTTTTCCAAATGTAGGGCTTGTAAGTAGTGGCTTTGGCTGTCTACTTTACAAATAAGCCTTGTAGAAAATTACACACTCATTCTCCCTTTCTGTAGGTGCTGCATAGACAAAGCCCATGACTTGGAGAGCAACCCTTGGGAACATTCCCTCCTCCAAGAAACCTTTCCTCCCCCTTCAGCCCACTCTCGGTTGTTTGCAAAAATTCCTGGACTATTTCTATCCAAGCTTGCATGAGCCAGCTCTCATGGTTGAGTCTCACTTCTCAGTGTGGACGTGTTTCACAGGTGTCCACAAAGTCCCAGGTCCTGAGTTAAGGGCTAAAAAGACAAAAACGAAAAGGTGCATCCTGCCCATCCCAGACTCACTATCTTATTCGCTGTGCCTCTGATATCCCAGGCAGGCCCCTGCCTTGAGGTCTTGACACATCTATCCAAAACACTCTACTAGAGACATCTGCCTGGCTCCTACCTCACCACTCTCAGGTCTTTTTCAAATCTTTTTTCTCTAATAAGATCAGCAAGCCTTATGAAATTTTAACTTGCCTTAGTCACATATCTTGCTCTCCAGCTCAGTGCTAACCTTGAAAAACCACAGCGCATACTCCCAGTACAGCCTGGCAGTCATGGAAGAAAGCAAAACACAACTAAAGCTCTCTCATTGGCTTCCGAAAAGCTGTCATTGTTTGGTCATTCCGATGGTTCCCTAAAAGACTCCACTTGAAAGGCTGTCTTTGTCTGACCTGACTTGAAACTTTTCTAGTGTAAAAATCCTTCTCCTGGGGAATAGTGGTTGAAAACAATTTAGAGCCAAGTGTTTTAATTTTCCAGATGCCTGAGATGGTGGATTAATTTTAGGGTAAACAATAGACTAACCAAAAAACTTACAAAAACAAGCTCACAGGAATTTTGAAAGTTCTGCCATATTCCTGGAAACTAGAGAGCCACATACATATCCAGGGCTGTGCACATGCTCAGAAAGCAATCGAAAGTGCCCTAAGCTCTCACTTCTGGTTGGCCTTGAGGCTCAACACAAGCAGGAAGTGAAGGCTAAGGCAGAGCTGTCAATTGCCTGGCTGAGTATTCAGGGCATACCCCAACATCCATGCTCCCCAACACAGACTGGGAGGTTTATTTGTTCCAGATGTTGAAGGAAATCTCAGTTTAGTAACTAGCTGACTGCTAAGCTGAGTAGAAATTTCAGTGGCCACACATAACTAAGAATACAGATTTTACAAAATTAGTTCTGAAAAGTCACTAAACAGACAACAACTTCAACAATGAACAACAAGAACAAACCATGGGGAAAGAAGGAACCTGATTGACAGAGTAGCCTTATTAAATTATTTGCAATGCTGAGTTAAAAAAAATTAAAAGGTGTGCAAAGAAACAAGAAACCTGGGCCATACTCAGGTAAAGTGTAATAGAAACCGTCCCTGATAAAGTCCAGGCTCACTGTCAAACGCAATGTCAATTGAACTTAAATCAGCTGTTTAAAATATTTTCAAAAGGCAAAGGAAACCATGTCTAAATAATTAAATGAAAACATGAGAATGATGGCTCACTAAATATTGAATATCAATAAAGAGATAGAAATCATAAATTATGGGGCGCCTGGGTGGCACAGTCATTAAGCATCTGCCTTCAGCTCAGGGCATGATCCCAGCGTTATGGGATCAAGCCCCACATTGGGCTCCTCCGCTGGGAGCCTGCTTCTTCCTCTCCCACTCCCCCTGCTTGTGTTCCCTCTCTCACTGGCTGTCTCTATCTCTGTCAAATAAATAAATAAAATCTTTTAAAAAAAAAGAAATCATAAATTAATGAACCAAATGCAAATTTTAAGAGTACAATAACTGAAATGAAAAACAGCAAATTTGAGCAGACAGAAGAGAGAATTAGCAAATTTGAAAGTAGATCAATGAAGACTATCCAGTCTGAGGAATGGAGAAAAAATACATCTATAGCTTCAGAAACGTGTGGAGCACTATCAAAAGTGAGAACATATGCATGATGGGAGTCCCAGAAGGAGAGGAGAAAGAATGGGACAAAATAAATATTTGAAGACATGACTACTGAAAAACTTCCCAAATTTAATGAAAAACATTAATCCAAGAAGCTCAACAAATCCAAGTAGGATAAACTTAAATAGATCCACACAATGTAATAAAACTGTCAAAAGACAGAGAGAATCTCAACAGTGGCAAGAGACAATGACTCATGACATACAAAGGATTCTCAATAAGATGAACCGCTGATTTCTCCCACAAAACCATGGAGGTCAAAAGGCGGAGGGATGACATATTCAGAGTGCTAAAGGAAAGACTGCCAACCAAGAATTCTATATTCAGAAAAACTATCCTTTAAAATGAAGGAGAAATGAAGACATGTCCCAAACAACTGTTTACCAACAAATTAGATAACCTAGATGAAATAGAAAAATTTCTAGGAAGGCACAAGTTACTAACACTGACTCAAAAAGGAATAGAAAACCCAAGTAGAATTCTAAGAAGCAAAGAGATTAAATTAACACCAATTTAATTAACACCACTCCTTCAAAAACTCCTCCAAAAACAGAAGAGGAAGAAACACTTTCTAATTTATTCTCTGGGGCCAGAATTACTCTGATACCAAAACCAGACAAAGCCATCACAAGAAAAGAAAACTACAGAAAAATATTCCTTATGAGTAGAGATACAAAATCCTCAACAAAATACCAGTGAACGAAATCCAGTAGCACAAAGGTTGTGAGCTAAATCGTGACATAGAAATTCCTACCACTCATTTTCCTCCCCTAGAAATGTCAATCTGAACAACTATATGTGCACAAAAATATCTTCATAAGAGCCAAAGATTGTAGGTGAGGGATTTCAGGACTGGAGTCAAGCACAGAAATAAGAAAAGGCACATTAAGGAAGGTAGGAAAAACGTTTGCTGACAGATATATACAGAACATTCCACCCAATGGCAACAGACTACCATTTTTCTCAAGTGCACAAGGAATATTCTTCAGGACAGATCATATGTTAAGTCAGAAAACAAGCCTTAAAAAATGTAAGATTTAAATCACATCGAGTGCCTTTTCAACCAAAATGGTAAGAAACTAGAAATCAGTAACAGGAGGAAAACCTGAAAATTCATAAATGTGTGGAAATGAAATAACGCACTTCTGAACAACTAATGGGTCAAAGAGGAAAGCAAAAGGGAAATCAAAAAGTATCCCAAAATAATGAAAACAGAAAGACACAATACCAAAACTTACAGGATGCAGTAAAAGCAGTTCTAGGAGGAAAGTTTATAACAATAAATGCCATAAAAAATTAAGAAAGAAGAAAGATCACAAGTAAAAGTCCTAACTTTATACCTCAAGAAACTAGGAAAAAAGGAACAAATTAAGGCCAAAGTTTGCAGAAGGAGGAAAATAGCAAAGATCAGAAGAGAAATAAATGAGATGGAGACCAGAAAAACAATAGAAAATATCAATGAAATAAGAGCTCGCTCTTTGAAAAGATAAACAAAACTGAAACCCTAAACTATATGAAGGAAAAACAAGACAGACAAGATTCAAATAAATAAAATCAGAAATGAAAAAGAGACATTACAACTGATGCAACAGAAATACAAAGGATCATAAGAGACTGCTATGCCAACAAATTGGATAACCTAAAAGAAATAGATAAATTCTTGGACAGTCTCTTCAACAAATAGTGTTGGGAAACTTGGACAGCCCCATGCAGAAGATTGAAACTGGACCATATCTTACACCATACACAAAGATAAACTCAAAATGGATGAAAGACCTCAATGTGAGATAGGAAGCCATCAAAATCCTAGAGTAGAACACAGGCAGCAACAAACTCTTTGACCTCGGCTGCAACCACTTCTTGCTAGACACGTCTCCAAAGGCAAGGGAAACAAAGGTAGCAATGAACTATTGGGATTTTATTAAGATAAAAAGCTTTTGCCCAACAAAAGAAGCAGTCAACAAAATCAAAAGACAACCTACAGAATGGGAGAAGATATTTGCAAATGTATTTTCAGATAAAGAGCTAGCGTCCAAAATCTATATTGAAATTATCATGGGCCCCAATGTCCCCAGAAAGGAGGGAGATGGAGGGATGGGGTAATCGAGTGATGGGTATTAAGGAAGGCATGTGTGATGAGCACTGGGTGTTATACGCAACTAATGAAGCTTTGAACACTACATCAGAAACTAATGATATGCTACATGCTGGCTAAGTGAACATATTAATAAAAAAAAAAAAGAAAGAAAAGAAAAGAAATTACCAAACTCAACACCCAAAAAACAAACAATCCAGTCAAGAAATAGGCAGAAGACATGAACTGACTTTTCTCCAAAGAAGACATGCAGATGGCCAACAGACACGTGAAAAAATGCTCCACGTCACTTGCCATCAGGGAAATACAAATCAAAACCACAGTGAGAGACCACCTCACATGGGTCAGAATGGCTACAATTAACAGCTCGGGAAACAACAGATGCTGGCAAGGATGCAGAGAAAGGGGAACCCTCCTACACTGTTGGTGGGAATGCAAACTGGTATGGGCATTCTGGCAAACAGAATGGAGGTTCCTCAAAAAGTTACAAATAGAGCCACTCTGTGACCCAGCAATTGCACTACTGGGTATTTATCTGAACGATACAAACATAGCGATTTGAAAGGGCGGATGCACCCTGATGTTTGTAGCAGCAATGTCCACAATAGCCAAACTATGGAAGGAGCCCAGATGTCCATCAACAGATGAATGGATAAAGAAGATGTGATGTGTGTGTGTGTATACACACACACACACACACACACACAATGGATTACTCAGCCATCCAAGAGAATGAAATCTTACATCTGCAATGACATGGATGAACTAGAGGGTATTATGCTAAGTGAAATAAGTCAGTCAGAGAGACAAATATCTGATTTCACTCATGTGGAATTTAAGAAACAAAACAGATGAACATTGGGGAAGGGAGCGAAAAAGAGGGTAAGACAAAATCAGAGAGGGAGACAAACCATAAGAGACTTTTAACTATAGGAAACAAACAGGGTTGCTGGAGGGGAAGTGGGGGGGATGGGGTAACTGGGTGATGGGCACTTGATATAATGAGCACTGGTGTTATATGCAACTGATGAATCACTAAATTCTACCTCTGAAACTAATTACACACTATATGTTAATTAGTTGATTTTAAATAAAAAAATAAATTCTTAGAAAAATACAACTTACCAAGACTGAATCATAAAGAAATAGAATATCTAAACAGACTGATAAATAAGTAAGGAGATTGAGTTAGTAATCAAAAGCTTCCCAACACAGAAGAGCTCAGGACCAGAGAGTTCCACTGGTGAATTCTATCAAACCTTTAAAGAAGAATTAACACCAATCCCTCTCAAATTCTTCCAAAAATCAAGGAGGTGGGAACACTCCCAATTCAATTTAAGAAGCCGGGATTACCCTGATGCCAAAATAAGATAAGAACACTGAAAGAAAAAAATCTACAAGCCAATATCCTTGATGAATAGTTGCATTCCAGATGCAAAAACTCTCTGCAGAATATTAGCATTTTAAATTGAACAGCGCATTAAAAGACGCATACACCATGATCAAGTGGGATTTATCCCCGGGATGTAAGGTTGGTTCGATGTATGCAAATCAATACAGGTGGTGCATCACATTAACGGAATGAAGAATAAAAGTCATGTGATCATCTCAATGGATGCATTAAAAACATTTGACAAAATTCGACATTCTATCATGATAAAAATTCTTTTTTAAAAAACTATTTTTTATTTCTATTTGTCCGAGAAACAGAGAGAGAGAGAGAGCACAAGCAGGGAGAACGGCAGGCAAAGGGAGAAGCAGGCTCCCCGCTGAGCAAGGAGCCCGATGCAGGACTTGATTCCAGGACCCTGGGATCGTAACCTAAACCAAAGGCAGACACTTAACCTACTGAGCCACCCAGGAGTCCCATGATAATAATTCTTTAAAAATTAGGTATAGAAGGAATTTACCTGATCATAATACACAAAAATCAGCTGTATGTCTATACTCTTGCAATAAACAATCCAAAATAAAATTAGGAAAATAATTCAATTTATAATAGCATCAGAAAGAATAAAATGCTTAGGAAAAATTTAATGGAAAAAATAGGAGACTTGTACACTGGAAATTACAAAACATTGGTGAGAGAAATTAAAGAAGACTTAATGAATGGAAGGACACCCTGTGTTCAGGGATTGGAGGACTTAAGATTGTCCAAATAGCAATACTCCCCCAAACTGATCTACAGAATCAAGGCAATCTCTAACAAAATTCCAGCTTCATTCCCCCACCCACCCCCAGAAACTGGCAAGCTGGCCTAACATTCATATGGAAAGACAGGGGACCCAAAATAGTAAAACATTCACGAAAAGAACAAAATTGGAGTACAGTAGCCCCCCCCCACATCTGCAGTTTTGTCTTCTGCAATTTTAGTTATCACAGTCAACCATGGTCCAGAAGCAGGTGATCGTTCTTCTGACATATCATCAGAAAGCCAGCAGTAGCCTGACACTACATCACAGTGCCCACATCATCCCTCTCACTTCTTCTTGTCACATAGGCATTTCATCATCTCACATCATCATAAAAAGAAAAGTGAGAGCAGTACAATAAGATATTCTGAGAAAGAGAGAGGGGGGAAAGAGAGACCACGCTCACATAACTTGTGTTACAGTATATTGTTATAATTATTTTATTTTATTATTGGTTATTATTGTTAGCCTCTTACTGTACCTAGCTTATAAACTTTATCATAAGTATGTATACGTAGGGAAAAAAATCCATACTATATATAGGGTTTGGTACTATCCATGATTTCAGGCATCCACTGGGGGTCTTGGAATGTATCCCCCATAGATAAGGGGGGACTGCTGTACTCATACTTTCCAATTTCAAAACTTACTACAAAGCTACATTAATCAAGATAATGTGGTACTGGGATAAAAATAGATGTAAAAACAGACAAAAAGAATTGAGAGTCTAAGAATAAACCCACACATCTCCGGTTAATTGATTTTCAACAAGGGCACGGAGATAATTCAAAGAATTGTCAAAGAATGGTCTTTTCAAAAATGGTGCTTAGACAAATAGATATCAAAATGCAGGAGGATGAATTTGAACCCTAACTCATACCACATACAAAAATTAACTCAAACCCATTAGTAATAGCTAAAACTGTGGAACTCTTAGAAAGAAACTTAGTTCCAAATCTTTGCTACCTTGGATCCGGCAATAGTTTCTTAGATACGATACCCAGGACATAAGCAAGCAAAGAAAACACGGATAAATCAGATTTCATCAAGTTTAACAACTTTTCTGCATCAAAGGAGGATATGCTATGAAGACAGTAAAAAGACAACACACAGGATGGGAGAAAATGTTTGCAAATCATGTATCTGATCAGGGTTTATCCAGAATATATAAAGAACGCTTACCACTCAACAATAAAAAGACAAATGACCCAATTTAAAAATGTTCAAAGGATTTGAATAGACATTTTACCGAAGAAGATATGTAGATGGTCAATAAGTACATGAAAAGACACTCAACGTCCTTAGTCACAAAGGAAACACAAATCAAAACCAAAATGAGATATCACCTCACATCTACTAAAAGGCAATACATAGATACATAAATACATAAAAATTGAGAATAGCAAGTATCAGAAAGGCTGTCGAGAAATTGGAATCCGCATCCATATCTAGTGGGAAAGTAAATGGTACGGTCGCTTTGGAATAGTTTGGCCGTTCCTCCAAATGTTAAGCATAGCATTGTCGTTGGCCAACAATTCCACTCCTAGATATTTACCCAAAAATTGTTCACACAAAAACTTGTACATGAAGTTCACAGAAGTTATTATTCATAATCATCGAAAGTCAACTACCCAAATGCACACCGGCTAATGAATGCATAAACACCGTGTTATGTCCCTACAATGGAATATTGTTCAACCATAAAAAGGAATGAAATAATGACATTCTACAGCATGGCGAAATCTTGAAAACACTATGCAAAGTAAAAGAAAGTAGGCACAAAAAGATGAATAGTGTATGATTCCTCTTATCCAGAATAGAAAAATCCATAGAGACAGAAAGTAGATTCTTGGTTGCCAAATGTTGGGGGTAGAAGGGAACGGTGAATGCCTGCTAATGGGTATAGCATTTCTTTGGGGTGTGATGAAAGTGTTCTGGGGTTAAGTAGAGGTGATGGTTACACAACCTTTCAGTTGTACTAAAAACTACTGAATTCAACTTTACAATACCAGATTTTACGGTATGTGTTTATATCTCAAAAAAATAACAGAAACTTTCATTATCATCTAACTTATAATATGATTATTTATTTACATATACTTATAAAATTTTATGTACTGCTTGATTATTTTATATTTGTCTTATTTACTGTGGTTACCCCACTAGAATTTAAGTTTGACAGTGGCAGAGATTTTTATCTGTTTCATTCAATATTATTTCCATAGCAACTTTCATAGTGCTTGGAGTATAGTGAGCACTAATGAGATACTGAATGAATATATGAATGAAAGGAGGAAAGGAGGAAGGAAGGAAGGAAGGAAGGAAGGAAGGGAGGAAGGAAAGAGGGAGGGAAGAAAGGGAAGGAAGGAGGGAGGGAGGGAGGGAATGGAGGAAGTGGGGAGAGGGAAGGAGATGGGACACTGTTGTGTGCTCCTTGGTGCGAGGAGGACAAAGACACTACATGTCATGGCTGGGCATTGAACTGGATTTAAAAGTCACCCAGCACGCTAGCACACTGTGGGAATTCACAGCATGTCTGTTGAAGAAATGACTTAACGAGCGAGCTCCTCTAATTTGTGTCTTTTGTTTTCCTTGATTAATGCCACCTTCCCTTTTGCCCTAAGCCTGAAAGGGCCTATAATGGAAAGCTGAGTACTCACAGAGGGTCACAGGACAAGCTCTGTAGTTGGAGAATTCCTCCCTATCTCTGCTTTCCTCTGGTAAGAAGACGGAGCAAATCCCCTAAGCCTTCAGAGTCTTTGCTCAGGGTTGCTGTGTCAGGGTTGCAAACATTGCAGGCTGGTGTGTGTGGAGACCAGTAAACAGGAAACAATAGCTCTGGTTCTTGAACTGTAGAATAGCAATTCAAATAGCTGAATCGGATATTCTGTGTAAATAGATTCCTTCCATCGATTTGGTTTTCTTTTACCTCACCCTCTAAGAGCAAGAATTATGCTTGTTATGGTCATAGAAGCTTGTCCATTGTCTTTGACCCTTACAAAACCAAAATGTTGATGTCAGTGAGGAACATTTTGCTTTCTATGCTTGCTTACACTAGGGAGTCACACACTCAAACAGCCACAGGGGCCAGTTCTGAGTGAGTAGTAGGGCATGGTGGAGACTATGGCAAACCAGATAGCTCACGTGATCTCGTTCCACTGACAGTGGTTGCACAGGGATCAGGGCCTCCTAGGACTACCAGGTTGTGAGACTCTCTGTCTCCCTCTCTCTACTCCCCCACCATCTTCTTTCTCTCTCTCTTTCCACCCCTCCCCTTTCTCTGTCTATAAGATAAGCTGAATGTCTGAATTTTCTATGTGAAATATAATAATTTTTGTACACTGGAAAATGATCTAATTTGCTTTTTAGGCATCCTCATTGAGATACAACTTGGATTCCACATCACTCATGCATACAAGACAGAGCCATGAAACCATGACGATCTAATCATCGTTCCAAAAAGAAACCTTGCAGCCCTTAGCAGTCCCCCTCGTTCCTGTCCCTCCCACACCATCCCAGACCCCCACTCATCCATCTTCTGTCTGTAGACTTCCCTACTCTGGACATTTCACATAAGTGGGGTCATGCCATCCATGGGCTTTGGTGCCTGGCTTCCTGCACTCAGCACAGCGTTCTCAAGGTGCATTTACACGGTAGCGCAGGGCCACGCTTCATTCCTTCTCTGCTTTTGTTCCTATCGACTCATCCTCCCTCGTAGGACTGCAGCGCACTTCGTTTATCCGTTACCTGTTGATGGACACTGAGCAAAGCATGCCACGAGCTGGGCTCAGCCTTGCGGCCATTTTCACCTCTGCCCTGGACTGTTATAATAGCCTCCTGGCTGGTCTCTGCCTCCTGTTCAATCCTCCCGCCCCTTGCCGACAGGGGGCCTGGATACGGCCAGCCAGACGGTCCAGGTTGGAACATTTGAGACAATTTTTCTAAAACAAGGCTCTGAGCATGTATGCCCCTCCTCAGTCCTACCCCAATGCTGAAACTGCTCTCCTCCCTTGGCTTTAGGATACAGTCCCAGCCCCTGAGCCTGGCACACAATCTCCTTCAAGACTTGACCCCATCACCTTCTACAGCCTTCTCTGGTCACAAACCCTGCACTCCAGCCCATCACATGATTCTCCCCTCTTCCACTGCTGAGCACCCTACCCTTCCATTCCTCTGACCACACTGTGCCATGTGGTGAAGCAACTCCTTCCATTGACTCCACTGGGTCCTTCTCCTCCACTGGACAGTGAACTCTTTCTGGCCAAGGGTTGTTCCTTCTTCATTAGTGTCTCTCCATCCTCAAGGCCCGAGACACAGTCAGTGTGTGATAAATACCTGATCACAAAGTAGGCTCAGGCTGTTCCTCCCTCTAAAATGCCCTTTCCTGCTGGTGTATAGACTGACTTTGGAATCCCCCCTCTATTTACTGCTTTGAAATGAAGCTTTTTTAGAATAAGAAGGTATCTGAGCCATGCATCCAAATGTCAGATTTCAAAACACGTTGTGAGCGAAAGAGTCCAAGTCATAAACTTCAAAGCTAGAGCTTGTAATGGGAATTCTGACTGACAGCCCCTTAATTGCAGCCTTTAAATATACACAGTCACTCATGGGAGCCCAGCTTTTAAAAAAGGACTCCTGCTTAACTGGTTGAAAATGTGAACAGTGGGGTACAATTCCTTAGGCTGCAAGGAGCCACGGATCAGAGAGAATGCAAGAGAAACTCTAAAGAACCCTCTGGCATGAGTTTTATCCTTCGCAGATGCTATCAAAACCAAAATAGGTGGGAAAGCTTGGACAAGGACAAGCAAATACTGTTCGTCTTCCAAACCGACACATACTGTTTATTTGCTGGTGTTGGGAGTGGTCCGAAAGGAAAGATAATTGGGGCGATAATAGGTTTATACCCAAAGGCAGGGTACACAGGCTGGTGAGTGGGCGGGGACTCAAAGCAGGGTGGCCAGAAACAGGGAAGTCCGCTGACCCCAGACTGCAGTGACCCAGACCTTGGCAGAGACCGTGGGAAGCACTGTTGCTCCTCATACCTCGAGCCCGTGTCTAAGCTGGTCCTTCTTCTCCCTGCCTCTCTCAGCAGGTGCGCTGTCGTAGCTGGTGGCCTAAGCACAGGCTGTTCTGCTCTCCGAGACCCCAGACAACAGTACTGTGTTTGGTTTGGTAGCGGAACACCATATTGAGATCCGAGACCTTGTCTCTTTGTGCCCACACTGTGCTCTGCCAACGAGCATGGCAGGTCGGTGTCTTTGATACCACAGCCCCAGTTCAGGTGGAGAGAGTCACCCGAGAGGTAGTTTGGTGATGAACCGAGCAGGAAATTGAGGACAAAACCACCAAAACAAGCGTATCAGAGTGGATTTAAGTCCTAATGGTGCCAATTAATAGCTACGTGGCTTTGACCTTGGGCTGGAGTTGCTAAGTAAAACACAGAACACCGGGTTAAATCTGAGTTTCAGATAAGCAATAAGCAAATTTATGGGGCATGCTTACACTAAAAATTTATCTAAATTATATATTATTTTGTTTATCTAAAATTCACATTTGTCTGGGTATCCCAGACTGGCAAATTTCATCTGGCAAATGGCTCCTCTCACTGAACCTTGCTTGTTTTCCACTCGTTTCTACCTGGTAGCTACGCCCATTTCAAATGTTAATTAAGATTATAGCATAAAGCAAGATGATGTCAGGCCAGTACAGGATTCTTATTCTGTTGCCTATTCGGGATTATGGTCATGACCGATTGATGTCCAAGACTTTCCTCTTTCCTCACTAACTTTGTCTGTCTTTCTGCTACTTCTAAGTGTTCAACTTTTCATAAAGGTCCATGTATGTTTTCCTCACGCTGGACCACTTCCTTTCTTACCACAAGAACCTCGGTGATGTGTCGAAAAGGAAGATGGGTTTTAAAGGTGGCTGAGGGGCGCCTGGGTGGCACAGTCATTAAGCGTCTGCCTTCAGCTCAGGGCGTGATCCCAGCGTTCTGGGATCGAGCCCCACATCAGGCTCCTCCGCTAGGAGCCTGCTTCTTCCTCTCCCACTCCCCCTGCTTGTGTTCCCTCTCTCGCTGGCTGTCTCTATCTCTGTCAAATAAATAAATAAAATCTTTAAAAATAAATAAATAAATAAAGGTGGCTGAATAGCTCCCCAGTCTAAAGACGATCTGGTGATGCTGGTCTCGCCCGCACTGCTGTCCCTTTGGCGGCTGTCGAACAGTGCCCTTCATTTCTCTTTCTAGGCCAGAAGGTGTGACCACAGCCTGTCTGGTGTATCTCTGATTGAAACGCCCTGACCAAAGGCTGGGGAGGGAACTATTGCCAACGAAAGAGATCCGCTCAGAAGTAGAAATATGCACCAAGGTCCTTCCAGTCACCCACGAACTTTTACCAGAGGGCTCCACTCGCCACACGGGGAGCTAAACACTTCAGAACCACTCCGGATGTATCCGTATGCCGTTCCACGGCAGCCACCCTAATGTCTGACTGCATATGTGCGTCCATAATCTTTTATTATGTCATAATGCATTTTAGTATGTGGATGCTTACTATCTCTTAGAGGCACCCATTTAGATTTATGAAGCAAAAGAGAAAAGTTTTTTTTTAATGTAATCTAATTAATCTGAGTGCATTTGTACGCCTATTAAAATTCACCTGTCCGGGATTTTCCATTTATCATTATTACGATGGAACAACCATATTGAGAAAGGGGCTGCCTCTTCATTGAATACAAAATGATGATTTATTATCCAAAGTGCTTTTAGTTATGGTCGAGATCTAATGGACAGTTCTGTGTGACAAATCCCCCATGCATACTGTAAAATTAGACATGTCTTTTCGTGTAGGCCATATCCCAGCAATGCTGTGGGGGCCATGGCTCATGGATGGTGGTCACAATGGCCCTACGGAGGTCCCAGGAGGGGAAGGAAGCCCACCCTTTAGATAGGTGGGCAGTTCCCTCTCTGCTTACAGTGGCCCTGGACAGCAGCCTACTCCCTCCATGGAGTTCGGCATGGAGAAGGTGCTGCCTTGGAGCCATTGACGCCCCTTGGTTGGGGTCCCCGCTCAGGGAGGGAGATGCTATGAGCACGAGCAGCAGAGACTTGCCCTGACGCTCTCCCCCTATGGAGGCTACGGAACAACTTTTTGATTCAACCCAGACCTAAGGACAGCACTGCCCCTCTGTGAGCCCACAACCTTCCAACCTGCAGATTCTACAACTGGGACACAGGATTGAGCAAACCTAGCAAGACAAGCCCAGGATGGGAGTCCCTGGGGACCTGGGGAGACCGCAGAGATAAGACCACCTGCAAAGCACCCCGGGGTGCCAACCCCTCCCCCAGTCTGCGAACACAGCAGGTTCAGGGCGTCCCATGGCACTGGCCCAGAGCCGGTCGCCTGCCCAGCGACTCTGGTGGGGTAGAGACCTGTCTTGGGCGAGGTGGCCCCTCACCACCTATCTCTGACTGCCCATTCTGCTCTGGGCAGCCGCAGGGCTCCATCCTCCAAAACCACAATCCTGAGGCATTTAAGTGATGTTCCCCACACTCCACCCACTGAGCTCCTTGTGGCTGGGCTTCCTGTGCAAGTCAGGGCCTCCTCCTACCCCCAGACTAGATCACGAGTTGGTTAGAAAAGGAAGGGCGTCCTAGCTTTAACTGGGAGCCCCAAGCCCATCTCCCAAATTAAGCTGAGTTCATTCCTGCTTCCACTCTCAGTCCTGACCACTTTGCCAGCAGGCAGGGTTCCTGAGGGGACAGGGTGCTGACAATCCTTATTGTGTCTGAGATAAAATGAGGTTTGAATGGAGATGAGTTTCAGCAATAAAAGGACTGTAACTAACACGACCATCAGAGGGAGAAGGAGAACATTGCTCCCTTTTCAAAGCTCCCTCAGCCCTTGTATTTGCATCAAGAATAAAGTCTCAGGTGCTAATGTGACTTTGGCAGCTTTCTAGCACTTGGGGAGAGGGGAGAGAGAGAGGAGAGGAGAGGAAGAGAGGGGGAGAGAGAGGAGAGAGAGACAGAGAGGGAGAAGAAAGAGGCAAGAGGAAAGGAGAGAGAGAGAGAAAGGAGAGAGAGGAGAGAGGAGGGAGAGAAAAGGAGAGAAAGAGGGAGAGGAGAGGGGAAAGAAGAAAAGAGAGGGATGAGAGAGGAGAGAAAGAGAGAGGAGAGGAGGGGCAGAGAGGGAGAGGAGAGAGAGAGAAAGGAGAGAGACAGAGAGAGGAGAGAGGGGAGAGAGAAGGGAGATCAGGGAGAAGGGAGGGGGGAGAAAGAGATAGAGGAAGAGGGAGAGAGGTGGGGAGAGAGAGAGGAAAAGGGAGAGGGGAGATAGAGGAAAGTGGAGAGAGAGAAAATACTAAGTCTACTTAAAGAAACATATTAAGTGAATAAGTGTGTTCGAAGTACGCAGACATGAGACATCTTGGAAGTGCCCAGGACTGGGGTTTGGGAGACCTCAGTGGGGGCGCAATCATTTGTTCTGACCCTGGACCCTTCCTCAGGAAATCTGACCAAAATCAGGAAGCACTGGTGAGGGCGGGAAGGGGAAAGAAGAGAGAGGGGGCTGGAACAGAATCAGCAGAAGAGAGCTATTTCCAAGGAAGAAGACATCGAGGAGACCTCATTTTTTGGATCCATTTTCAAATAATCTCAGATACCGAGGCAGAAATTGAGTCCGTGGCTCATTTCCTGCACCATGACGGCATGGCCATGCTTAGGACAGAAGCGATTTTCTTTTCTGGGAAGATCATGAGAGGGGCCGAGTAGGTTCCTTGTGCCCCAGCGACAGGTTTCCCGTGCTCCCAGTGGCCCAGGTACAGGGCCTGCAGAAGTCAGGTCAGCCCAGAAACTGGCCGTGGCCCAGGTGGAGGGAGGGTCTAGAAATCTCCCGGATATCAGCCCCTCGAATATGAAGGGGACCGAAAAACCCAAGTGTGCTGGCTGGGGAAGACCCAGAAGAAAGAAGTTGGTCACCAGAGTGTAGGTGAAAAGGTGGTGCTGATCCTGAATAATGGTGCTGAGCAAGGCACCTCCCGGGGCCAGGCTGCTTCCCGGACCAGTCCCAGCCCTGTCCCCTCAGGAGCAGCTCACACAACACACTGTCTATAGTGTGTGTGCTGCCTGCTGGGGCCGTTGGGCTGTGGGGAGAAACCAAACCTCGACCCTCCAGAGCCGTGAAACATGGCTTCCTACATTTCAGCGTCCAGCCCACAGACGTTCTGAGGCAATTCTTTCCCTTTCCAAGTGAAGCCCACGTGGGGCCCCTCAGGCTTGTGCGGGGGCCCCCCTCTTTCGGCCCATGGGACTCAGTATTGTTACCTTACCGGGCCCTCCAGGCTTCTGAATGGGTGGTCTTTGGTCCCAAATGGCAGACGGGTCCCAGGCCTGCGGGCCGGTGGGCGACCTCTGAGCCACTTACCACTGACTCCAGCACGGACCAGGAGAGATAGCCCCCACTCTGGGGACACACGCCACGTGCCAGGGACAGGCAGAGGGAGAAGCAACGGAACCATTTGTGTGAGCACGAGGGCTCCAGGCGCAGTCACCGTCCGAAATGAGCCCTGAAGAATGACCTGGTCCCTGAGCGCGGGCAGGCACGACACACGGGCCACCCCAAGCATAGCATGTTCTGTGCTACTGAGGGTCCTTGGCGGAAACGGGTGTGCAATGAGTTCACGGGACAAGTGACTTAGGCTGGGTTTGAAAGAGGCAGAGCCCGAAACACAGATTCCTGAGCAAGCAAGACAGTCATTAGGGATGTGATCCCGGGAACCGCCTACAGCGGAGCGGGCGTGACAGGGAAGAGAAGGAAGCCAACAGGTGGGGCCTCGGAGAGCGGGTTACTGCAGTCAGTAACCGGAGCTCAGCCCCACTGGGGACCTCTGGGCGACGGTGCAGAACACATCTCAGAATGGTCCCACCCGGGGCCGAATGTGAGGGCGCTGCTGGAGATGACTCCCAGAAGTGTTTTCCCCCAGCCACCTCCAGCCTGCCCTGCTTGCAGGCAGTAAAGCGGGGTCCCGCAGCCAGAGAAAGGGCTCCGGCAGTGTCTCCGTGTCAGCGTGGGAACCACGGCGTGCGTGCGAACGGTGCCTGGCAAAGGGGCTGGAGCAGGGGCGGTGCCGGCACGTGCCAGCGCGGGGGGCCGAGTCCGGGCCGGGACAGTCACGGGAGCCCTTGTGAATGAAGAAGTGCAGGTGGGACTTAGTCCGCTGGGCCACACATAGGACTTAGTCCACTGGGCCACGCTGCAGGGTAAACAGCACGTTGCTTGTGCCTGGTGAGAGGTAGCCCGTGCAGAGCCACATGGGGCTAGGCATTCCCCAAAGGCTTCAGTAGGCAAAGGGATGGCCACATAATGGGGCAACGTCAAGTCCTGTGATGGGGTGCCTGGGTGGCTCAGTCGGTTAAGTCCTGGGATCCTGGGATCGAGTCCTGCATCGGGCTCCCCGTTCAGCGAGGAGTCTACTTCTCCCTCTCCTTCTGCTACTCTCTCTCTCTCTGCCAAATAAATAAATAAATAAAATCTTAAAAAAATGGTAGAATAAAAGTAATGAAAACCATACTTTAAAAAATCCCATGACAGGTTGAGCAGTGATATTTGGGTGGTCTTGGGTGGGAAGTGTGGGGGCAAGGGTGTTTTGTCTTCTATTACCATTGATTGCCTTGTCTGTTCCTGTCCGGCCTCTCCACATGCTAGGGTCCTAGAGCTGAAAGGGAGGGGGCTGGGGAAGCAGAGCCTGAATGTGAGAAGCATTTCGGAGTAACACGTAACCAGAAGCAGATAGGAGGCGTTAGGGACAACAGAAGAAGTGAAGTTGGGAAGGTATCCATGGCGATGAGCCCTCCATCCCAGCAGGGGGAATTATTTGGTTAAAGTCTCGATCTGGTTTATCTTAGAATTCACTGAGCCTGTAAAACATCTAACGCGGTACGGGCACATAGGATGCACTGCACAGATATTTATAAAACCTTTGCTTTTACAAAGTGTGTAACGTTGAGTCATACTGGCTCTTTGACCTTCTAATAAGGTAATGATTTCACTAAATTCAATCCTTTAATCTTTTTAAGCTCTGTTTTCCGAAAGTCAGTGTTTTGGCAAAGTACAGACATGAAGTTGAGAAGAAAGATTCATGAACTCAGGAACCAGGTTCTTCCCACACGTGACAACAGCGGCTGATCCCTCATGAACTAGTGTTAGATTCTGTATCTGCATCTTAAAGGGTTGGCTGATCCCGAATCCCTGACCTAAAATCCAAACACGTCAGAGGAAACTCAGTACTTTTTGCATGAAAGCCTGAGTCAAGGCAGCTCTTCTCACTAATATTCAAAGAATTGTATCTGACAATTGAGTTTTAAGCAATTATTTTTACTACTCTACCGCATGGAGCATGGGGTCCAACAGTCAACATTCACGACCTTAAAATGAGCCAAGACACAGATTTAGAACACCGCTCCAAATGCTTTGCTCACCCTCACCGAGGGGTCAAGCACGAGTCAATCCCTTCAGACCCCGCTCTGTCCAAGTGCAGGGTCTGCAGGGGCCCCGGGCGCCCGCCGAGCTCCCTTCCCGTGGACCTGAGTTGGCAACAGAGCGTCCACCTTCCCTGTCCTACCTCCAAACTCGAGATGCCGGCGGGATGGATGCAAACTTTGCCAAGGGAAGGTCTTGGGAAAGTCAAATGCCATCATTATTAATTCCCTGCTGTTTGCCTGGGATGGAAGCCACTGGTGCCCCCGATGGAGGAGGCTTGATTCAAATAAATAAACGCACATCCTTTGGGCAGATGTCAGGCCCGTTCTGGCTGTTAAGCGATGGCCCCTCGCTGTGGTGGCAGGCGCAGCACAGGGGGACGAGGTGGCGCTGGCAGCCCAGACTCTCCAGCTTCATCACAACGAGCAGGCTGCAACCTTGGCCATGGTTAGAATCCATCCCTTTGAACCGACGCAGACAGCTTAATGAAGCAATATTTATGGAACTGATGCCACTGGGGAGACAGTTACTCCTTTTCTCCATCTTCTATTTTTAATATTTGATCTGGCGAACATATTATTAAAGGAATATTTCAAATCGGATTACTCTTCTGTTTGACTGCATGTGTTTTTCACGCGCTCCAGGTGCCAGGGGAAATTATACCAACCAGTGTGGGAGCTTTATTATGTCGTTCTTTCTAGAGCCCTTTGCTTGCGGTACAGTCCCCGCTCACGCGTGAGGCTACGGGTCTCCGCTCCTCCTGGCCACGTTGCCTTAATGACAGCATCTCCCCCAGTTCCTCCCGGTCTCACTCGAGGACATTTTTGGCTCTTCCTGGACTTCAGAGGTTCTCGTTGTGTGAGAAGTGGTCTCTCAGGATATCTGTCAGGTTGTTTTGTTGCGGTGGTTTTGTTTAATTGCAGAGTTGGTTTTTGTTTTGTTTTGTTCTTTGTTTCTTGTTCTACTGACTTCAGTTCTCCTCTTAAGGCACAGGTAGGAGAGGGCAGACACTCTGAGGGTGCCCTCGTGTGGCCTCTCCTTGGATACGAGCCCCCGGTCGAGCCATGGGCATCAGGGTCACTTTCCCCGAGCCTGCACGTCTCTTGTCTCTCTACTCTTCCCTCTGCAAGGCGTTAGCTCCACCTGGATTGTCTTCAACCACCTGAGAGATCTATGCCTGCCTCGGGTTGGGCAGCTGCCCTGTTTCCAACTTGGCCTTTAATGGGGAACCAGCGGGAGTCTTTGAGCCCTAAGCAGGGGGAGGCGTTCACACTGCGAGCCAGAACATGGCCCTAATATGCTGCCAGGATCAAAGGCAAGAGGCCTTGTCTCCAAAGGCAGATGGGCACAGAGACAAGACTGTAGGCTTTCTTCTTACTGATCCACTGAGAATGTGGCCCCGATATAAGACTTTCTGAGCCTCACAAATTCCAGGGATTTTTTTGCCAATTATTTACTTTCCCTGGAAGGGCCAGACAGTAAATATGTTAGTATTTGCAGGCCGTAAGGTCACTGTCACAACACTGCCGCTGTAGTGTCAAAGCAGCCCGCGTCTGTCAATTAATGAGCATGGCTGGGTTCCGATAAAACTTGACGTACAAAAGCAAGCACTGGGCCAGACTTGGTCTGCAGGCCATAGCGTGCAGACTCCTGCTTTCGGCTTTTCCCTGAATTAGGCATATTTCAAGAAAAAACCTCAAATACTTTAGCTGCATCTTAAGCAGTACTCATAAAATTAGAGGTTTGCTTTGTGATACATGTCCTAACACATTAAAAATATTTAACTGTCACAATTGTTAAAGTTCTTTCATGTTCCACCTGATATCCCTCTGGGCCATGTTGGATCGGAAGACTGCCAGGTGAGCATGAAAACTGCCAGTGGCCCGAAGCAAACCACCCCTGCCAGGGTGAGGCAGAAAAGTGAGGCCGGAGAAGCAAACACAGCTGCTCAGCCCTGGGGTCTCTCCAGCTCCAGAGCTGTCCCCCCCAACCCGTACACTCTGACCCCACAGGGCTCCTTTCTCCTGACCGCAGGGGTCCTAACTTGACCTTCCCGCAGTGACAGCTTCATCCACCCACCCTCGTTGCAGGGAGGCCCACTCAGAGGCAGGCCCTGGCCGCCCTCAGAGCCCACATTCCAACAGCAACAGTGTATGGTAAACAAGCGAGCAAATAAATAAAAATGTCATTTTAGATAGCAATAAATGCCATCAGCGAGAAATAGGCAGGGAAAGGGGAGAGAAGCACGGGGCTGTTTTAGACGAGGTGGTCAGGGAGGGCCTCCTGAGGCGGTGACGCTGAGGAGAGACAGAGAAGACGGGAAAGAGCAGGTGCAGAGGGAGCCGGTGGGACAGGGTCTGCTGCGCTCTGGACGCAGGGAGAAGCCAGGGCAGGAGGAGGCCAGTGAGTGAGGAGGAAGAGGGCTTCAGGGGACAGTGCGGATCCTCGAGGCCTCGCAGGTCCCGCAGGTGAGGTTGGGAGCTGGAGCCTGCATGCCAGGGCCCTCACGAAGCCTCTGTCCATCCACACTCCTGCCCCAGCTGCTGTCAAAGCTGCCACCTTGGCTCCCAAACCTGTAGGCCCACAGCTCCCAACCTTACCCCCTCACCCATTTGCTCAGATACTGCTCCCCAGTCCTCAGAACGAAAAGTAAAGCTGTGTAAAATTTCAGAACATCGAATACAAGGGCACATGTGGACAGCTAGATAAATTCCCTAGCTGACAGCAGCGGACAGGGGCCCACCTAATGAAATCTTCAGTAAGGATTAGGTTGACGACTCCTTTTGCAAAAAAGTCTAACTCGGGTGGCCTAGCTGCCACCCAAGTGCAATTTCCCAGCCTGGCATTACCGCAGCCACATTCCATTTCCCAGCAGCTGCCATCACACAAACATTAAATGCAAAGTGGACAGTTCTCCAAAACAGCTGTTCTTGGAAATCTGACTAATTCCAGAGAGTCTGGAAAGGCCTGGAAGCTGGCTTCTTCAGCACCTTTGCAAGCCGAGCTGCTCTGAGTTCCCTTGCTGTGTTCGGATGCAGCTCGACTGCACTTTATATCGTTCACTCAGCTCTCGCACCGCAAACCAGGTGCTGCAGAAACGAACGTCGACACAGTACATCCTTAAAAGGGCCACGAGCTGCTTCAGTCAGGCCACCGTCTCCTGCAAACAGCTGCTTCCTCTGAGAAGCCCCTGACAGGTAAGCACAGAGCAGGGCCCAGCTAGAGCCAGACCCCCTGGAAAGAGTCTGGGAAAAGCCCATGCGGAGAGGAAAACTGTGATGGAAAGCGAGGAGGACCTGCATCTTTCTAAGCACGTAAAAAGGACCTGCCAACGTTCCTTCCTTCTCGGCCCACTTGTTTCCCACGTAGAAAGTCAGCAGGGCCTTTTCAAGATCCAGCATGAGGATGGAGGTCCTCTTGGCTTTGGAGAACATCCGGGCAAAGATGAGTGCTGTCATCTTGACCTCTACCACGGCCCACATCCATTCCCACTGCCCTGTCACCTTGCTCTGACCCTCCCCAAGATCCAGGAAGGAGGCCCCAAGGAGGAAGTCGCCGGGCTCCAAGAGAGCGCAGTGTGGGGAGGGGAAAGAAAGCTGGCACTCACCTACAGTCTGGCCCGATTTGCAGGTGGGGACCTGAGCCTACCCAGAGCACAGGGACCAACTCCCAGGTGGGATTGTCTGCCCTTTGGCCCTTCTACTCGGGCCCAAATCTGTATACACAGCTATGTCTCCTAACCCTATTCATCTCCAGTTACGGATGGTCCGAGGGCCCCCCGTCCTCTGCCTTTCCCTGGCCACCTGCCATCTTCTCTCATTCTTTTCTGCCTCCCTCCTTCTCAGCACAACTTGTGTCGAGGCTGGCGGCAGCAGGCACAGGGTCTGTCCCTCTGAAGGTGGTACTCAGAGCAGACAGCATCCCCCAGGCCCCACCGTTCACCCCGGGGGCTGCTGGTTCTGCCCCCTCACACACCCAGGACCCACTTGTTTCTGAAAGAGTCAAATCAGTCAGAGGAGACGGCCGGAAGCCATCCCACCCAGAGCCCCGGCTCAGGTAGGAAGGAGCAGGGCGATGACTCAATCCTGTAAGCACTCCAGGCAAAGGAGAAGCCCACATGTGTTTATTTGCAGAAATTAACGTTTATCAACGTGGCTAATGTGTTTCTGGTGGAGAGCTAAGGAGATTTTTGTCCCTAAACAATCCATGTGTCATACGGACTTGTCCAGTGCTTCTGAGGTCAGCTCGGCTGGAAGGCCGCCCCAGCTGGGGCCACAGCGGGATGTACAGGGATTTGGTTCAGGACCTTCAGAGGACCAGCCAGGCAAAAGTACTCCCCTAGCCTGCCTCCCCCAGCCCACCCCACAAGTGCTATCTGTGCCCAGGACCCTCCTCCCCCACGGCCTGGGAACCAAGCTCACAGATGTCAGTCCTTGTGGCACTTACCGTCCCCATCTGCACTACTAGGGGAGGAAAGAAGGCCTAGCGAGAAGGCTGCCTGGGTTCGGATCCAGCATCGTCCCTTCCTGGGCTTGTGCTGTTACCGACCCCTCTGGCCCTGAAGCAAGGATTAGCTGGATCAGCACAGGAGGTGTTCGGCAGGTCAGCCAAGATCCGTACACGTGTGTCTGCATCTGGGCCACTCCTGGTCTGTGAACGACTTGGGGGCCATAGCCCTGACCTCTGCTCACCACGCTGAACAACGTTCCCCACGCACGCAGCACGGGGCCTGCACACCTAACGTCTGTTGTAGCGAGTTGATGCAACTTGACTCATAGGGCCGGTGTTTGCCTCACCCCACTGCCTGCCATGACTGTCCCCTTGTCCGGCTCCTTCCCATCCTGCAGGTAACTCAGTGTCACCCCTCAGAGAGGCCTCCTGGGGCCATCCATCTGAAGCAGCCTTCCCCACCCTCTCTCTCTCTCTGTCCCTTTTTCTAGTTTTATTGTCCTAATAACAGCACTTTCCAGTAATGGCCATGTATGTGTTTTCTTGTTTTCCACTGGCATGAAACTCTAGTTGGCCCCTGAGCCCTGGAGCGGCAGGAAGTCAGCCCTGTGACTCATGCATGAGGGTCTGGTCCCTGGAGCCACAGCTTGAGACCAGGGGGTTACTTATGGGAAAGAGAGTTAGCCTGCCGAATCTCACTGTTTGAGGATGCTAAGCTCAGGACCTGGGCCCTCAGCTTCCAAACCGGCCACTACAGTGGCGGCGAGGATCCGTGGCGTCTCCTCCAGGAAGCAGGAGCTTCTCAGAACTGAGGAGAGCAGAGGAGGCCCATCTCGGCTCTCGCTGATTCTCCCTGTGTACGAGCCTCCCCCCAGCTCAGGTCCCATGGGAACCTCTCTGCCCATGGCTCCTTCTACGTCATCCAGCAGGGTGGGCTGGGATAAGGGGCAGGAACCGGCATCCCCAGCCTCTTCAGGGCTTAGCACAACAGAAGTTCTTCCTCGTTTCTTGCATGCTGCCCGTGGCCGCCAGGAGGACTCCGGTGCTGGCTGCACTCAGGGGCTCAGGCGGATGGCAACTCCGTCCCAACACGTGATTCCACAATGGTGGGGCAGGATGTGACAAAGCAGGCAGTGGCTGTGGCGCTCCACTCAGAGATGACACACATCACTCCCTCCACGACTTGCCACCAGCCAGAGTCGGTCCCATGCTGTGCTCCCCTCCCCGCCCACAGGAGCTGGCAGTGCCATCACCAGGTGCCCAGGGCAGAAAGGTGGGCCTATGTGGTGACAGTCCGAGTCACCACCACCTGTGTCGCTATCCACACAAGGACACTGGAAAGGAGGATGGCAACAAGAAGCGTCTCAGGATAGCTACACTGTGCCCGAGTGTCCCAACCGCTCTATACACATTGATTAGACCATTATCATTCCACGTGACAGGAAGGGAAACCCGCCCAGAGAGGAAGGACCTCAGCCAGGATCCTGAACCGTCACGTGCGGGAGGTAGACCTTCAACACTGGTGGTTGGACCTCAGGCCCTTTGCTCTTGACCACACAATACAGTCCCCTGGGTGCCACATGGCCGAGACAATGAGTCTCTCACCCTCCTCTGTCTCCAGCCATCGAGGGACTCTGGACACACAGCTTACCTTCCCTGAGGGTTACATCATCCTTCATTTGTGAGACTGGGCCTGAATTCCTGCCTATTCTCCACTTCAACGTCACCACCGGGTGTGGGGGGCTCGCACACACAAAATGAGGTCCGCTTCTCCGGACGGCATCCAGGAGAACGTCTTTGGCCCCCTGTGCTGGGAGGTGCCCTGTTTCCCACTGAACAGGTAAGAGAAAGAAGCCTGCTGACAGCCTGGGTGAGGTTCCCAGGAGAGGTCCAAGAGGATCTGTGTCCCACCAACAGCCGTGTGTGGTGTCAGGCTCCAGGAGGCTGGGGGTAGACATACGGTTGAACGCTTTCTATTGTGACAAGTAAACAACTCTTTATAATCATGATCATGTCACAATGGAAAGGGCTACATGAGACCAGAGAGGAGAAAAGGTGTCATCTCAGAACAAAAGAAAATCATTTAAATTGATTAAATATAGCCTAACGGAAAAACCACTCGGGTCTGTTTTCCTCAATTTCACCACCCATCAGAGCAAACACAGGTGCAGACAGGCCCTGCTGCTGAGAACCCAAGAGCAGCCTTATGCCACAGTTTCATGGCCATGGACCAAGGAGCCCCTCTCCAGAAAGGAGGGAGCCGGTGCCCAGCCGTGAGTGACAGCCTAACCGAGATGGCTGGAACACCAGAGTTGAACTTTCCAGACTCCGGTGCCACAGCCACATCACTGTCCCAGCTGCCCCAAGCTGGGCTGGTTGTGGAACGAAGATGCTCGGTGTTCTTTCCCCCCTGCTCCCTCACACTTTCCTTCCCTGCCCCCTGAGAGCCCAGCCCCTGCCCCTGTATGATCGGGGTCTCCCAGCGTCCTGGAATCCCTGACTTGGAGGCATCTATGGACCCCTGGATGAACAGTGCTTGGAGTTTTCTATGAAGAATTTCCATGAGCTTCTTCTCTTTGTTTATCTGCTCTTGATTAAAAGGTCATAAAAAATTGATTTGCCAAAGACTTAATAACCAAGCACGGTGGACACATGTGTAATTTAATGACATTTCCAGACCCATCTTTCATAGCAACAGTGGTCCCAGGGCTGCTGCGTCAGTGACAGAGTGGAGATAAATGAGCCCTTTTAGCACCATGCTAATTGCTTCCAAGCCCAGCCTTGTGGGGTCTTGAGCTAGTCCTGCAGAGGAAGTGGCCATGACTCTATAGTCAGAGAGAAGAACCAGGAGAGTTCAAAGCTGGTTACCAGGAAGTGGAGTGGGAGGCAGGGTTGGCCTCTCGGATTTGGCCGGGTTTCCACTCAATTACAGCACTTACGGAAGACCCCTGAATTAGTCAAGGTATTTTGGTGGTAAAGGACAGAAGCCCAACTCAACTGGCTCAAAGAAAAATGGGAATATATTGGTTTATGAACATAAGGAGAGGTTCATCTCAGCTTTGGGCAAGCTAGATCCAGAGGCCTGGTGATATTGTCAGGAATCTACCTCTCTCCATTTGTAACTTCCCTTTGCTGACTTCATTCTCAGGAAGGCTTGCCCTGGTGGAAGTTGCAAGATGGCTGCCCACCGTCCCCAGATTCCAGTTTCCAGATGAGCATCTCTGGCTATAAAGCAAGCTTCCCCTGCCTGCCACTGGCTCCAGGTGCCCGTCATTGGTGTGATTAACACTCGCTATAGGCTCCGAGGACATGCATGTAAATTGGACGTGCCACCTTCCCTCGGGGAGCTCAGAGCCTTGCAGGAAAGACTTAATAGCTAAGAGTCGTTGTGGGAAACCCGTGTACAATGCTGTCCCCTGTGGAAGCCTGAGGAACCAATTATGGCACGAAGCCTCTACAATAAAATTAAAATTTTATTTCAAGCACAGCCTCGTTCAAGGTTCTAGCCTAAATCTCTTAATCCAGAGGAGTGATTAAAAGTTCAGGGTCCTGCAGTTGGTTGGCTCTGCATTTGAATCCCAGCTCTGCCACTTCCGAGCTCTGAGAACCTGGGAAGTGAGTTTACCTCTGATCCTCTGTACAACAGAGATAATAATATATGCCTAACAAGGTTGTTTGGAGGATTAAATGAGATGAGGCAGTTAATTCAGTGCCAACACATAATAAGAGCTGAAAATGGCATTTGTCACTGTTTTATTCCCTGGCAGCAGCGGGACCGGAGCTGTGGGGGTTTGAATCCCCTCTCCGTGGGGGAGCGCAGCAAAGAGAAGCAGAGGTGGGAGAGAAGGAAAGCTGGAAGCAGTGGCTGCTTTGCTGGGCCCCACCTAGCGAGGCTGGCTGGCTGCCCAGCCCCACAGAGTCCCCGAGCTCCCCCTGCATCCTTCACATCCCGCAGATTTCCAGTCACTTCACGGTTCTCAGTGCATTCCTGGGAATACCCATCAAGGCAGGGACTGAGCTCCTGCCACAGTAAACAAGTCTGTAATCCTTCCCGCTTGGATTGTCTGCTGCTTCCCCGAAGACCCCCGGTTTGGCACCACGCTGGCCAGGCACAAGGCCAGGTCTGGGGAACGAGACCCGTCCCCAGCCAGCACGAAGCATGGGACACTCAGGAAACGTTCCTGTGATCACAGTGCAAGGCATGTCGCTGGCTCCTTGATTAACACCAGACTTAGCTAAGAGCGCATCTCACTGCCATTTGACAGCACATCTGTGTGTGTTCAGGTCCGATAAACAGGCCTGGTTTGTTTCTAAGGCCAGTATTTCTTTCGTATTTACTACTTTTTTCTTCTGGTTGCAAAATCAGCTCATCTGTCTTACATCAATTGACTTATTTCTACTGACTTTCACCATCCCATCCCTGTCTCTTCCCCCTTATGAGTGCTTGTCATGCGTCCTCTTCCTGGAAGGAGAAAGCCATCCTGACACCCAGGCCCACTGTGGTTTCCCTTCCCTGTTTCCAGCCCGGATCCCCTCCTGCTCTGTTGACAGCCGTCTTTTCTTTTTTCCTCATCTTTGCCAGGAGTGGCTCCTGGCAGGCACCTCATTGGAAAGGCAGCACCGTAGGGTAGGAGCCCCTGGGCACCCATCCCCTGCAACTCACTAGGTGACCTTGAGTGGACCCTTTCTTTCCCTGGGCCTACTCCCCTTGTTTGGTGAATGAAGGTGCTGACCCGGAGCACCTCCAGGTTCCCAAAAGTCTGACCCCCCCATATGGCTGTCTCCTTGGCCTCCCATGGCTCCATGACAATGTCAGCCAGGGCAGAAGCGTTTCCCGCTAACCTCCCTCCAGTTCATCACAGATATGCCTCCATCCAGCCTCTCAGCCCAGGCATGGGCTTTCCAGTGCATGGCCTTTCTGGAACCCTCAATCCCATACTGCTCCCTGATGGGGAAACACTCTCTCTAGTCTTGTCACTGTCCCACTTGGGTGGGCTGTGTGGGTGGGCTGTCCTTTGCTGCCCAAGGCTCCTGCTGGGCCTCAGGGCCTTTTTGTTCCAGACTGGAAATAGAACACTAGCAGGTAGAACAGGTCAGGGTGGACGAGGGCAGACCTGGACGGCTGTTCTTTCCTTTTCTCATATGTATGGTGGTTTTTATTTTTTTATTTTTTATTTTTTTATTTTATTTTTTAATGGTTTTTTATTATATTATGTTAGTCACCATACAGTACATCCCTGGTTTCTGATGTAAGTCTCGATGATTCATTAGTTGCGTATAACACCCAGTGCACCATGCAATACGTGCCCTCCTTACTACCCATCACCGGTCTATCCCATTCCCCCACCCCCCTGCCCTCTGAGGCCCTCAGTTTGTTTCTCAGAGTCCATAGTCTCTCATGTTTCATTCCCCCTTCTGATTACCCCCCCTTTCTTTATCCCTTTCTTCCCCTACCGATCATCCTAGTTCTTATGTTCCATAGATGAGAGAAACCGTATGATAATTGTCTTTCTCTGTTTGACTTATTTCACTTAGCATTATCTCCTCCAGTGCCGTCCATGTTGCAGCAAATGTTGAGAAATCGTTCTTTCTGATGGCTGAGTAATATTCCATCGTATATATGGACCACAACTTCTTAATCCAGTCATCTGTTGAAGGGCATCTCGGCTCCTTCCACGATTTAGCTATTGTGGACAATGCTGCTGTGAACATTGGGGTGCATATGGCCCTTCTCTTCACTACGTCTGTATCTTTGGGGTAAACACGCAGTAGCGCAATGGCTGGATCATAGGGTAGCTCAATTTTTAACTTTTTAAGGGACCGCCACACTGTTTTCCAGAGTGGCTGTATGTATGGTGGTTTCTAAATCCATCCACAAGTTTTCTGAACTCCTCCCTTCAAAAAATAGAATCTAACCTCACGCCCTTACTTAATGACTCGCTTCTAATGAATAGAATGTGGTGGAAATGCTGCTCTACAATTTCCAAGGCCTGGTCATAAAAGGATAGCTTCCACCTAGATCTCTCTGTCTCTGCCTCTCTCTCTGCTTCTCCCTCTCTCTCTCTCATCACTTGCTCTAAGGGAAGCCAGCTGCCAGGTCAGGAGGACGCTGAAGCAAGACTGTGGAGAACCAAGGCCTCCCACTCACTCCCAGCACTAACCAGTCCTGTGAGGGAGCCACCCTGGAAGCCTGCCAATCACAGCCACCTCACCTGGCCACGCCACCCTGGATTCTCCACACACCGAAACTCCGAAGGGAGTAAACGTTTGCAGCTGTTGCTGTATTTCTTCAGTTGGAGCCTAGTTAGCCTACGGCGTTTTACTAGTACGTGGTTCTCACTTACAGACCACACCCACTGCTCATCCCGGTAATCCCCGTCCTTCATCCCCGTCACCTCTTTCACCCATCCCCCCACCTCCCCTCTGGTAACCACCCGTCTGATCTCTGTATTTAAGTCTGGTTTTTTGTTTCCCTCTTTCCTTATTCATTTGTTCTGTGTCTTACATCCGTTCATCATTCGATGGACTCTTGGGCTGCTTCCATAATTTGGTTATTGTAAATAACGCTGCAGTAAACATAAAGGGAGCATATATCTTTTCAAATCAGTGTTTGTGTTTTCTTTGTGTAAATAACCCAGTGGGGAATTACTGGACCATATGGTAATTCTACTTTTAATTTTTTGAGGAGCCTCCACACTGTTTCCCACCGTGGCTGCACCCGTCTGCATTCCCAGCACCAGTGCACAAGGGTTCCTTTTCTCCACATCCTCGTTGACACTTGTTATTTCTTACATTTTTTATTTTAGCCATTTTGACAGGTGTGAAGTGATACCTTGTTGCAGTTTTCGTTTGCATTTCCCTGATGATGAGTGATGCTGAGCATCTTTTCACGTGTCTGTTGGCCATCTGGATGTTGCCTGTGGAAAAATGTCTATTCAAGGTCCTTTGCCCATTTTTAATCTGCTTCTTTGTGGTTTTTTGGTGTCACGTTGGGGGGCGTTCTTTATTTTGGATATGAACCCCTTATCAGAGACATCATTTGCAAATATCTTCTCCCATTCCATAGGTTGCCTTTTTGTTTTATTGTTCCTTTGCTGAGCAAAAGCTTTTCATGTGGTGAGTCCCAATAGTTTAATTTTGATTTTTGTTTCTCCCACAACACAGAGATAGAAAAATGTTTCTACAGCCAATGTCAAAGAAGTTATTGCCTATGTTTTCTTCTAAGAGTTCTAGAGTCTCACGTCTCACATTGAGGTCTTTAATCCATTTTGAGTTTATTTTTGTGAACAGTGTAAAAAAGTGGTCCAGTTTCATTCTTTTGCACATAGCTGTCCAGTTTCCCAACACCATTTTTTGAAGATTTTTTCCCATTGCATATCCTTGCCTTTGTCGTAGATTAATTGACCATATAAGTATGGGTTTATTTCTGGGCTCACTGTTCTGTAGCATTGATCTCTTTTCCTGCCAGCACCGTACTGTTTTTATCACTACAGCTCTGGAGTATGTCTTGAAGCCTGGGATCGTGATGCCTCCAGCTTTGTTCTTCTTTTTCAGGATTGCTTTGGCTATTTGGGGGTCTTTGGTGGTTTCATATAAATTTTAGGATTATTTGTTCTACATCTGTGAAAATTGCTGGTGGTTTTTGGTAGGGATTACATTACATCCATAGATTGCTTTGAGTAGGCTGAACATTTCAACAATATTGGTTCTTCCAATCCATGAGCATGGTATGTCTTTCCATTTGTTTATGTCATGTTCAATTTTTTGTACCAATGTTTTATAGTTTTTGGAGTACAGGTCTTCACCTCCTTGGTTCGATATATTGTTTGATGTTTTATTATGTTGGTGCAAGTCTAATGGGATTGTTCTCTTAATTTCTCTTTCTACTACTTCATTATTAGTATATAGAAGTGCAACAAGATTTGTGTATATTAATTTTGTGTCCTGTGACTTTACAGAATTTGTTTATCAGTTCTAGCAGTTGTTTGGTGGACTCTTCAGAGTTTTCTGTATATAGTATCACATCGTCTGCAAACAGTGGAAGTTTTACTTCTTCTTTAAGTGTTTATTGCTATTTTAAGCCCTTACCTTTGGAGTACTTTGTTACACAGCACTAGGTAACTGACACAAACTGAATCTCCCAGTGCAGTTAAGTTCATATCACTCACCTCTTTGTTTGCACAGAGGAAACGGGAGAGCCCTTCTGTTCGTGGCAGAGTTGACTTTAGTTGGATTCTGAGCACACGAGGCTTACCTGTGTTGCTGCCCTGTGTTTTCCCAGTGCAGTGATCCAGCTTTGGTCCACATGACCGAAGTACGTTCATATGTATTGATAGTCTTCAGCTGAGCAGGGCCTGGTGGGGCCTGGGTAGCCACCGCTCTACAGGCCTATCCAAGACGCGGGTTACTACCCACTTTGTGAAGAGCATGACAGATCCCAGGGATGCTCCTGTCACCAGGCCCACAAATACCAACACTGAGGCATCCCCAAGCATCTTGATACAAATGAATTTCCCTCCAGTGCAGGGCCAGGGCCCACGCTGCGGCCTGTGCTCTGAGAACCACAGCAGGATTACGCTGGCAGCTGGAGGCTGGGGCAAATGCAGGCTGCTGGCTTCCCCAAGACCTGTCTGGGCCAAGGTGTGTGAGGCTGCCTCATTCCCTCCTGACGCAGGCTCTGGATGCCAAGATCGCAGTGAGAGCGAGAGGGATCACATTTGTGCTGAACCTAGGCCTCCAGCCAAGTGTGCTAGAGGCAGCCCAGCCTCTCGTCCCCACAGATAATGACAGATCCATCATCTAAGCACTCAGCATGGGGACCAGCCCTGCCAGGCATGCCTGCCAGCACTCGATGTGCCCTTATGGTCCTCCCATTATAAGGGACAGACATTCAGGTCAATCCAGTTTAGCAAACATTGTCTGACCAGCTAATGCATGTTGGGCACAGGAGTAGCGGCTGGAGGAAAGAGAAGCTAACGTGGCTCCTGCTTTCCGAAGCCCCCCTATCCAGGGAGTGGAGAAATACAGGATACCCAGGAAAAATATAGATAAGAATTGAACTGGGGGGCCAGTAGCCCCTGCCTCTTTGGAGCACCCAACAACTAGGAACATTAGAAGAGGCCAAAGGGTAAATCCTTCAGCCTGGGCTCTGAAGAGATCGTGAGGAAAGGCTTTAAATGACGGCCAACGGCAGATGTTGTCATGGAGCCGCGGGCCAGCAGGGCGTGCTCAGGGTGCGGGGCATCACTCTATCACGGCAGTATGCTACGTAGGTCAGCTCGCGACACAATAATCCTGTGTAACGAAGAACGACAAAACGACAACAGCCAACAACCAGCCTTTGCTGCTCACAGCTTTGCAAGCTGGCTGCAGCATCTCTACGGTAGCCTTTGGGCCGAGTTCTGCTCCCGTGTCTCTCCTTCCAGGACGCAGGCTGAAGTAGGAACAGCTACTTGAGACATACTCTTCTCAAGGTGCAAAATAAGACTGCACACGGCCAGGCCAAGCCACACGACCACATTTAAAGCCTCTGGTCAGATGTGATGCATTTACATCTGTTCACATTCCACTGGTGACAGCAAGTCACGTGGCTGAGACCAAAGTCAGAGGGACTCTGCCCAGGAGGAGCCATGGCAAGGATGGGGCAGGAAGGGAAAATATAACAAATAATATAGTCTTCTTAACTGATGGTGGCCAAGAAGTCATAGGAGATGAGAGGAAACACAGACTAAAGTTTCACATGGGAGGGACTGGCTGGTTGTCCACCAAACCATTTGTCTTTCTCTCCTGGGCACAGAAGTACACAACACTTCCCAGGTTCCTTTACAGCTCGCATCTGAATTCTGGCCAAAGGAAGGTGGTAGAAGTGAGGGGCTCTGCTCCCAGGCCCAGCCCATTCAAACCTCCCACCTAACCCTCCACTCTTTCTTCATCCGCTGGGTAGCTATACAGACTCCAGCCCAGGGACCGGAGGCCAAAAGTGATGGCAGAGCCACAATGTGGAAGGAGCCTGGATGCCCGAGTCCCCACTTGGAGGACAGTGCCCTGGAGAGTCAACTGACCAGGAACTCCCATATTAGTTCCTTCCAGGAGTTCTGAGTAAACTATGTTAAGCCACAGAGATTTGTTACAACAGTTCATCTACTGTTACCCCCTGTCACCGAGGTCCCACTGCGTGACTCACGGGAACACACTTAGAACTGGAGCCAGAGAGGCCTGGATTGAAATACCAGCCCCAGCGCATTACACTGGGATGACGTTAAACAAATTGCTTTACCTCTCTAGGCTTTAATTTCTCATCTTTAAATGGGGATTCATAGTTCCTACCGCAGAAGATATATCAGTGACAAACTGTTTCTGAACCAGGTGGGTGTCCTGCTGGCCTCGGCAGGGTTGCCCCATCAGCCCAGAAATTTACAAGAGGCTTTTAGGAAGTTGCAAATCAGCTACATGGCATGTCAAGGGTTAACTCTTCCTGGCCGCTGTCTTCACTAGGGTTGGGGGATGCAGGGGAACCAGATGCATCCCATGGGGCTGGGGTCTGGGAAGATCCACCCTGGAGGAAAGGCATGGTTCTCTGCTTTGTTAGAAGTCCCCCCCCTCCACAGTTACTAGAGAGCCTGCAGGAACGGGGCGGGGGGGGGGATTCTCTCCACTCAGCCTGCTGCCTGTCCTTGACCCACCCTGTGCCCCTAAACCTGCAAAGGCCATTTTGAACCCCAGATACTGAGGCTCAAGCCCAGCCTGGTGGACAGGGATTCCTAAAGCAAGACACATAGAGGAGGCTGGGAGGGCCCAGAAGGCCCCAGAGACAAGCACCAGTGCAAAGAAGGGTCAGCAGCCTTGAGTCTGGACGGCCAGGTGTTACTGTGATTTTATTATTTATGGCTTTTTTTTTTCCCCTGAAACACACAGAGGAAGAACACAAACATTGCAGATTCTCAAACCTCAGCTTTGCTATTCCCTTGCTGTGTGACATTCAGTGAGTCCCTTACCTTTCTGTGCCTCAATTTCCTCAACCATAAAACAGAGACAGTGACCCTACTCTCCTCATTGGGCCTTTTGTGGGGATGACATGAGCTGATACTTAGCATAGAGTATCCCCGGCCCAGAAAGAGCTATGTGGGGGGTTGCTGAACGGACGGCACAACAGAAGGGAATGAGGTGGGAGAGAAGACCAGAAATGGGAGAGAAATGGATGGGAGGGGATTCAAATAGGGAGAGAGAGAGAGGGACACAGGCAGGCTACCAGGGGGACAGATGGGCACATGGACAGGAACAGACAAGCAGGGAAAGAGGAGCAGACGTCTGCATGAAAACTAGAGAAAGAGTCCCCGTGAGAGAGCAGAAGAGGGACACCAAACCCACAGAAACCCCTGGAGAACTGAATGCAGACACAGCATTCCCCATCTAATCGCAAAGTGCTGGTTCTCTAGGTGGCTTCTTGGGTCACGATTAATTCCACGCCCCTGAGCAGAGCGGCTATGAAAGCCCAGGTGCCCAGGACTTTGTGGCCTGTGTGCACAGAGAAATGAGCAGATCCCAACGGGTTCCCTTACACCCACGGGGCAGCCCAGCTCCACACAGGGCCTGGCCCCTGATCCCATCAAAAAGCCCAGGAAAGGCTTGGGACAAGTCAGAAATCTTATTCAAAACTCGATTTCCAAAAGCAGTGCTGCTCGCCACCTCCCCTCTCAAGTTCCAGCCTAATGGGTTTCACAGGGCAATGTCACACACCCTCTGACAATGGTTTCTGACCAAGGCAGCCGCAGCCCCGTCACTGTAGGGGTGCTCCTGGGCTCAGCGGCGACCGCATCTGCGTGGTCAGAGCTGTCGGAGGTATTGTCACTAATCTGCGTCTAAGAGGGAAGAGGCGGCAATGAACGAAATGTTATCTCCCGCCATCAGGCCTTGTCTGGTCCAGGAGCTGACGGGTAAGCAGACTTCCAGGCCCCGTCCCCGCGGGCTGGGTCTGCCTGGCAGGCGTGGGCAAGCGCTGAACCTGGGAGGGGAAGGAGGGCATGCAGAACACCGCAGCCAAGAAATACAACGGCTCTCAGGGAGAATGAAAGAAAATGACTTGCCTACGTTCGTGGGGTGTGTTGGTGGCATGACTGAGCCTAAACCCCAAAACTTCTGCCAATCCTGTGTTTTCCCACCACATCGCACACTCACTCTTGATTGTCGCTTATAAATGATTTAATCAAGTGTTCATACAGACAGAGAGATAGCTCTGTTTTCTCGTTGACAAGTTGGGGTTGTTCTGAGGACACTAGGAGGTAAGTGGCTTACTGTGACGCCCACAGCTCAGGGACCGACACAGCATCCGTGCTTGGCGAGGGTTTGCTGTTGTTGTAGCTGCTATTATTAATAACTGCTATTATTATGTACTATTAATAACAGTCATAATAAAATGGGGCTGTGCGACGTGCTTTTCCACGCAGGCTGAGCTCCCCAGAACCCGGTCGGCTCCGACTCTGGAGTCTGACCCCAGAGGCAACTAGAAAATGCACTCAGGACTTTTCCCCCCCAGCACCCCCCCAGTGTGCAGCCACTGAAGGGACCGAAGCAAATGTTTCCGGAGGAGCTGCTCCGTGCCTGCCATGGTGCTGGGACTTCACACTTGTCATCTTAAATCCAACCGCGTAGTCCTTGAAATTCCCATTTCACGGATGAGACACAAAGGCCCGGAAGGTTACACAGGGGCCAGACCCTTTCTCAGGACAGTAGGAGCCTCTGCCTGCCTAGCCCAGAGTAATCTGGCCAGCCTCGTGCTTCCTGCAGAGCTAGGGGCTAGCGGACTCCAGGCCCAGCATACGTATGGGGGCCTCGGCCATTCTCCCCAGCTCCCGCCTCACGCCCTCCCTGCCCATCTGGAGACCACAGGCAGCTAGGCCTGGTTCAAAACGTGCCTCAGCCACATTCCCCTGGGAGCGGGAATCCTTACCCACAATGAAGGAGTAATTAATACACAGCCCTGCAGGGCGCCAGGACGTTGGCGTTGGGACGCGGGTATGAAGAACCTCTGTAGGCCCCAGGCTTCCTCAGCTCCTGTCTGGCGCCCTCTCCCATCTGCAGAGTATCCAGGGAAGGTCATGCAGCCCAAGGTGGACAAGCAGGGAACACCAGCGAGGGCCAGGCCGGGGGAGGCCCCTGGTAGCTCTCTCCAGACGGGAGCCTCTTCCCTGGGACTGCTGCCTCCTGCCAAGCCCCAGCCATCACTCAAGTTCAACAGGCATCTGTGCTGATCAAGTTGGACGAGTCTGAGTCCATTTGAGGGTATTGAATTACACACTTCTTTCCCCGAAAGGCGTAGGGAGATCCACCCCTGGCTGCTGACCCCGACGGGCTGCGGCTGTATATATGTTCCGGGCCGAGCCTGGGGCTGCTCATTGGAGACTGCCACTTTTCCCAGGGAAAAAGGACTCTCCTAGAAAAGAAGGAGATGGAGGCCCCTACAGGAACCTGGGAAGGGTCCATCGGCCTGGTCTCTTCATTACCAGTATTTGCTGAGCGTCTCTGACAGGCCAAACACTACATGAGGCTCCGGGAACACAGCCCTCAGCAAGCCAGCTGTACTCTGAAAGCTCTGGCATGAGGATGCCAGGACTGTCCAGGTGGGGGAAGGGCATTGGTCAGTGGAACTGAAGGCCACTGGGGGTGGAGAATAAATGGGCAGGCTCAGGGGCCCGTGCACTTAGCCCAGGCCCCGCTCTCAAGCCCCAGGGCTCTCCGCCTACCCACACTCACACGTCGGTGCTGCAGGTCCCCACTCCGGGCCACGGGACAGCAGAACCAGACTCCTTCTCCAAGATGGCTCCTCAAGGTTCGCACCCAGGAGGGGCTAGATGTCCCATGTCCCTAGACGTCAGGATCACTGCAGGGTGGGGCTCTAGGCACCAGCAGCCAAGCTGTTGGTTGGTGAGGAAAAGCACCGACAGCACAGGACTCCAACCCGGCTGCCCGACAGAATCTCATCGTTCAACACCAGAATCCGGACCCTCTCCAGACATGTTGCTACGGTCCTTTTCCCCTGGTTCTTTAGGGAAAGGGAAAGAAGGAAGGTGGGTAGGAAATAGGAAGGGGATGGAGAAGAGAAGGAAGGAAAGAGGAAAGAAATGGCAAGAGAGCGGGCAAGAGATGGACAGAACCACCACGGGCGTACGTAGACCAGCTTTCGTGGGTCTGCTGTTCTTCGAGGAAGACAATGATTCCCTCGGTATTTAGGCAAATACGTGGCTCGCCCTCCCCCAGTTCCCCAGGGCTTGTGGCTGTTTCCCAAGCTGGTCCCAAGGAGCTGAGGCCACGGAAGGGCTCTTGCAGGAAGACACCGCGACGCGCTGACTCCTGTCCCACAGACAGAGGTCCAGCATCTGCTTGGTCAGTGGAATTGACGCATCTGCAATCACTGTTCCGTTTTGTTTGGTTTTGAGCTCTAGGCCTGAGGTACTGCTTCTTTAACCGCATCAGAGCCCACCAGTCAGAGCAGCGAAATGCCTGGCACGTCGTGGGCCAAGAGTGATAGGACTGGGGCGCCTGGGTGGCACAGCGGTTCGGCGTCTGCCTTCGGCTCAGGGCGTGATCCCGGCGTTATGGGATCGAGCCCCACATCAGGCTCCTCTGCTATGAGCCTGCTTCTTCCTCTCCCCCTCCCCTGCTGTGTTCCCTCTCTCGCTGGCTGCCTCTATCTCTGTTGAATAAATAAATAAAACCTTAAAAAAAAAAAAAAAAGAGTGATAGGACTGACGCCTTGGAATTTTCGCAGGCCCTGGCAGTGCAAGGCCTACTGTAACAGATGCTCTCTGGGGAAGACTGTTTCTAGAAACCAGGTGCTTGCACTTTCCTCAAAAGATACCAGGTTTCTAGAACCCTCGCAAAGTGTGACAGCACGGAGGGGCCAGTTGAAGCCAAATGCCGTGGTGGCCGAGATTGGCCAAGAAGACACCCGTGCATTTGCACATGGCTATCAGAGAGCCCAGCTAGAGGAGGGCCTCCCAGGGCCGCAGAGCCCCAACCCGTCAGGAAAAGGGCCTCCACTGTCTGCCCTGGAGCACAGGCTTCCTCACGGTACCATCTATTGGGTCGCACATCCATCCCTGAGCATCCCGTGACCTTCCCGACAAGAGCCTGAGGGGAAGGACCGGACACAAACAGGTTATGTAGAAGGTAAGCAGGGAAAGCACCCCCACGGGCGTGGGGCAGTGGCTGGGGAAGGGGCAGCGGCCAGAGCAGTCTCGTGAGGAGCGGGCTGCCTCTGAGGGTGTTGGAGAGATGTTGAGAGCAAGCTTTAGATCTGACCCCTGAGGCTGAGCAGGCTGGAGGGTGCTTGGACCGCGTGGGCCCATCCTCGGCTCCTGGGGCACCGACTCGCCAGGACCCTGGGCTGCGGCACCGCCTGGGCTAAGCCCACTCCTGCTGAGGCAAGACCCTCGGGAGACAGGACCAGCAGGGCGCGTGGGAACAGGAGGTGCTGAGCGGATGGGGGCATGAGATTGGGGTTTTCTGCATGCTGCATGTTGGGCCTGGGGTTTGGATGAATCAGACCCAGTCTCCACCCTCATAGAGCCCCCAGCTGGCACAGGGAGGGATGGCAGAGACGGCCCGTAAGAGCCCCCCTTGGCCTGCCACAGCAGCAGCGTGATGCACACACCCAGTCCTCGGAGGTCGGCCTGGCCTCTGGACATAGAGGCAAGCAGAAGTCAACGCCTGGCGGTTGGACCCCTGTCACCAGCAGGAGACCATCCCAGAAAACCACACCATAGACTGAGTCCACATGCTTCTTCCTCCCAGGCAGCAAACCCCGTCTCCTGAGACAACGGAAAGTGGGAGGAGGAACGTGTTCCTCGCCCTGGGAGCCAGAAACAGGAGAAAGGGTACTGCTCTGTCCGCGTCCGTGGGTGATTCATAGCCCTGACATGCACGGAGCCCCAGGTGGGGGAACGGGGGCAGCTTCCCATCTCCTGAAGCCATCGCCTCTCTGCGGGCCTTGCAGATTCCCCGGCCTCTCTGGGTTCTACACTCCCCGTGGGGAAGCCCCATGCCCACTGGGCTCCCAGACAGCCCGGAGCGGAGGCAGCAGAGGGGATCGGAGACTGGCGTCCGGCAGGAGTTCTGCCTCGTCCCCTGGGGGCAGAGGCCACACGCCATCCCTCTCTGCCCTCATCCTTAGGGCCTCCTGCCCCATCAGGATTGTGCAGAGCTGCGCAGAACTCAGAGGACGAGCCTGCCAAGCGCTGCCAGGCCCAGTGTTAACAGACTCTCTTTCCATTATCCCTCCCTCCCATCCTGCGAGATAAAATAGATTAAATCAAAAATGCTAAGATGGAGTGTCTAAGGGCGGTGTGGCGTGAGTACAGATCCTGCTGGCTGGCCGCGCTCCTCACGAAGTGACTCAGCTCTTCTGGATTTCTAAAGACATTTCTCTCTAGACCAGCCGGCTTGTCAGCCCTGCCTTCCTCCTCCTCCCCACCACACTACTGCAGGAGAGAGCTCTCTGGAAGCCTTGTGTCGCCCACAAGCCCAGGTGGGGGTGGCTCATCTTGGACAGCGAGGACTCTGCCTCCCTCCGGCATCCTCCTACCCCGACCGAGGAAGACGAGGCACCAAGAGCTGCCTGACCCAGAACATGAGCCTCTCTTGCTCCCCCGTCAGGGAGGACCCTGAGCAGGGTGCCTGGACTTGGGGAGCACCTTGGTCCGCTCTCCCTTTCTCCCACTATGATCACTCCTGCCTTCAGAGGGCTCCAGAGGGGACCTCCTCAGAGTGCCCAACCTCACCCCATCAGAAAGCTCTTTGCATCTCTAACCCATGTCCTCAAGCAGGAGGGTAGCCTTCCTCTCCCTCGGCTAATGTCGGGATGGACTGAAGCAGGTCCCCAGCCTCCGAATGGGAGCTGCTCTTGACCCAGTGACCGGCCTCTCAGTGCCCCGAGGGACCCTTCCATGCAAATGGGAATGGCAGGAATAGTGGCCAGTTAGTGAGGGCTTCCTGCATGCCAAGCACTGTGCTAGGGAAGGATTTCGTTATTTCTTTTTTAAAGATTTTTATTTATTTATTTATTTGAGAGAGAGAGAGTGCATCTGGGGTGAGGGGCAGAGGGAGAAGCAGACTCCCCGCTGAGCAGAGAGTCTGATGTGGGACTCGATCCCGGGACTCCAGGATCATGACCTGAGCCAAAGGCAGATGCTTCACCGACTGAGCCACCCAGGCACCCCAGAATTTCGTTATGGCATGCTTATCCAGCACTGCCAGGGCATAGGTCAGTTACACAACTTGGCCAAGGCCTGGCAGTGGATGAGCACAGAGCCGGAATGCAGAGCAGACCTCTGACTGCCCACCTGGGGTCCTAACCACGGTGCTGCTCCCCCTGCTCCCCTCCTGCTGGACACCTGCCCCCTCCACAGGGCCCTCAGCATTGGGTCTCAGGAGGGACTGACTGAGTGGCCCCCACAGCCTGTCAGGTCCGTCTCCCCTGTTCCTTCCACCCCTGCACTGGGCCCTTTCTGAGCAGTCGCCAGGCCTCCATTCATTCAATCCAACCCTCTCAGCTTGTCAGCTTGCCCACTCCGAGCCTCAGCCCCTCTGTGGTGTGTAAGAGGCCAGCAGCCCCATCCAGGGCCAGGGAGCAAATGGCAACACTGCCCTACCATCCACAGGCCCCAGGAACAGCTGGGCAGGTAAACACCCCCAAGTGCACTACAGGTCGTGTGGGGCCCAGGCACCCGTGGCCCTCCAGAAGATGGGAGCTGCCCTGTGGGGGAGAGCACGGGCCTGGGAGCGCTCTGGCTGTCCCTCCACCACAAGCCACAGGCTCCGCTGGGCAGGGAGACTCCTGGGCTCTGCTTCTCTCCGTGAGCGGCCAGTCCTTCTGCTGGCAAGACTCAGAGAGATCTCAGCAAGGCTCAGCCCACCACCGGCAGTGGGTCGTCCAGCCTCGATATCCTGTCTCTTTGAACAGCCGTGTAAATAAAACAGCCCTGTCTGCCACCACATTACAAGAGGGCCCGACGGATCTTAGGAAAGGGGAGAATGCGTCTGCAGAGCAGAGGGGCCCCGGGCACTCTGTGGGCTCACAGGGCCATCCTTGAGGCCCTCGAAGATGCCTCAGAGACGGGCAGGGGGTCCTCTGCAGAGGCTGAAGCTGGAGGGCGCCGTGCCATTCCCGTGGGAACCCCAGGCAAGGGAGGCTGCAGGGTCCCTGAAGACTCTAAGCCACCGGGAGTGCCCACCACAACCTGGGCAGTTCCGTGCTGTTGGCGTCGGTGGCAGGGACAGCAGCAAACAGCAGTTACGTGGTGTCCTTCTCTGAGCACAGGAAGAAGCAGGGACGACCCTTGGCTTGTGCCCCTTGCAGTCCAAGGAAGGGGCAGGGCCCAGCAACCAGGAGCCCCTTGCCTCTAGAACTCGGCACGTTGACTACTTGCCTCACGGGGCCCACTGCGCTCTGTGTGTGCGGAGGGGAGCAGGCATGACTTTAATCACGGCAACCTGTGCAGGAAGAAGGAGGCAGGTGCTGCAGCCCAGGCCCTGCTGGAAGGGCCAGGAAGCCAGAAGTGGACCACGGGGGTGGGAGGACTTGGACAGGCAGGAGGGGGGAAGTTCCAGGTGGAGGGGCGGGGTGAGTAGTGAGCAAAGGGCTGGAAGCAGAAATGCACTTGGTGGTTGGAGGCTTGTCTGGAATGGCGCACAGGGAGCCCCGGGAGCAATATGGGAGCCGGGGGGGGGGGGGGTAGGGGAAGGTAGAAGGGAGAGGGCTTTGATGTTAGGCTGGAAGGTAGAGGAAGGTTTTAGAGAGATGGTCAGCCTTAAAGGGTCTGAAACTCCCGCTGGAGAAGAGCCCAGAGACAGAAAGACAAGGTGGGAGGGATGGGGGGAGAGGCAGAAAGAGGGAGGCAGCAGAGAGAGACAGGAGCAAGCATAGAAGGAAATGGGCTCCGGTTCAGGCCCAGGACCCATGGGTGTCCTCCAGACTCTGGCCCATGACTCTCACCCTCCCCTGAGCCCAAGACAAAGATGTTCTGCAAACCTTACCTGTCTGAGGCTAGCAAGCCAGACACTCCTTCTCCTGGTCTTGGGGGTCCTGGGGCTCCTACCTGGGCCAGGACGCTGCTCTCTGCAGTGCAGAGGTCACTGAGTGGCTCTCTGCTACAGGACTCTGGGCCCCAGATGCCCCATATTATACCACGGCACAGGCCCTTCCAGCCTGCGTTTCCAAAGGCCTCGAGTCTCCCCGCTCTAGGTCCAGGCCAGCTGCAAGGGGCCTAGGGCTCTGCACAGTGAGGGGCCGTGTGAGCCCTGCCAGGGTCTAATTCTGCTGCACTTACTCAAGAGGTGGAAGGGAAAGGTCAGATTTGACAATGGGACCATCTGCTTTATCACATTCCGGCTATCTGGATACTCCTCTGTAACCCATCTTCAATAACATTCCTGGCTTACGTGCCAAAGAGAGAGAAAACTGGACGCACAACCATGGGCATAAATGCCTAATTAAGCTCATTCTTTGAACCAAACCGTATTTGCGTGCATCTGTCGGCCCTCCTCCATCTCAGGCGCTGCGGGGCGCTGGGACAGCATTAATGGGAGGGCCTGGGAAGGGGGACGGGGAGGGAGAGAGCCCAGCCTGGCAGGCAGCCTTCCCTCCCATCCTCCCCCAGCACTTCCCTGTCTCAGAGCTGCCCTGGCTCAACTCTTCGGTCTTACAGCCATCCAATTCACCCAAGCCTTTGTCCTGGGCTTGCAGCCCTGACCTGCCCCAGCCCCCAGGGTCCTGGCAGCCACCTGCCCCTCGCTCTGCCCCCTCTGGAGCAGCACCTGCCAATGACAGGTCCTGCCTAGTCTGGGAAGGTTCCCGTAGCTGAGGCCCGTGTCCACTTCCTTTATTCCAGGCCCTAGAAGGAAACCTTCCCCTTTCCCAGTGCCTTCCTCAAAGCTGCTTGCAGCGGCCAGGTCACAAAAGAGCACTAAGGAGAGGGGACCCTGGGAGCCAGGAGACCCTGTGGGGGGGCTCTGATAGCCCCTCTGTTGCCATCTTGCTGGGTGACGGCTTTATCTCCCTCTGCCTTAGTTTCCCCATCCGTACCCAGAGGGCTGGACCCAAGGCTCTCTGTGTCACCTGCAGCTCTGTCTTCAGGGACCAGGAGCATCTGCCAGACTCTCCCACAGACTGGCTCATTATGAAGTGAGAATTGGGGGTGTGACCTGGCCCAGGGAGGGCACAAAGCCCTAAACAAAACACAGAGATGATCTCATCTCCTCCGTGCCCCACACTTGTCACCCAGGCCACAGGTGACCACATCTCTGAGAGCCGGCCTCCCCAGTGCCACGTTGCCACTCTCCCCAGTGCTCCCAGCTCCTGATACAATAGCCCCACAGATTGTTACAGCCCCCACGGGCCATGCCGCTCCTCCCTTAGCCTCATGCACCCCCTCTTCTGGAAACACTGGTGCCTCTCTTCACTGCCTGACTCCTCACTGCTCAGGCCTGTGCTGGGTGTCAGCGCCCCCAGGCCTTCCCATGCCCCCATGTATCCCCGCGCATCCCAGCAACCATCCCACAGACATCCCGGTGTCTTGCCTGTCTCTCCAGCCAGCCCATGGGCTCCTCCACCTCAGGGACCTCGGCCATCCTCCAGACCACTGTGTCCCCAGCACCCAGTTCTAGGCTGACTTGGGCTGAATGCTCTGCTCATATCTCTAGAATGAATGAGTGTGAATGAATGAGCGTTGGACCCATGGGACCCACAAACCTCAACCTTTTGTACAACTAGACCCCAAGGAAAGCACAGTCTCCCTGCTCCTGGGCCTCCCACTCCCCAAGGCAACGCCTGTGTTACCCTGAGGGCCCCGGGAGGCCCCTCCCCAGGGAGGAGTCAGCCCTAGCTCCCCGCTGCTTCCTTCGTTTTGTTTCTGTCTTGCAAACACGTTCAAATGTTTAAATTCTGTTTGGGGAACAATTGGCCCAACATATGGTCCAATCACATTTTGTCTTCCGATGAAAAAATACACAGAAAACTTGGGAGATGATGACAGACAAGCTTTATCGTGTTTTTGTCTTTGGTTTAATAGTGCTTTGTACAACATGAGCATTCACGGGTGAGAGGCTCTCAGCAACGGTCCCAACTCCTCATTCTTCTCAGGGGGAAACTGAGGCTCAAAGAAGGGTGAAACCAGCCCGAGTTTTCTTGACGTGAAACCCGGGTCCCTGGCAGTCGCCTCTTCCTTCTCAACCGCCTCAAGAGGGCTGGACCTGACTCTCCTGACGCCATTTTGGGTCCCTGTAGATTCTGAGGTCTTCAGATTCTGTGGCTATGAGGTTTCACATCCTAGGGGGCAGGAGAGCGGGGAGCAGGGGGCCCTTTCCAGAAGCCCACCCCCAAAGCTCTGTCAGGAACAGCGTGACAGGCCAGGCTCCCACCTCACCGCCCCGTGACGTCCAGAACCCACTGCTCGCCCAGAAGGACCCAGGAGGCGTCTACAGGGGAGACACTGAAAACTCGTTGGGAAGCAGGAGACCCTGCCCCTGCCATGCCCTCTGAGAGCCCACTCCCTCCTGCCCCTTCCCTGAGACTCCAGTTCCCTGGGGTGGGTTTCAAATGCCAAGCAGCCCTGGCCTGGCCCCCGGAAGGCCCCACTTGGGCAGAGCCTGACTTGATATGATCAATCTGTGTGGGGTTATGTGTTCGTGTCAGTCGCCCCCTCCCCCCCAGTACAATATCAAATCCTGTGAGTAGGAACAGGGCCGGCTTGGCTTGCCTTACGGCCCCGGCCCGGGGCACAGTGGCAGTGCGCCCTCGGTGCTCCACGCGACGTGTGCCTACTTTGCCCCCACTTTGTGAACGAGATCGGAGCCTCAGAGAGGGAAGGAGGCACATCCAAGGCCATAAGAGGGCAAGGCCACGACCGCACCTGCCGAGCCCCACTCTCTCTGGGGCAGGAGCTCAGGAGCTGGGACGTGCTCCCTTCCAAGGGGGCAGGTTCCACCAGACGCACGTGGGGCCCATCCCTGGCCTTGAGCTGAAGGAAGGTCGTTCTTTCCCTTGTTCTGTGGGTTGTGGGGTCCCCGGTTGCTGGGCTCACTGCCATGTTTCACCAGGGTGGGTGTGGGGCCAAACGTTGGCCCTCCAGCACCATCAGCCTGCAAGGAGGCCGCCCCCAATTGGAAGATCTGGCTGTGTGAGACCGAGGGGATGGCTCCAGGTGGGGACCAGCCAGAGACAAGACCAGGGGGAGAAGACATGGGCCAGGAGAGCATGAGGGCCTGCCCCACCTGAGGCCTGGGCCTGCTCTGTGTCAGGCTGCAGAGCCCCGCACACGGCTGGGCGCGGGCCTGGAAGATGGGCCTTCCGTGGTCACCAAAGCTGGGACACTCTTCGCCCAGAAGCCCCGCGCAGGCAGCACAAGCTGAGCCCGCAGCTGACAGGACATGGCCCCAACCACTCTTGACCAGCTGGAGGGCCACGGCTCATTAGCTCCTAATTAAGAGAAAATACACGTCTGACCTTCCTTCCTGAGTCGCTCCCCGCTCCAGGGCCTGGCCAGTGGCGGGTTTGTGCAACCCGCGGGACAGGGCCTCCCGGCTGGGGGGTGGGGGGTGTCTGTGCTGAGGGCCGGAAAGGGGTGCAGGACCTCGTGGATGAACAGCACTGTGTGGGAGTGGGTGGCAGTGGGGCGGTTCCTGCAGCTGTAAGATGCTGATTGGTCCATCCATCCGAGGTTTGCCGCAACCAGCCCTGCGGCCCCTGGAAAGCCAAGCCACAGCCTCTGACTGTGGGAGCACAGAGCGGAGAGCAACACAGTCCACGCATGGGCCTGTGGGACAGGCAGGGTGGGTGGCTTCCCAGAAGAAGGGTGCCTGACATCTGGGTCTTAAAGGATGAGTAGCAGTTTGCCTCCAAGGGCGGGATGAGGAGCTGTATTCCAGACAGAAAAGACAGCCTCGTACAGAGTCACAAAGCTCAGAACCCTTCAAACCCAGGTCTCTCAGATTTTGAAGCTGGTGCCCTTAGACTCGGGTTTTGCGAGTCTGTGCGTGAGGAATCTTGAATGCCATGCCAAGACTTGCAGAAAGGCCAGGGATGGGAGGCATGTGCAGATGTGGGAAAGCTCTGCCGAGAGCCTACTGGATAAAAGGGGAGATTTGGGAAACGTTTCTGAGAGAGAAGCCACAAAATTCAGTCCAATCTGAGCAACTGGATATTGGACAAGTCACCCTACCTTTCTAAACCTGAGTTTCCTCTTTCATGTAAAATGGATCCCAGGGATGTCTGTCCCCCCCTCCAGCTTCGGGAGGAGCAAAAGGACCTCCGGGGCTGACTGCCTGGCCTGGGGTGTCTGAGCACACCGTCCCAGCCGTCACCTGTCACTTGTGTCCCAAAGCCAGAGCTCTGTCATCCAGAAGATGAGGCCACCTCCTGAGCTGTTGTGAGGACAGTGTGACAAGGTCCCCGTGGACTGGTCAGCTCGGGGTCTGGCAGAGCGGGAGCACTTCGTGAGGGCCCCAGCTTGCAAAGAAGCACACACACCACATAAAAACCCACGGCACCGACGAGAAGGTAGAAAGGAGCATCCAAGCAGCGGATCAGTTGTATTAGGAAAGAGGATTTAGAGAGTGGTGTAATAGATACTAACTGTGTTACTGAGATCGTAAATCATATTTATAATATTTAATAATTTAAAAATATTCTTTACAAAGTCATATGATATGAGTAATTATTATAGAAAAGCCCTGATCCCAAACACCTGGGGTTTGGAGCTTTCAGACACCAGGAAACACCTGGGGACACCAGGGTGTTCCCCCCGCTTCGGAGGGACAGTCCTTGGTGCTCAATGGAGCGGACAGCTTCAGAAGGTCGCAGTGTTGACAAGCCTCTGCCTGGATCTTGTCCCCAGTCCAGAAAAAGCACAAGGAGCAAATGGCTGCCCTGGGCCAGACCCTGGGCTGAGCTCTCTGTGAACTGTGCTGTCTGATCTTCCTGTACCCTCGGAGGAAGGGATCTCGTGGCCCCACAGCAGTGCTCAGGGTCTGGACACCATGGCTCCTTCCTGGTGTGTAATTTCCCATCTGCCAGGGATGGCAAGCTCCCCACCCCGCGAGCACGGCGGCTTCGTCCCCAGGGTCCTTCAGAAACCAGGAAGCATCAGCCTCCCCACCCCCAGGCTCCAGGGCGTGAGGGGAAACACCCAGGCTGGGCTCCCAGAAAGAATGCCACCATCTCGGCTCTTAGGAACGGAAGAGAGTAGGCAGGTGGCCTCCACCCGAGGGCGAGCAGGGGTTAGGAAGATGGGGGGGGGGGCACAGCAAATTCTGGGGTCTGCAGAGTCATCGGGAAGACGTGACAATCCATACTCAGGGACCAGAGAGGACCAACCTTGAATGTCAAACTGATGATGGACCTGTTCCGTGGAAGGTTAGAAACAGGATGTGACAAGAAAAGAGTTAAGAATGAGGAAAAACCATGTGGCCATGGTGTAGTCCAGGAAAGGGTTGGGGAAGGAGATTTCTAGATTCAATCCTTGCACTCTAAAATAAAAACTATCTTCTGGAGCCACTGAGTTAAAGGAGACCAAGGTCCCACTCCTGGGTGTTCGGAACGCTGGGAAAGCTCTGGAAGCCGCAAAGCCCCTAGTAGAGCCACCCTTTCTTTCATCTGCAAGACAAGGCATCGCTCCCCAAGTCCCAAGTTGTGTGGCCGTGGCCGCGGTGGCCGCCCAGGTGAAGAGCTTTCCAAGACAGGCAAGGCGGGCACGCAGGTGTGTGCCAACACGCAAACTCACACACTCGTGCGGGAGCCTAGGTGGTGTGTGTCGTCTGCTATCAATTGAGACAACAAAGAGACGTTGTGAAATGCAGCCAGCAGATGGGAGCGCACTGAAATGCCAGCCAGAAGACATAGCCCACGTCAGAAAAGCAAAACTCTAGTCTAGCAAAATCCTTGCCTCCTTCCTCCCTCCTCGGAGAAAAAAATCCCGTGGAGGGCCCTGGAACTTTGGCAATCCAAAATGAGTTATTTATTCAGGACCACCGCGCCATCGTGCATGTTAAGTACAAAAAGGAAAAATGCTTTCGGATTTGGAAATGGGGTTGCAGCCACAGAAGGTGCCTGAACATGCATAAATTCGGTTGCTGCGTGAACAGATGGAAACTTGAAGTTTAAAAAATAAAAAAATAAAAAAATAAAAAACTTTAGCATTCATCTGCCAGACCGCTGCCAGGCTGGAGAAGGCGGAGTCTGTCACTTGGCTCGGAGGGTCTCGGTCTTCCAATCTGTGGGATGGGGGTAAGAAATTGTGCTGAGTTCAAGGGTCAGGCTAAGGGGAATTGGACTCCTGACTCCGCCGTTTACTAGCTGGGGGAGCAGGGGATTGTGGCTTAACTTCTCTGCATCCCAGCTCCTCATCTGAACAAGGGAGTAATGAGGACGACCTCCCAGGACTGCTGTGAGAATTGAAGCAAGTCGTGTGCAGAGCGTACATCTGCTCTGAGGCAGAGTGAGGACCCAGTGAATGGGAGCGCCTCCCGGCAGGTGCGGCAGACCTTACCTGCCAGGTAAAATCCCAGGTAGCCTTGGAGGGCAGCGGAAGCACCAGGAAAGTCCCCATGGTTAGACCCCCAGAGAGGCTGGGGAGATGGAGAAGAAATGGAATCTCCTCCTGCCAGCATCCCCTTTCCAGAAGACTCCCAGGCTCTGGGCAAGCTCTCAGTAAACCAGGATCTGCAAAGACTATGCCATGTGTGGACAGGCTCGGTAAGACCTTGGAAAGAAGGAGTACAATTCAGATGGAAGGTTCTGGATCCATTGCCCAGAGATTTTCATTCAGGAAATAATTCAGGCCTGAGTTCACCCCAAAGCAGGAGGCCCCCTGTGGTGGCTTGATTGCAAAGGTGGCCACATTTCCTCACCCCTCCCTGCCTGCAGGCCCCTTGTCCCGTGACCCACCGAGTGGTGAAGTTTCTTAGACCAGCCTGCCCTTGTGACTTTGGCCAAAAGCATGCCATGGAAGTGACAGTGTGCCCATCGAGGCCAGATTCCTGCTCTCTTTTGTTCCACTGTCTTCCCTGGGCCAGCAATGCTGGGCTAACTGGCTGGAGGAGACTCGTGGAACGGGCCAAGTTGCCCCGGGGTCCTAGCTGAGGGCCCGGATATGGAAGAGGGTCAAAGGTGAAGGTCAATAAAGTCACTCCACTAACCTGCAAGTGACCAGAGGTGATGGAGTGAGCCCTGGCAAGCCCAGCTCAGGCCAGCAGAACCACCTGGCCAGTCCACTGGGTAAGGGCCAACACCCATGCTCAGAATCGCATGCCAGGGATGTCTGGTGGGTGCTCGGTACCCAGTGGTTTTGTGGCAACAGTCACTGACCTGCCCCTTGCAGGGACTTCACACTTCAAACCAACCTCCTTGCTCTGCGGAGAGTGGGAAGAGGGGGAGCGGGGCGTTCTCAGTACAAATCCAGAACTGCGATTCAAAATTCAGAAACTCAATTCAGAGGCAAGGAGCTCCCTGTCCCACACAGACCGTGCTGCCAGCCCTGCAGCAAAGGGCCACGTCACCAGCATCTGAAAGCCCCTTCGTGGCACAGCTGGTTTCCCTGAGGAATGGTGGAAATGCTGGCCAGTCTCAGCACAGGTCTGCGGAGAGTCCCTGGTCCTCAGCCGCCAGCCCAGCACCACAGAGAGGGCAGCCCCAGCCCATTGGGCACCCACAGGCAAAGGGAAACCGGAGGGTCTGGCTCCAGTGGTGGCTGCAGACTCTGGAGCCGGGCAGGAGGGCTGGCACCTGCAGAGCCCCCCTCCCACATCCTGCTGATGCTCTCCAGGGAGACCCTCCCACCCCCCGCCCCCATGTGGCCTCCGTGGCGGCACACGTCTGGACACTTCTAGCTCTGGGCCCCAACAGGACCCCGGCTGACGTTAAAGAAACACTCAATGACCCTCGTTAAAGATGGTAAGACAGACTTTATTCAGGACCACGGAGGTGGGCGCAGGGAGCGCGGCCACGGGGTCTTGTGGTGAGGGAGAGAGATCGGGCTGGACTCCGAACATGGCACGGGCGAGTGGGAGCGCACAGCCAAGGAGCAGGTCAGCGAATGAGCAGTCACTAAGAGGAAGCCTCGGGGCTGGGGGATTCCGGCTAAACCTACCCAACAGGATTCTTTCTGGAAGACACGCCAGTGTGATGAGACATTACCTGGGGGGTATGGGAGGATGAGGACCTGATCAGATAGTGAGGGTGGGGGCTTCTTGCCAAAACTGGGTTTTACAAGGAGATGCACAGGTGGGCCTAGAAGTTTCAGAAGCCTGATGTGTGGCCAAGCAAAGAATCTTTGTGGCCATGGCCCATCAGGGGATGAGGCATTGTGCCCATAAGCGTGGCCGAGGTGGGCAGCACCGTGGGCTCTGTGAACCCCTAGTCCTGCACAGATCCTCCAGACCAGGCCTTCAGGTCCATCTGAAGCCTGAGCTGGTCAGGGGTGTGGTCCCAGGGGAGAGATTCCCAGCACAGAAAGAAGAGGTGATCTCCTCCTCCCACTCCACTCTGCTTTCAAAACTGCCCATTGGTTGTCTTATCTGAAAACATTTCCTGAAGAATCTTGCCTTCAGTTTCATTTATTGTGAGTGTTACTTTCCTTTTGCTACATTGAATTTGCACACCTCTGCAATTCACAGAGTCTCAGTCTTTAGAATCACTCCTAGAAGGTGCCTTCTCAGGGGCAGTGACCTCTGTCTGGGATGCCTTTCCCCTAGTTTTCCATCCAGCAAACGCCTACTCATCCTTCACACCTGGGGCTGACACCTCTTCCATGAAGTCTTCCATGGTTTCCCAGGGCAGAGCTAACGACACTATCTTCTGGGCTTTCTGGAATTTGAGCTGTGTGTCTCCACGGGGGCTGACCATAGGTCAGAAAACTATGGCTCACAGGCCAGAACCAGCCTGTCCCTCATTTTGGTAAATACAGTTTTATTAGAACACCCCATGCCCATTTGTTTACATGTGTCTCTGGCTGCTTTCCTGCTCCACCAGGGACAGAGACTATATGGCCCTCAAAGCCAAAATATTTCCTATCTGGTCCTTTAGAGAAAAAGTTTGCTGACCCCTGCCCCAGACAAGGACAAGAGCTAGGACAAGGACAAGGCCTGCTTGTCTCGGTCCCAAAGCCCTGGCCTAGAGCCTGGCCTGCAGAAGTCACTCAGTGCAAGTCCGCTGAATTAACGAATATGTGAGTGAATGAATGAGCAAATGGAGAGGTTATGGATGTATCACAAATCAAGCCTGTGTTTGCAATGTCATGCATGCTTCCCTGGACCAGGTTCCCAGAGGGCCCAATGGAACTTTCCACAGACCCCACAGTTCAACACACGCTACTAAGAGAAAGAGCTCTAGGTTTCGGGAGGTGTGGGCCTCCACGATGTGTTGGATATTGCCCTGGCAATTGTAGGAGCAACGGCCGCAGACGGGTGTGGCTGCTGGCACCTGCCGCCACGGCCCCCTGCATCTCGTGCTCTCTGCCCTAGGGCCCTCTGCTTCTGTGCCCTGCAGTGCCCAGGAAAACTCTCAGCCTTTCTGGCGCATGCCCGCCTCGGAAGCGCAGGGGAGTTACCAGCCCCAGGAACTCCTGGTGAAGGGGGGATGCGGGCCCGCGGGTAAATTCTTCCCTCCTCTTGTGTCTCAGGTGGGCGATTCTGACACATGTTCCACACACGGCTTGAGAGGGTCCCCAGGAGAAGAGCGTGCCAGTTGTACCCTGTAGTTATACCTTTCTCTGTGGGCCAGTCCCGCGCTGTAGCAGCACGTCCCCAGAATAAACCACCTGCACACAAGCCATCGGTCTGGGCCACCGGGTTAAACAGCCCCGCCCCTGCTGCGGTGGGACAGATGATCACCTCCTCAGGGCTCGTAAGGCCTCGTAAGGCCCCGTAAGGCCCCACAGGGGACCTACGGTGCGTCCATTTGCAACTACAAAATACCACTTGCTCCGTGGCTTCAAACGACAGGAATTTATTCTCTCGCAGTTTTGAAGGCCGGAAGTCCAAAGTCACGGTGTCTGCAGGGCAGCCCTCCCTCCGAAGGCCGTAAAGGACCCCTCCTCGCATCATCCAGCTTCTGCGGGCTGGCCCGCTGCTGCCTGGCTCCTGGCCGCGTGACCCCAGGCTCTGCCTGTCTTCAGTGGCCTTCCCTTTCTCCTACAACCCCAGTCACTAGATTTCGATGTGTCGACTCCGAAGAGAGAGGCTCCACTTCTCCGGCTAACGCACGGAGGGGCTTTCAGGACCATCCTCCAGCGGCCAGGCGCCGATGCCCTGGAACTTGGCTTCGGTGTCCCTCGAGGAACTTAATTTGTCAGCAACTAATGAGATTGTTCATAAACTTTTTCACATCTCCCCGGCTGCACAGTGAGAGCCCAGGCCGTAGGCACGAGGCCTTCCGGAGCTCGGAAACCTCCACGCCAGGAGCCAAGAACTTTGAGTAAACCACTTCCGAAGAGCAAGTGACCTAACCTGCCCTTGAGCCCTCCCCAACCCTGCACTTCCTTCACAGCCTTTCCCAATTTTCCTGGTCTCCAAAGAGAGGACCCTCACCCCAATAGGTGGAGAAGGCAAAGCCAGGGGCCCCGAGACTCCCCACAGGGTTTCCTTGGGGGAAAGGGGAGGTGTCTCGTCCTCCCCTGATTCTCCTCCAGCTCGTCACCAGGAGTGTCTCATAGACAGTAGGAGCTTAACATGGACTTGCTGAATCACCGGAATGTGGCCTGCTGGTAGGTTTTCTAGGCTCTGCCTCAGGAGACGACGGGAGCTGGAGCTGCTGGCCACGCCAGGAAAGAGGCTCTGAGTCAGAGAAAAACGAGGCTTTTTTGTTTGATTGGATTTCTACTCCTGGCTCAGCCTGCAAACAGTAAACATCGAATGTCTCATCTCACAATTACGCTAAAAGGTAGATAAACCCCTGGAAGCTTTCATTTGGCGTTTTGGCTCTAATCACCCTTTATCGTCTCTCTCGCCCGGCTGTTCTGGGGCAGGCAGGAGAAGGCCGGGCAGGCCCCTGGCCATCTGCCCTCTCCGGCAGCGCCCCAGCTCTGGGCCGTGGAGCACCCCCGCACGAGGCACAGTAGCGGGGCTGCTCCCTTGGCCTCCTGGGCTCGAGCTCTGGCTGGACCCTGGCTTGCAGGACCCGTCAGGACCTTCGGCATCCTCAGTGCACTTGGCCCTGCAAAGGGGACACATGGTAAGCAGCTTCTCCTGGACCTCATCGTAAAAGGCCCAGCCCACATTAGCCAATAAAAGAGGAGACAGGAATCGAGGCTCCATCGGCACCGCAAGGGCCAGCGGCGTCCGGCTGTGGTGTTGTCCTGCCCTGGTGAGCGGCCTGGAATCCTCTGACCGGGACAGGACCCTCTCTGACGTCAGCCAGGCAGAGCATGGCTCTCAATGCATGGGCACAGAGCCAGATCTCCCCAGGCTCCCCCACTTCCCTGCTGTGGGGCCATGAGTAAGAGGATTGACTCTCTGAACCTCTGCTTCCTCCCTGGGATGTCCCTCCCCTCAGGGGCGGGAGGACCGAGCTTGGGCTCTGCAGGGCTCAGCACAGCGCCAGGCACATGCTGACAGCTCAGCCTGGAACGCTATTATTATCCTGGTTCCTCCACGCCCGTTTATCCGGGGTCTGAAGTTCCCATCAGGAGCTGGCAGCTCCCAGGCTCTGGGGCCTCCTCTTCCCCAACTAAAGAGCCCAGACTCTGAGCTAGGGCCCTTTCCTTCTAGCCGAAGCCCCCAGGGGAATACTACCACTCTAGCCCCCCTCGGACAGCCCCACCAACACGCACGAGCACACGCAGGCACAGGCATCGTCGCACACGCCCACCTGCTCGTGCACACGTACATGTCCACATATACATGTGTGCCCTCGTGCTCACACACACGCGCTCACGCATGCACACTCAGACACACGTGTCCGTGTGTATGTTTGCACACGTTTACACACTCAGACGCACAGGGGCTTGCACATATGCAGGCTCGCATCCCCACGCTCATGCTCTCACACGTGCGTGCATGCTTTCACCACACACTCACACACATGCTCACGCACGAGCACACACATGCACGCATGCTCTCACGTGTGGGTACACACTATCACATGTGTACATAGACATGCATGTGCATTCATGCTCACATGCACACATGCAAACACGCATACACTCAGATACTCACAGCTCACCCCCTTACTCTCCTCTCCGCTCAGAACCCAGGAGCTGTCTTTTCAGCCCAGTAAATCCACTTTTACAGCCCCAGATGGAGGGGGTGGACACGGTCCCGGTGACACCTTTACGCCACGTCGCAGCCCTGGAGCCAGGTTTTATGACTGAGCTCTAGACCTCTGCAGCGGAGGCCAGAGCTGGCCAAGCAGTCAAGCGCAGCAACAGAGGGACAAGCGGGGCCGTGACGGAGGAGACAGAGCACGGGAGAGCGAGGGCTTGGGGCCCTGCGCAGCCCATAACTCAGGCCCCCCAGCACTAGGCAATCAGGAGTGTCAGCCACATGCTTTTCTATCCCTCATCTAAAACCACCACTTAGTCTTCCAATATCTGGGCTCAATTTCCTCTCAAACTGATGGAAGTTCCATCCGATAATATACAGATTTGGTTCTCCATGTGTGCTCTCCGAAAGCACAGAAGGACCCACGGCCCCTGGCTTTCTCCATCTCAAGGGCTATCGCCCTCTTCACCCTGCCTTTCTTGTTTTAACCACTTTTTAATACATCGTGATACTTCTGTTTCTTCTAGCTCCCTCCAGAAGTCCTGGATTTGCTCAGAAGATGGATGGAAGCAAGAAGCCTCTGTCCCCATTTCTGAAGGGAGCCAGGGGTTCCCTGTCCCCAGAAACCCTGATTTTGTGGCCAAGAATGAGCTGTCAGAGCAAGGAAAGGTACAGGGTGTGGCTGCCATGCCTGTCCGCAGGTGTGGGCTCTGGGGAGGACGGGGGTCTCCTGGAGGCCTCTCCCGGAGGTGGGGAGCAGTGCATCCAAGGACCAGAGGAGAACTAATATGGACGACGAAGGCCTTGGCAAGGCACGGAGAGTGCCTTGGAGTGCCTTGGCACAGAGTAGCTGGAGAGCTACTCCGTTGCGTTAAGCATTACCCTCTTGACTCTACTAAAAAAAAAAAAAAAAAAAAAAAAAAATTTATTTATTTGAGAGAGGGAGAGAGCAAGGGGAAAGAAGAGAGAGAATCTCCAGCAGACTCCCCGCTGAGTGAGAAACCTGACACAGGGCTCGATCCCAGGACCCTGAGATCATGACCTGAGCTGAAATCAAGAACTGGACGCTCCACCAACGGAGCCACCCAGGTGTCCCTCTTGACTCTACTTACTAAAGTTCCAGGGGAAGGCAGAGGCGCAAAGTCCCGGCACTTCGCTGGGGCTGAGCACAGCAGCAACTAAAAGCAGGGTGGTGGGTGGATCCCCGGGCAGTGCAAGAGCAGGAGCGCGGGAATTGCACTGGCCACGGCTCAGCCTCCAGGACAGGGAGTGTCCACCCCAGTCCCTCACTGGAGAGATGAGGAAACTGAAACAGGGCCAGAGTGGACAGCCACAGGGAGAGGATTCCCCCCGCCCCAGGCCTTGCCAGCAGCCTGTCTCCAGGGCAACACACCATCCACAGAGCTGTAGGACCAAGGAGGTGCTTCCGCTGGAAGACTTTCCGACTGGCCCACAGGCCCTGCGGCCGCCCTGCGGCCGCCCTGTCCACAACTGGCCCTCCGTTCTTCTAGACCAGGGGGCGCAGACAAGCGGTGCCGACCCAGGTCTAGCCCATGAGGGGGTGGTCTTTGTCCTTTGTATTGCATATTTAATTATTAGAATTAGTTTCCAACTTTTTAGGATTGTGTTTTCTCCCCCCTCAACCCACACACACACAGACTCTCCGCTCCTAGGATGTGACTTTCTTCTGGTGGGAAGAGCCCATCGTGGTCTCGTGCATGATTCTAAGCTCCAAGAACAGAGGCCTCGTGTACTTCATCCACCCTGCCCCCACAGGCCCGCCGCAAGGCTCCCCAATGCCTACAGGCACCCCAGCCTCATGACCTCATATGGCTCGAGAAGAGGCCAGCCGCTCTGGGGCTGGCACCCCTGTCAGTCTATTCTGGAAGTGACACAGTGCCCAGCTCCTCACGGCCAGCCCTGGGGACCATCTGTAGCTTACAGGCCCTACTCTCCTGCCCGGGAGGCCAGAGCCCAGCAAAGGAGGGGCAGGCCTTGGGGCGATGGTCATGGGCAATCTCTGCCCCTTCTTTCCCTCCCTCTCCACACTCCAGATCTTCCCTATGGGCGTGTACGTGCACACGCACTTGAGCAAGCGTGCACACACGCACCATGCACTTTCTGCCGCTTCCCCTGACCCAGCCCGCTGCCTGGAGCGCGGTTCCATCGCATCTTACACCTGCTTCCCCGCAGCCTCTCTCCCAGGAGGCCCGCAAGGCCTCCCCACTCCCTCCTCCTCTGCTAACACGATGGCAGCCTTGCAGGATGGAGGCCTTGTTTTCTCAGTTCATCTCCCAACAGCACACAAAGCAGACGCTTTGATGACCCCCATTGACCAGGGCCTCCAAGGGATGCACACCTGGACCAAGCTCACATGGGTGGCAGGTGACCGGGCCAGGCTTTGAACTCCGCACTGAGCTGAGCGCAAGCTCCCCGGAGCTGCACCACACAGCCTCCTCCCAACGGTGTGCCTCCCTTCCCCTGGGGCTCCTGTCTCTGCACGTGGGCCTGCTCTGCCTCAGCTGATGGGATGTGGCCATGAGCACCGCTGGTAGGACCCTCCGAGCCCTTCTGCGGCCAAGACCTTGCCCAGGGGCTTGCCCCGTGTCATCAACCTTGGACCTCACCAGTGTTTGAGGATGGAGACATCGCCATCCTACTTGGCCCAGCTGTGGGGAAAGGGCGTGGCCCATACGGTCTGATGAGCGGGCACACCTGGGGAGCCCCCTACCCCAGACACCCAGACACACCCCTGGCCTGCACACGGTCTCTCTTCCGTGCTAAGTGGCACTGCCTTCCCCTCCTTCACTGGTGCTGGGCCTTGGGAACGGGGATGCCCCCACTACGTACCCCAACGTCCAAGCTGGACACACATCTCAGCTTTTGGGCCAACCAGCCCTGTGGACAGCTTCTGACACTGCAGGACAGAACAGTCACAGGGCAACAATCGAACCGCGAGGAGCCGGAGCTTCTCCGAGAGGCGCACTGGGGAAAGTCAGCCAGAGGGTCGCCCTGCCGGTTAGAAGCACTTCTGTGCCTGGAACCCCGGGCCGTCCTTCCAGGCCTGGACCTGTGGCTCCTCAGAGAGACTTCGTGCCTCCTGAAGAATGCTTTTGAGAGGGGTGATGCCATATATTCTTGTCATCATATGTGTATATATATTTACCCCAATCAAAATTCCTGGGGGAGAATGTTACTCTTTCCTTTGAATGGAACATCTAGGTTAGAAAGATCTCAGACTCCAGGGCCCTCACAGAGGCTAGTCAAGCTCTGTAGATGTTGGCTGCAGGGCGCCGTAGTGTCGACACGAGGGAGGGGGGAGGTCTGTCTACTTGACGAAAGTCTGCGATGACACAGCCGGTGTTAGCAGTGTCCCTAGAAGAAGGGCTCAGGCCTCTTATGGTGACATCACTAGAGAAACAGGCACATATCACCAGCACGTAATTTTCGAGAAATGTGCCCACTGTCATGGATGCTCCTCAAAGAACGGTTACGGAAAAATGGAGTCTCAGACACTGGGAGACGAGAGGAGGCACTCAGCAGCTGGGCCACACACCTGTGGGAACCGCCAGGACACAGGGGGGCCGTGCAGTCTGTGTGCCACCTGGTTGTGACCCCTAAGGCAGGCTTGACAGCCCAGGGACCTTGGCCAGACTCTCAAGTCAAGACTTTCTAGCCTGCCCCCTGTCCCCACTCAGGGCTCACCAGCTTGGTCAGCGGGTCCCCAGGGCGCGCCATCCTGCTTTCATGAGTTAACTGATGAATGCAAGAGCTACTCGGTAGACACTTTCCACGTGCTGCAGCTGGAGAGGAGAAAGTTCCAAAGCAGGAGAGAGAAGAGAGCAAGTGACTATACAGTGGTCTGTGCAAAGGGCTTGGGGGGGATTCGGCTTTGGCTGTGGTGGTCGGGAAGAGCCTCTTCCATGCCCCGCTGCCTCTTGGAAAATGGCATTTGGGTTTGGTAGGACTTTGACAGGTGGAGGCAGAGTTTGCCAGAGAGGAAGACAGCCCAGAGAGGGGAGCCAGCACCGGGGAGGATTCTGAGATGGGAAAGCCTGCGCAGGGCCGCAGGGCCGCATCTAAGGTGTCGTCGGCAGAAGCCAGGCTCTCCTGCCCCGGCTGTCAGCTAGGAGGCTCTCTGGGGTCGGGGTCTGCTTCTATCCCCTGCACGGGGCCCCCCTTCTCCCCTCCCTGGTCTACCAGGGACTCCTGCCACCAGGGCTGGCCACAACAGTGGCTCCTGCTGAGTGCTCCCCTGAGCTCCTCCCCAACTCTCCCTCCTTTGCCCTCAGACAGCCCAGCCAGGTGGCTACTGTTGAGACGCCTACTTTAGAGATGGGAAACTGAGGCTCAGGCAGACCAAGAAGCCTGCCCCATCACATAGGATGCAGAGCGTGTGACGTGGTTTTGGAACATCGGTGAGATTCGGTGGAGTGGAGTCTGGAGCCAACGACCAAGAAAGAATTCTCGAGACGTCTTTGATACAAGATGGTGGTTTATTAAAGCACGGGTACAGGACCCATGGGCAGGAAGAGCTGCTGCCACGGGGTGTGAGGGGTGGCTGATTATATACTATGGGGTTGGGGGAGGGAAGGAAAAAGAGAGGTTTCAAGAAAGTACTTTAATACTTAAAGAAGACTCACAGGATAGCTGACGCCTTGCGGTTGTCAAGATTGTTTCCCCCTCTGGTAAGGCATTCACGTGAAATAGTCGGGAACTTCCTGGAGGAACATTACACTCTGCCCGCTTCCAGTATCTGTCTATGGGCTGCAGGTTATAAAGAACTTCAATTGTATTTACATTCCCTTCTGGAAGCTAGGTTACTGCTAGCTTTGTTCTTGTAAACTGCTAAGACATTTGTAAACTGAGGGAGACTCAAGTCTTGCAGGACTGTGGTCTCTATAAGTTAACTATTTCTTTGTCCTTTAGGGCAGCCAGGAGTGCCTGAGGGATGTCACCTACATCACATGGTGGGGGGTGGGCGCATTACGGGGTATCAGTTTCTGCTTCGTCCTCAGCCAGCCTTCTGCTCCCTCATCATCCTGGAGCTCACGAGGATTTCTCGAGCCTCCCTCCAAGACTGTCTCTGTCCTACCTCCTGCTCCTTCCCCTCCCTGCCCAGAACCCCTTTGCTGGCACAGGCAGCCTGGCACCACTCAGGGCCTGAATAGCTCCAGCCTGCAGAAACGGAGCGAACTGATGGCCGCGTGCATCACTTTTATGACGTTCATAAGAGAGTCATAATTAATTTCCCAAATGCACGCGAGACTCAGGGGATAGATGGGGTGCTGTTCACAGATTGCACGATCCTGTGATGGTTTTAGGCAAATGAGGAAAGAGTATTATTTGCTTTTCTAACTGTTGCCTGGTGCATTTTGGTCTTGATGATGGCATTTCCAAAGCAGTTTCAGAAACAGATTATAGAACTAACATATTTAATCTTTAGCAAAAACCCGAGATGTAAGGAAAATTGTGATGTCTGGCGTTTTTATTTTGTGTCTTTTGTTTCTTTTTCTAGGACGATGTTTTCTAGAGTTAGGGCAAAATGTAGCACAAAGTAAAGCAACAATGGCGCTTCCTATGTAAACAGCTACTTTATCTCCAATTACTCAAGCTCAGGCTGAGGGCTCCCCCCACCCCAACCTCAAGAGAGCAGGAAAGGGAGTCAAGAGGGCAGAAGCAGGAGTGCAGCCACCACCCACCCACGAGGAGGATTTGAGGCCCTGGGAGAAGCCCCTACCCCCACCCCCCACTCTCCCCAACCCCACCCCCATGCCCCACCCCCCCCACCCCCCCACCGCCCCGTTTGGGATTCCACTGTTAAGAAATGCATTTCGCAAGTGATGCTCTGCCCTCCAGGGACATTGATCACTTCCGGGTGAAACAGACTGGAACTTAAAGGAGCGAAGAAGGAAGGTGTGACACCAATAAGAAATAAATATTTGATTTGCCCCAGGTTGGTGGCACACAGCTCCTAAAACTTTTGGGATCTCCTGAATGGTGACAGTGTCTTTTGTATGCTAATGAGATGACTGGTGGCTGGGGGCCCCTAGATGGCTTCAGGATGGGGGCTGGTCAAGAAAGACCAAGGCAGGATTAGAGAGTTGGAAATTTCAGCCCCTTCAACCCCCATACCTCCCAGGCAGGAAGCAGGGCGGGGGGGGGCTAGAAATTAATTTAATCACCAATGGCCAGTGATTTACTCAATCTTGTCTATATAATGGAACCTCCACTAGAAAAACAAAAACAAAAACAAAAAACCTAAACGAAGGGGTTCAGAAAGCACCCACACGCTGTCAGGGTCACATGCTCTGAGTGGACGGGTGCTCTGTGCCCCTCCCCCACAACTTGTCCCCTGTCTCTCTTCCAGTTAGCTCTTCCTGGGTTGCACCCTTTATAATAAACCATGGACAGTAAGTAAAGCACTTCCTTGAGTTCCGTGAGCCAGTCAAGCAAATTTTCAAACCCCAGCATTCAAAGCAATTCCCAGCCAGCTGGTCAGAAATACAGGTGGCCCAGGATTTGTGATGGCTTCTGAAGGGAGCACAGCCCCGTGGGACTGAGCCCCTACCCCGTCGGGTCTACGCCAACTCCAGGTAGCGAGTGTGAGACCTGAATGGGATCGTAGGGCCCTTAATTAGTATCCGGAGAGATGGGGGACTGGCTGGTGTGGGAGCAAAAACATCCCCCCACAGTTGGTGTCAGAGGGCTGGTTGTAAAAAACGGTGCATAGAGGGATAAAGAAATCCAGAGCACAGCCTGACATGACGCACAGGGGACATGGTGGTAGCCGCGGAGGAAGGGGGGCAGGCAAGGTGGCTCCACAGGCATTAGGAAGACAGGCGTGGTGCTCCGGGAGGACTGACCGTGGGAGAGGGGGATGTGAGAGATCGGTGGACGCTCCCGTATCCCCCCCTCGTCATTCACCATTTAGCTCACGCCAAGCTCTGTGTCTCCATCCCCGGGAGTCTCTGCTCGCAGGAGCCTGCTAGGCCAGTGCCCAGAGCAGAGCAGGGCCGAAGTGTCCGGGATCGAATGATCCCAGGAGCAGCCCTCATCCAGTAGCGCCCAGATGGTGGTGGACAAAGAGCCGGCTTCACGACCCCTCCATCAGGACCACTCGGACGCGTGTTCCACAGCATTTCCCAGAGCTGCCCAGAGACACGGAGCCCCAGTTACCCACCGCAGTAACCTGCTCACTGCCCTCTTTCCCTTCACTGGCTCACTTGTCTTCCCTAATTGCGCTTCCTGGATCCACTCCAAGGCCAACTCTGTGCACTGAGACTCTCCTCTCTGGGTCTGCTTCTGGGGAAGCCCAGCAGAAGAGAGCCTGTCCTGATGGCCCATCCCACCATGGCCGGGGAGGGAGTGCTCTGATTTGCCAGACCTGGGCCACAGGCCTGTCCTGGACCCAGATGGGGAGCTGGGTTCAGACCCACCTGAAACATATGGGCCGAGGGTAGGAGAGGGGAGTTCCCAGGGGAAAGCGGGGTGTGTTACCAGAAGAGAGAACGCCGTGGTGAGCAGGGAAAGCAGGTGGCTGCAGGGGCCTACAATGAGAGGGCAGGGTACAGACGGTCACAGAGCATTCCAGGGCACTCTGGAGGCTGAACAAAGTCGGAGGGTGCAGGGTACGAGAAAGAGCTAGCGGAGAGGGAACGCCACCCTCAGAAGTTACTCCGCCCTGGGGCTGGGGGACAAGGCCGCAGGAACTCCACCCCACCGTGCCGCAGAGCAGCTGGGCCCCACGCAAGCCTCCATCCTGGCACAGAGGCCAGTCGTGGGAGTTCGTCCACCCCCTCCTCCAGCTCGTGTGTTTCTGAAACCCAGGCCGGAATGAAGGAGCCAGTGGGGAATGAGCTCCCCGAGAGCTGGGGCGTGGGCCCTACATGCGGCAAGCTCTCCGAGATGTCACTGATTATGTAACTGGGCTCTGCCTGCTGCCAGGAGCCCCGGGGGGAAGCCTTTCCCAAAGTTTGTGCCTCCGAGCTCCTGGGTCTGCAGAATGTTCCTGCACATGCCCAGGGTGGGTGGAAGGGGGTGGTGTGATTCTGCCATCAAGAAAACGTGGGAAAGGGTGGATTAAATGAAATCAAACGGGTATCTACCAGAGGACTCCTCAGGGCCTTCACTGTGTGGTGTATATAGGACTCTGCAGGGAGAGCCAGCTCACGCAGTGTTTCCCAAACTAGATGACCTCGGAACACCTCTCAGAGCACGTGTCAGGACCAGGTTTCAAGGAAAGCCCCTTCGGAAAATGCTGAGCCAGCAGGGCCACCTTTCATTCCCCAGAGGCCTAGCCCTAGAATGTATTCCAGACACTCTGCCCAACAGCCCCAGGCCCTGGCTGCTCCCCCACACTTACCTATCACCTCCCACCCCCCAATCTGATATAAGTACGAAGCAGGCTAAGCCGTCAGAGTCAAATGCGGTTTGCTAAGCCACTTCAACTGCGTAGACACGGCGGAGCCCGTGAGGGTGGGTGTGCGGCGAGTCCTCGGACTTTCCCGTTACCGTGTCAATAATGAAAAGACTTGAGTGCCTGAGAGCAGGTCCGTAGAACCCAGGATGCACATTAATGCCCACAGTTGTCAGCAGTGCGCATCTCGTGTCCGTAACTGGATGAGACACCTTATTATAAAAACTGCAGTGGAACCTTCATTGCCTCCTTTCTATTCCCACGATTATAAGATCCGTTTTAAGGCATTTTTCCCCTTTCTTTTTGCATTTCGGCGTGCAGCACCTGGTTTCATGCCTCACCTCATCTCTGACAAGACACTCTCCTCACGTAATCGTTCTTCCAGGAGCGTGCTGGGTTTTACGGCCTCTACGGTAGGGACATTTCGGGACAATTAAGTGCCAGGGACATATGCCTCCTTGTCCAGTGGCTCCACCATAAACAGCCTGTAACCATCACCCCGACACCCCCGAGACACTGCTAAACACTGACTGTATAGCCTCATGGCGTTTTGTCTGGATGAGGGCACTTCTCGCGTCCTCATGAGAGCAAGACGATACATAGGTGCCCCTCGATGCAGTTTTCTCCACGCAAACCCACTGGGCAGTGTTTGAATATCCCGCTTGGGCTCCCCAGTTCGTAGTGCAGGACTAGAGGCTGGTTTGCCTCCTATGAGTCCGACAAAAAAGCCTGAGTGTGGTCCCTTCGGAACCCAAGAGCTGGCCACCCCCTGGCTTGCAAATAAGGAGAGGATTTACCAGCCCGCCGCAGGTTTCCAGCCACCCCCCCCCCCCAATCACACTCACAAGAAGGTTCACCTCATGTGCAAAACTCTTCCGCATCCAGTATTTAACTTCATCCGCATCCCAGGGTCTGGGAGGTGGACAAGACAAGCGCATTATTTCCCTGGGGGATGGGAGAAAACCTTGACTGTAAGAGGAGCGGCCCCTGGCTCAAGGACATCAGAGTGTTAGCGGCAGGATGAGAACCAGGTTGGTCTGGGGACACCGGGCAGCGCTTCTCCCCTTCCTCAAATATCTTTGCTGGAAACTCAAGCTGGGCTCTGAGACGCGTGAGCTGGAGTGTGGCCGGTAGGAGCTCTGCTTCTGCCAGCAGTGAGGAGTCCAGCCTGGAGGCGGCCACACCCTGCCCTTGAGCCTGTTCCCATCTCTCTGCTTTCTGGTTGCTTGCAGACAGTACGAGTATGTTCTCTCTCTCTGTCTCCTACAATGTCACTTCCATTACCCCAGCTTTCCCATCTGACGGTCCCTCTTATCATCTCCCAGCCTCTGCTTGGGAGCTGAGTGGTGACAGCCTAGCCTGGTCCAGTCTGAGGACATCCAATGGTGAGCACCAAGTAGCCGAAACCCAGTTGCCGAGGAGGAGTCTATCTACCCAAACGGCCTTTCCTGTCCAGCTCAATGCCACTTCCAGAGAGTTCCTATGATACCCCCACAGGCGCAGCAGATGTCTCCTGCCACAGCCCTTTCTGCCCCACAGGCCCCCCCGCTGCCCACTGCCCCCTCTGCTCTGGGAGCTCAGTGTGGTCAGGCTATGTGTTCCTTGCCTCTCACGGTGCTGGGCACATGTGGCGAGCACCTTTGCTGGGTGAGAACTGCAGGCTGGACAGCACAAGGCCCTGGTTTCACTCCTCCCCCCACCCCTGGGGACTGTGTTGAGGGGGAGGGCACAGGGGCAGATGGCCCTTACAACCAGGCCAGGCCTCCCCAGCCCCCAGATAGGCACCGTCCAAGACACAGTCCCACTGGTGGCAGCTTTCTTCCAGGAAATGTTGCCCTTCCCATCATTCCAGGCTGTGCTGAGAGTGGTGGGTGGCTCTGAGGCCGGGGCTTGGCGACAGGGCTCCCATGGGGTTCTGCCAGTCCCTCAGTGGGTTTGTCTCACCCCCATCCCTCTCTCCAGAGAGGAAAGATGTCCCGTGGGGACAGCCAGATACGTCCTGGCGAGCAGCTGAGATAGAGGCAGCCAACTGCAGGATCAAATGTCTGAAAGCACAAGGCTTCAAGGATCCCGGGGGCGCCAGGGACATGCCCCTCCCCCTTCCCCTGGTCCCGCAGGTGTCCAGCTGAGGAGGGTGGCTGAGCATGCGCACAGGACAGCAGGCTTCCACTCACGTGCAGGCTGGCTGGTAGCCCCTCACACCGGGAGGGCCTCCGAGTACACAGCCACAGACTTCGACCCGTGGCCGAGAGCCACTGTCTTGTTTTCATCTACCCAGAGCTCGGCTGAGGTCCTGGTGAGGCCCCAGGTCTTAATTCTTCAGACTGAGCACAGAAAAAAGAATGAGAAATACCTCATTAGTAATTTTCTGTGTTGACTATATGATGATAATATATATATAATATATTTTGACAACATTGAGTTAAAGAAATATATTATGAAAATTAATATCTCCTGTTTCCTTCTACTTTTTTTTTTTAACCTAGCTACCGGACAATTTTAAACCCCACGTTAGCAGTGTATTTCTATATGTCAGCACTGTGCTCACAGGCCCAGCTCGAATATGGGGAGAACAAGGCAGACAGCATGTTCTCCGTGGGTCCCACTGAGGAGTTTGGACTTTGGCAGCCGTAAGCCACCTGGGGAATCTGGGCACAGAGACTCTTACAGGTCTTGAGGATACAGCAGTCAAGAAGGAAGACATGGCTCCTCCCTGGTGTGGCTTATGTGCTTGTAGGGAAGACAGACCGCAGACAACGAAATAAGTAAAGGAGCAAGACAATGTCAGATAAAGAATAAGCCTGAGTGATATGGAGCAGATTGACTGGGGAACCCTTTAGGAGGAATGGTCAGGGAGGGCTTCTCAAAGGAGGTGGCATTTAAGTTGGGACTAAATGAAGACCTGGAGCTGAGAAAGCAAAAAGCTAGGCAGAGGGAGCAGCATACCTCAGTGCCCGGCAGGAGCAGGGGTAAGCTGTGGGCATTTGGGAGCCAGAGCCCACTGACCAGATGGAAACAGGAGGAAGATCCCCTTGACCTCAGGCAGGGGTCTCGTGTCTCAAGAAGAGTGGCCGTCCAGGGACACTGGGTGATAACTTCTGTTGCCTGAAAATCAGGGTACCTGGACCGCTGTTCTCCTTCATCCACTTACTGGTTGTGACTTTGGACAAACCTTTCTTCCTGCCGCGTTCTCGTCTCTGAAATGGAGTTGGAACCCTTGCAAGGCTACCTCGCGAGAGTTCGCTCAGACCAAAGAAAGCAATGGTTGTGGGCGCTCCCATCACTCGGCCCCACTGAAGGGCCTTCCTCTAGGGTCTGGAAACGAGCGGGACTGCAATGCAGATTTGCGGTAAGAGCGTCAACAGCCTTCCAACAACAACGCCCACAGCCTGCGGAAGACCAGTGTGTGCAGGGTGGGGAGGGCATCTTGGAAGAAGGGGCCTTTGATCTGGGCCTACAGTCAAGCAGAATGGAGGGAGATAAGATGAGCAGAGGAGAGGAGGGCATGGCACCCGCGAGGGTTTGGAGGTAGGGAATGACGAACGCGTAGGAAAGACAGAGCACACGGCAGAGAGCAGCCTCAGGAAAACGCCAGGGGGGCAAATGGTACTCACCCAAACGCTGTGCTTGCCGGGAAACCACCCATGCCTCCGGGGCAGACCTTCCCCCATTACCCAGGACGACCCCAGACTGGCCCCAACGCCCTCCAAGACAGTGCCACAGCTTGCTGGTAGGAGCAGACAGCACCAAACATGTAGATAAGAAATGTATAATGAATAAACATTATTTAAAGGGACTGCGTAATGCCATGAATTTTTCAGTGGCAAAAACAGCCGAGAACTTATTAAAAAATGCATGAATTTCATATTTGATTATAAGTCAAGAGCAGCCAAAAAGAGAGAGGGAGAGAGTTTGGGGTTGTGGGGGGCGGTGGGGGGTGGCAAAAGACACCAGCAGCCTCGCAGACTGGAATTAATGAGGTTGTTCCTAACGGGGAAGGAGTGACATGGTGATTAGTTAATTACTATTCAGCCGCCTGTAATTAATGCACAACCGAAATTGGTGTACAATGAATTAAACTACCACATAAAGCTGCTACCCAAATTGAGCCTAGGACCTTGATTGCTGATTGAGGAGGGCTATTACCATGGCTGCAGCATTGTGATTTCAACAGTGGCTCCCTCCGACAGCACGTTGTGCGACTAGCAGGAGAGTTGAGCTGAAGAAATCTGCTGTTGTGCGACTAGCAGGAGAGTTGAGCTGAAGAAATCCACTGCCTGGGGCCAGGCGTCAGTCATCCTGATGCTCACGGGCAGCACGGGGCTCCCGCACGGGTGGCTCTGGCTGTGGTCCAGCATCCAGCCCGGGGCAGGCCCACAGAAGGTGCTCAAGGGCAGTGCAGGTGTTGAGGACCGGGGCGGAGGGATGGCGGGAAGGAAAGAGGGATGAGAGTGGAACAGGGATGCAGCTACCATCTGTTCTCTCCTCTCCAGGAGCATCCTTACCATCCCAGGCTCCAAGTCATCCTTACCCTTCCTGAGGGCAGGACACCCAGAGTGGGGGCGACTGCAACAGTCCAAGCTCCACACAGCAGCCACGGGGATCTTTCATAAAGTCAGGTCAAACTATGACCCCCAGCTTAAAACCCTACTGTGGGTTTCTATCATGGTAAGAATGAAATGTATTCTCCATAATATGACTTACGAGACCTGATGGGACCCAATCCCCGCTTCCTCACCACTTCGTCTCTCCCGTCCTCCTCATTCACATGGCCCAGCCATACTGATCTTTCCATGCCACAAAATCTCCAAGCTTAAGTCCACCTCAGGACCTTGACACGTGCTGTTCTATCTGCTTGGAACTTTCTTCCCAGACTTTTTCTCTCCATGCGGTCTCAGCTGAAATGTCATCTTCCCAGAAAGGTTTACTCTAACTTCTTTGCGTAAATGAGCCTTCCCACTACTACCATTATTCTCTGTCACATGAACCCTGATTATTTCCTTCATGGTACACCCTAGGAGGATCTGAATTATTTTCTTTAGGTATGCTGTCCCTTGTTCATACTGTTCCCCCATTAGATCATAACCCCACAAGGGCAGGAGTTATCTGTTCTCTCCCATGTACACCCGTGGCCCCATGACTAGTGTCCAGTGGGGAACAGCAGCAGGGAGACCCAACACAAAGGCCACATAGAGGCCCCTACAAACGATGGGCTTCCCGGCTCAGGAGACACCAGAGGTAACTCAGACTGGGACTGCCCATTGTCCCCACCCCCAGTGGCTCTGAAGAAGTGGGCTGAGATTGCAGCTAGAGGGACCCCACAGACAGACATGATTGTGGGAGTTGGAGACTGGTGAAGCAGCCAACCCACATAGAAGGTTCACGAACCAGATGGTCTCCTCTGGAGCCCACCCCCCATGCCCAGAGCTCCACAGGGCCTCCCTCCCCATAGACGGGGCCTTGGGAGAGTCGAGGTATCCACCTGCCACGTCTCAGGGGGGCTCCCTTGGCCTAAGCCAAATGCCCTGGAGACTGTGAGGTCCCTGGGGACAGGAATCACATCCTCCTCTCTGTGCCCCACTGAGAGCGGCCCACCACTGACACCCCCCACACACTATTCTGTCAGTCAGGGCCCTGTGGTTATAAGTAACAAGACCTGATTCAAACTGGTTTAGTTGACAAAAGGGAGGAGTTAGTGACTCACTGATGGAAAAGTCCAGGGGTGGCTTCGGGCATTGCTGGATCCAGGGCTCAGTGATCAGGACATTATCCCTTCTCATCTGTCGGCTTTGCCTTCCTCCTGGGAGACTAGCTCTCAACTAGCATCTCCCTAGGTGGGGCTTATTTGTTAAGATATTGTTTATTTATTTCACAGAGACAGAGCGAGCACGAGCAGGGGGAGGGGCACAGGGAGAAGCAGGCTCCCCGCTGAGCAGGGAGCCCGATGTGCGGCTCAATCCCAGGACCCGGAGATCATGACCCCAGCCGAAGGCAGGGGCACAACCAACTGAGCCACCCGGGCGCCCTCAGGCAGGAGTTCTCAAGAACCATTTTTATGCCAGTCTGGTGAAGCCTATGGACTCCTCGGAATAATATTTTTACATTTGTAACATATATATAATTAAAATGAATGGGTAAATAAAATATATAAATACATAAAGTCAAAATGTAAAATTTATTTTATAAAATAATGCATATATGCATGAAATAAAATAAAAACATTGGAAACCAATTATGCCGAACTACAGTCCTACGCATTCACCAAAGTGAAGAACCCCTGCCCTGGCAGGGGTCCCCAGCAGCTCCCCACCCACGTTCCCTGCAGCAGTACCCACTAACGCTCAGGACTGGTTCTCACTGGGCCAGCCTAGGCCACCTGACCACCTCTGGACCCATCACTGGCCAGGATGCTGATCGGCCGGGCGTTGGTCATGTGCCACATGACGTGAGCCTGGTTATGGGTTCAGGCTCCCCTGAAACACAGTGATTGGGAGGTAAGGAGGGAAGGGGAAGTGGACAGAAATGGCAGACGCCCAGTACCCTGGTGACAACTGGCCCCTCGGGCAGAAGCAGCAGGTGTGCTGTGGAGAGGCAGGAACGACCGAGCTCCTGAGTGACAAGCCCAGCGCCGCACACAGAGCACAGGGGACAGCTGTTTTGCATCTCCGTTTCCCCACCAAACAGTGATGACTTGGGCAGTCACTTAACCTTTCTGAGCCTCAGTTTCTCCAACTCCAAACTGGGGGAAGTGAGCGGCTCACAAGGTACAGAGACTGAGAATGAAGCTTAATAGAAACACGAAGTACTGAGTGAGTGCTCGGCTAACGTTCATGCCTTCTCCCCGTAAGTGTTTGCTGAGCACACAGCATGCATGCATCCCTGACGGGGGCACAGCTGAGTAAGACACGCTCTGCCCAGTCCAGCTCTGAGGTCAGCCTCTGCCCAGCTACCAGCCAGCCCCCTGTGGCTCTGCGGCACGGTAGTCTTTGGGAAGAAGGGAAGAGGCCCCGGTCAGGAACTGCTGAGGTGGGGGAGCCCTGGGCAGGGTGGGAGGTTCATGGGGGCTGCTCACAGAGTGGGGATGGTGGGCTCAGACCAGACCAGATATCACCTTGCCCCACCCCCAGGCCCGCTGCCCTCAGGGTGTCTTTCTCCCTGTGGGTTCCCCATCAGAAGGCAGAGCTACTTTCCAGAGCCCCAACCCCACCCTCAACCACAAAGGAAGAAAAGAAGTTCTACTCCCCAATCTGATGCTACATACGAAAGTCTGAGAACACTAGCTCAGCTCCCGACTCAGTGTTCAGGGAGACAAGCAAGATCCCAGAACACGTGGGAAGAGAGGCACAGAACGCAGTGGAACGTTCCCTCTGCTCAGGCTCTGGCATGATAGGAGAGAAGCCTTGTCTCCCCACTCCATCAGCCTTAAAGGAAAACAACCGCTAACTCCAAGCAGACATTTCATGAGAGGCCTTGGAAGAGTCTCTATGCCTCTGCAGGCCTCAACTCTCCCATCTGTAAAGTGGGGGCAAGAATCCCCACTTCCTGGAGTTGTCCTGCCATCACGCGGATGAAGGAAGAGCATTTCCCCGCCCGAGCGCTCTAGTAATTCACACCTACAATGGAACCAGCCCGGGGAGGGGGAGATCTTGGGGCCTGGTTCTTGGCACTGGGCAGAGCCCCCTGGGAAGTGTGCTCTGCCAACACCACCAGACCCAGCTCTGTCTGCCACCACCGGGGCTCTGCAGTTTCTTCCAGCTCTGACTCCTGGGAAATGGCCAGAGTCCATTTCAGACGAAACTGCAAGATTCCCCAAGACGGAGAAAATCAGATTTGTTCTCCATCTGACTTGCCCTCCTCTCCTTCCAAATGTTCTCTAGCTGGCTCTGATGCTCCATGGAGGGGCTGTCAGTCTTCACTGGTTCCTTCCACGAAGCAGCAGCTCCGGCTCCCACTCGGGCCCCAAGATGATCGAATGGGGAGGCACTGGGAGAACCTTCCTTCCTGACTCTGGAGGGGACCTAGAGGTCGTGTTCCTGTAGAACACAGGATGCCTCAGTCTGGGAGGTACTGGGAGGTTTTCCCACCTGGTTCCACTCTGTCACTAAACAGCTGTATGACCTTGGGCTGTCACATCCTTGGGTCTCAATTTCTTTGTCTAAAAATGGGTCCTCTCATTCTCATCCTGACCGCCCCCATGGAGCTCAGTAAACTGAGGTCAGACAAAGGGACAGTGGGTGCCACTTCAGGATGAGTGCTGGCCCCGCAGGGTACAGACTGTTTGCGGATGTCCCACTGCCTGGAAGAGAATGACCATGGACTGGAAGGCTCAGAGACCAGGCCAAGTGCTCTCGCCACTGCCTGCTGCCTACAGGAGGGAGTGGAAGGCAACCCCAGAGGAACACGCTGAACTCACGCGGTCGGTAGGAGAGGAGGACTAAACGGCAGGGCATTGGCCCCCCGCTCTGAAGAGCATGCAAGGAGCATGGAGCCTGGCAGACTGGGGCCAGCATCCCTAGCAGGACAGAGGCCTCTCTGGAAGCCCTCGATTTTTTGGATTTCCCAGGACAGTGGTTTGGAACAGCATTTTCTCGTCCCTCGAGGACCTGGTCACACTGACAGACCAATAGCCAAAACTGAGGCTGTGGGGGACTCCCAGGAGTTCTGCCTGGGGAATGGAGAGGGGGCTATCTGGCACGCCCCTGGGATCTCAGAGGAGAGCCCCAGGGACTCAGGGTGGGGCTGGGGAGAGCCACAGGGGTGCAGGGAGAGGCCATAAGACCATGTCTTTGACTAGAATTTTGGTTTTTCATTTTTTTTTAAAGATTTTATTTATTTATTCGACAGAGATAGAGACAGCCAGCGAGAGAGGGAACACAAGCAGGGGGAGTGGGAGAGGAAGAAGCAGGCTCATAGAAGAAGAGCCTGATGTGGGGCTCGATCCCAGATCGCCGGGATCACGCCCTGAGCCGAAGGCAGATGTTTAACCGCTGTGCCACCCAAGTGCCCCATGGTTTTTCATTTTTTGAAGTATAACATACATCCAGGAAAGTATCTGAAATGTCCGACTCAATTAATTTTTAACTTACATATACACTGCATAACCACCTCCCAGGCCGAGATACAGAACATTTCTAGCACTGGGGATTTCCATCCTGTCTCCTCTCACGGACCCCCCACCAAGGAACCACTATTCTAACTTCTATCGCTGTCAGTGTTTGAACTGCATTTAAGTAGTTTGTGTGTGTGTGTCCAGCATCGTGTTTTTGAGACACCTGTGCTGACGTACGTGTCCATAGCTATTTTCTGTTTTATTTCTGAGCAACGTTTCAACATGTGGTTGTCCTCACTTTGTTGATTCATTCACCTGTCAGTAAGCGTCTGGGTGGTTTTGCAGTGTGGGACTATTTTGAGTAAAGCTTCTATGAACATTCTTGTTGCTATCTTTTGGTGCCTACAAGTCATTCATTTTTCTGGAGATATGCCCACGAGTGCAAGCGATGGGTCAGAAGGCACGCACACGGTCAGCTTTAAGAGAAAATGCTAACCGTTTTCCACATGATCGTATCATTTTACGTTGGAACTCAGAATGCGGGAGAGTTCCAGTTGCTCCACATTTTCACTAATGCTCGGTATTGTCACTCTTTTGATGGCCATTTGCATATCCTCTTTGGTGAAGTGCCTGTCCAAATCTTTCACTTGTCTTCTTATTGAATTGTTGTTCCTTTCCCTGATTTGTAGGAATTCTTTATATATTCTGGTTGGCAAGTCCTTTGTCACATATATGTATTATGAGTATCTCCTCCTGCCCGAGGAGCTTGTTGAAACCGCTGATTCCTTGGCTGCCCCCCTAGAGATTCTGGTTGAGAGGGCTTTTAACCAAGGCCCCCCAGAGATCTGCTGCCTTGCTCACATTTTGCTTCGAGAACCCCACTGAAGTGCAGGGTGGGAAGGCAAAACACAGGATGAATCCCCATTCTGAACAAGTCTGCAAACTTGTGGACGGTTGGTTGTGAGAGACTTACAGTCCCTGCCCCATCCCTGCCGCCCCCTCCCCACTCTGCACTGGGGGGAGGGAGGCAGAGAATAGGCTCCTCCAGGCAACCGAATGTCCCAGGTTCTGCACACAGTTTGCAGAGTCAACAGATGTGGACTGAAGGCCCCTGGCTCCGCCACTCCTAGACCTCCTTATGACTCAGTGTCCTCATCTGTGAAATGGGGATAGTAACTATGTCTACTTCATAGGGTCACTGAAAGAATTAAATGAGACAATGCATATGAGGTGCTTAAGCCTCGCATGCAGCAATACCCAATAGATGGTAGACGATTTTACTTATTAAATGACAGGTGGCCTTTCAGCTTTAAATGGCCACCTTCTGTCTCCATAAGGGCTCAGCTTGTCCTTCCAGGAGGTCTCTGACCAGTCCACTCACATCTGTCCTGTGGTTCCACATAGAAGTTTAGGAAGGTCTGGGCAGTACAGAGCACCAAGCCCCATAGCCCTGCCCTGAAGCCCAACCCCGCTGCCCAGGGCTTATCGTTAAAGTCGGCTAAGAAAGGATGAGGCTCTGGCCCCTTCCTGGAGCTCCCAGCTACCAGGCCACCCTTCTCCCAGACAGACGTTTCAGTCTCATCCCTCCCAGAGAGTGTCTCTGTCCTCATTTGTGCTGGTTCTATTTCACTGAGGGCTCCAGCCGCCTGCTGGCAGCAATCTCAGCCAGGGAGCATACCCAATATAATACAACAGCCATCACCCCAAGAAAGTAGCAGCAGCATAAATGCCTGTGTGCCCTGTAGATTTCAGGAGCTCCTCAATGACTTTGCCAGCTCCAGACAGGCAGCTGCCCAAGGCCTGGGAACATGTCAGAAAGCTTTGCCTTGGCCTTCCTGCACACAGCGTGGGGTTCTGGGAGCCTTCGGCAGCCGGGCTTTTATGTCATGAGTAACATTCAGTCTGTTTGTGGAATGAATGGATTGACTAACCTCAGATCCATTCATTCATTCAATTTCAATTAAACGAGCATTATGGAGCAGCTCCTATTTTTACTAAATGTGTGTGACCAGACCTGAAGAGTGTGTTTTGCAAAACAGAGAATCATTCCCCTCGTGGATGGGATGGGATAGGGTGGGATGGGATAGGGTGGGATAGGGTGGGATGGGGGTATGACTTGGTAGAGCTATTGACCTGCCTAAGGGACCCCTCTCCTCTTCTCAGGAATCCCATGGACTTAGAAGCCACAGCCATGAGGAGAAGTTTTCCTATTTGTCTAATCTCTACCCAGCCTGCTTTGGCTTAACCACGTTGGCTTCACTAACATCTTTCCCGTGGCCAAAAGATGGCCCTTTATCTGACTTAGCACCAGGCAGCCATGCTGAAATGTGTCATCTGTTGGTGTCAGAGTCAAGCCCCAGGTGCGCTGGCTCATGAGACACAGTCAGAACTCGCTGCTCTGGAGAGCTGAGCAGTGTCCGGCTGCTTCCTCTGCCGCCCTGCCTCTCCAACTTCAGAAGCCCTTTGCTAGTCATGCTTGCCCACGGATGACCCCTGGGCAAATTTGCCCGACAAGAACTTTGAAGCCCCACCATGTCTGCTTCCCGTGGGATCTTCAAAATGGTTTGGCCATTGCTACACACAGTCACGGACACGAGGCATTGCAGGGCACGAGCACACAGACACTGGTTAATATGTGCCAACACTTCCCAGCACATGCCTCCTTTCAGTATCTTATAATGGCAACTAATAAGGAAAAACGGCCTCCACAAATAACATAAGCCGTCAGCAAGCCGGAGGGGTGCCTGTTCAGAGAGTCCTGCTTCCTGACAGTGGGAAGGAAATGGGCCAAGGCAATGGGGACCCCCCCCCCAAAGTACAGTTTTAAGAGTGAATCTCTCCCCAGAAGTCCTCAGCAAAAAGACGGCAGGCTCCGTAGAGAGACAATGCCCCCTCCCAGGCAAACAAAGGGAAAGATGCGATAGTCACGCCAGGATACAAACCTTCACAGGAGCCAGTGAGTGAACGCAGTGACACCAACCACGGTGTTCGTTGGGAATGTCCTCTGTGTTGGACACGAGGCTCAGAATTTCACATTTATCTTCTCAGTTAATCTTTGAAGTTACACCAGGGTGGCTTCCATTTTACAGTGAGGAGATGAGGAGTCAGAGAGGTTAAGGAACTTGCCCAAAGTCACAGAGCTAGTAAGTGGCAGAAATAGATTTATGCCCAGGCCGGTCTGATTTGAATATGCATTCAGCCCACTGTCTGTCTAGGCACGCCTCTGCAGCATGCCTGCTATATGAGGACTGGCCCCCAAATGGTTAAGGCTCAGCCCAGAGCTTCCCATGTAGGCCTGAGCCAGGACACCCATCAGCAAAGCCATCTTTGGACAAGCCCCGAAGGCTCCCACCTAGACCTCGAGTAGAGCTGAGACCCCCGGGTCCCCAGGGCTCTCCTGAGCTCCTGAGGCATGAGTACCTGGACATCAGCAAAAGCACCATCTTTGCCACCTGCCCAGAGGGAAAGTTCATTTAGCTGAGGAATCTTCTTTCTTCTCTTTAATTGGTGACAATGAGCACACTTCAGTTAACCTCAAAACCTGCTTTGGCCTCATACTCTATTTCAGAAGCCAGAGATGGAATTGCATTTCCAGTCCTCCCCAGAAACCCACCAGCCTGCACACGGGCCCTGACAGCTCTCCTCCCACTCTCACTCGCAACAGAGTTCTGGGGGTACTGGATTTCTAGTTGTGGCCCAACACTGTCCTGGCCAACCGCAGAGCCCTGGCCCCTCCCTGAAGACAGGCTGGCCCCTCGGCTGAGAACCCTCTCAAACCCAAGCGGTCTGCTCAGAGGAGTCAGAAATGCCACTGACCAAGAGATCAGTGACAAGGAGACAAGGATTGGCCTGGCAGGACCTAACTCTATGACTTTAGCTAAAACTCGCATCAGTGCTGGACTTTTGTTTCCTTCTGTGTAAAGTAGGGGTGCTTGCAGCCTGCCCCCCACCCCCAGGTTATAAGGTAAGGTGCTTGGTAAGCACGCACTTGCCAGATAGCGGCAGGGCAAGACCTCCCTGCTATGCGTGAGAAGTCCCACCGCTGTGCCAGGCGTGCCCTCAGCAACAGCAGCAGGTAAACCTTCATGAGTCTCGCTTGAGAAATTGTGTATACAGATCCCGTCATTAGTGATGCAGCCCCTCTAATTTCACTCTGAGAGCTCTCTGTGGGACCTTAGTCAATATTTGCTGAAAATCAAATACGGACCTTGTTATGATTCCGTGCAGACACTGTGCTGAACTCCACCAAAGCATGACCCAGGCTCGAGAGAACATTAAATTAATTTGCACAATAGTCCAGGGATGAAAGGCATCTCCTGACCCCTCTTCCAATTCAGGGGACCTAGGCTCTGCCCGGGCGTTCTCATTGATTCCAGGACTCCACTATCCCGATGGTGAATCAGCACCATCATGCCTGAAAATACAAGGCACAGAGCCTAGCACGCTGTCAGCATTCAGTGAGCAAGGGAGCGAATGAAAGGGCAGACGGTAGGGGGGCAGGAAGGCCAGACCCGGAGTCACAGAGTCCGGAGTTGATCTTGCCCTGCCACCCCTGCCTGCTATTCTCTGGCTTACCCTCCGAGTCTCTAATTTCTCACCAGGAAAATAAAGTGAAGATTCTATGTGGGAAGGATTAAATGAAAGAATCTTGATAAAGGGCACAGCACAGTGCTGGACACCTAGCAGGCTCTCAAAAACGACTATAATAAATCAACCAGCCCATAATAATAACAAAGCCACATATCAAAAAAGCAGGATTCAGATATACGTAGAGACGTCAACTATTTGAAAATGTAGACATAGGAAAAAACTGGCTGGGACTCCACTTGGGATGGGGTTTTAAATTCCTGTTTGGAGCCTGCCCTGCTTCAAACTCATGCCGTTATCATGGCTAGACTAGCATTCAAAAAACTGTGACTCGCAAAGCTGTCTTTGAAAACAAGAGAAGCATCACAATGATGAGTGATGAATTAAACACAAAGGGGCAACATACAAGCGCAAAGTGCCAGAACTCTGGTGTCAGAAGCCCTGGAGTGCCCCCTGCAGGGGTCGTGGGGACTAAGACTATCCCACAGGAGGCGGGGAGCCACTGCGTGAGCCAGCCGACCAGAGCTGGGCTGTGACGGCCACTGTCAGGGGAGGGGGTATGCTAGATGCTTGACAAGCCTAGAATCTGAGATCAGTGGAGGAAGTCTCAGTGCTAAGTGTATAGAATTGGTTGGGTGCTGCTATATGCTATGGACTCATTGAAGAGAAAAATGACAGACTCGGGTCAGCCCATTAATGACTAACTTCGGGTATGCTATGACACACAGAAGGCCTCTGGGATGGTGCTGGAAGAGTTCACCCCTCTGACACTCAGAGAGCAGACCAGACTTAAGAGGAGCCCTAGGATTGGACCGAAAGAGCAACAAAACTTCAGAAAGAGTGAGACCTCCTAGGCCTAAGTCAGGGCCTTGAAAGAAAAGAACTGGGGCCCTGAGAGTTGTGATGGTGACATCTGAGTGCATGCTTGAGAACATTGAGCCCCCAGACTCCCCAAACCCTCTCTGCCTTCAGAAGTGGTCCCCTATCCCTTTCTAGAAGACAGCAGACCTCCTTGCCTGAAATATATTCAGAGGCCCCCATGGTGACAAATCCCTTGCAAGATATCATCTTCCCTCCTCAAGATCCGCCCCCACCTCCCCTCCTGGTCACTAGAAAGGTGGCCAGGGTCGAGCCTCAGCAGGGCCCAGTTGGGGAAATGCTAGTCCTTCTAAGGGAAGAGAAGGATTATTCACAAGGGGAGTGGAAGGACCTGACCGATATGAACCCACAGGAACCTGGAAGCCTTGCCTGGAAGTGGATCTTGGGAGTGACAAGCCAAGGGCAGGTGGGAAAGGGGCACAGAATATAAGGCTGTAAAGAGATTTAACACTTGGGTCAGGTTCTGGGAGCCACTCCCAATAACTTCTGGAATGGCTCCTGGAATCTTGGAAAAAATGTCTCACCTAAAATAATATATGAAAATATGAGATCACCTCATTAGAGTGTTAAATGAGGGATTCAGATCTTTTGATCTCGGCGTAGTTGACACGTTAGAATAGATCTATCATATGAGATCCAAGTTCTTACCATATGACTATGTCACTAGAGGGAATCCATAGGACGTGTCCTTAAGTAAGGAGCAGAGAAGGAGCTGGGGAGGGGGCGGTGGGGCGGCTACAGGCATCATCGAGGAGCTCAGTGGTTGCTGTCTGCTATGAGCTGTGCTGACAATAGATCTTGTTGTAGCTGGCTCCCTCGAGTCCCTAAGGACAGCGGGCTCTAAAACAACAGAGGCCCCGTGGCAGCACTCAGTCATCAGGAGCGAGGCAGAAGGCAAGGTCCGGATGGCAACCAGGGGGCTCTGACGTACAGGGATGTGTGGTGATTCCCAGCAGACCATGGCATCTCTAGAGCAAGCTACGTGGGTAGTTGGCAGAGGTATTGATCAAGCATGGACAACAATGAGCAGATACTGGAGATAAACTTCACCAATGGGCAGTCACAGTGCTGTGTCGCTTCTCAGAGCCAGAGCCCGTCAACTAAGGAAAGACCCGGAAATGCTATTAGATGTAGAAACAACATCGATCACTCCAGGTCTGAGTAACAGTGCGTTGCGGAAAGGGGAAATCCTTTCTCTAGTATTGGACAGAGAATCTGACCTGACATTGATACTTGGCCCTCAAAGCACAATCATTCCCCACCCTCGTTACAGTAAAAGTGCACAGGTACAGAGAATGAAGGGAATCTTTCCCCCATTGTGGGCAACAGATCCACACCACCCCCCCAAGCAGTCATTCCCTCAGCTCCTGAATACGTCCTCAGGACGGACAGACTTAGCAACTAGCATGGTAGGAAAGGCCAAATGCCAGGCCCTGGAATTGCCCCTGACCCGCTGGCCCAACCAGTCAAAATCAGCATAACATCCCCAGGGTAAAGGCAGAAATTAGTGCTATTTTCAAAGGCTTAAAGAATGTAGTAGCAGGGACCCTGTTATGTCCCCCGTTTCATGCACAAGTCTGGAACCTGCAAAATCCACAGGAAGGACGGTGGGTAATGGTGAAACAGCTCAGACTTCACAGACCTTCGCCCCCATCACGGCTCCTGTGCCAGACGTGCTGACTTACAGCAGATCAACAGCCTCAGCTGCTTACAGTGCAGCTAGCGACCGTGCGTGTGTGCGTGTGTGCGTGTGTGTGCGTGTGTGCGTGTGTGTGTGCGTGTGCGCGCGTGTGTGTGTGCGTGTGTGTGTGTGTGTGTGTGCGCGTGTGTGTTTATTCCCCATCAGGAAAAAGAACCAGACCATTCTCCATCACAATGACCTTGAACGTCCGGACATTTCGCAGCGCATCACACTCGTCCACAATTGTCCTATAGAAGTTGGAGGATAAACTGCAAACTCCCAGGGCCTGTCACGTCGGCCCCGTGGGCTCAGGAACACTGGTGCGCGCTATACCTCCAGCCCCCGAGGAAAAGCATGGTGCTTGTGTTCCGAAGACATATGCACTACGCTCGGACTACTTCTCCGACTCATCCAACAGGCAGTTTTGAGTAGCGCCGAGTTAGAGAAAGCTCGGCCACGGGCCCAGAATGCAGCGCACGCAGATCTCCTGCTTGGATCGTGGGATTCGGCAGACCCAGTGGGGCTGGCAGTGCCTGGGCTAAATCAAGGCGCAGGGTGGAGCCTCTCCAGTGGGAAGGATACAGCACAGAGTTTGAAGGTTTTGGAGTAAGCCATGCTCCAACATCTTTTTTATTCAAAAATCAGCTCCTGGATGTCATGTCAAGACTGGGCTTCTAACCAGGGCGCATCAAGTGGGCTGCCACCAGAGCTGTCCACATCAGGCTGAGTGCTCTCTGGAGTGACAAGTGATGACACTGAGTGCTAGCGATGCGTCATTCTGTGGGAGTTACACATCCAAGATCAGGCACAAGCAGGGCCAGAAACACAAGGAAGCTATACCAACCAAAGACCCAGACCCTCATATCACCAATCTATGTTGTGCCAATTCACCCTATGGTCTTATTGGAGGTGGGAGTGATCTCTATAACGAGCCAACAAAGGAGGAGAACACCTGGATCTGGTTCATGGTTTGGGTCCACTCAGCATGGTGATGCAGACGAAGGTCCACTTCCACGTACAACTGCGCATGGGGTGGCCCTGTGAGCCCAAGCAGACCTTCTGGTCAACCACTTTGCATAGAGGAATGGCCGAAGGTAAGGAGATACATAGATTCCAGGGCAGTTCAATTGTTTGGTCGATTGGTCAAGGTCAAGAAAGAGAAAGATTCAAAAACTGGGAACAAGGAGATCTTGTATCACATGTCAATGTCCACAGGGAGCACCCCCTGGAGGGGGTCATTTAACAACCAGGGGGATAGGTGCTCTTAACCAGGAGGTGTCAACAAGCACCATCAACACTACAACACCTTCAGCACAGTACATGCTCGGTCACTCAGCAGAAGCCTTTCACACAGTGTCATCCTCAAGGACACCAGCAAAACACCAGCGGCAAATTAATTATACCCAACTTCTCCCTCCCTGGAAAGAACAGTGACTCATCCTGTGAGGGATTAATACGTACTTCTGGTAGGTTTGCCTTCCGTGCCCATCGCACCACTATCCAAAGCAAACAGCGCATGATTCATTGTCGCTGAATTCCACATAACATCACCTCGCAAGAGACCCACCTTCTGGAAAGGAGGTCAGACATACACAAGGCTCATTGGGCCTGCCACCTATTGTATCATCCCAAAGCTGTCAGCCTGAGGCACTAGCTTGGAGGTGACACCCTGCAGGGTTGGCATATAGTCCTCGAGATGCAGAATATACCTCAAATGGAACACCATTATACGGTGTTCTCTCTTCAATAGTAACAATATATTGATCTAAGAAATAAGAGGTTAAAGAGGGCGTGGTCCTGCTCCCTCACTCCCAGTGACCTCCTCTTTTCCTCCTGGTCCCCTGAAGGAGAAGTTTCACCAGGAGACACAGTAGAGTCCCAGTAAACTTAAAAGTAAAGCTGCCACCTAGTCATCTGGGGCTCCTCATACCAGTAGACCAGCAGGAAAAGAAAGGAATTCTCACACTGGCAGAATTACCAGAGAAGACAGGGTTAATGATACACGATAGAAAAAGGAAAATCACGTTTGAGACACAAGAGGACCCGATAGGCATCTCTTGGGGCTCATGTATGGTCATGGCAAATGGTAATTACAGCAATCATAGCCTGAGAGGACAGAGTTCTGACCCCTCAGGGAATGACGGTCAGGCCCACTCACCAGGTAAGCCACCTAGACCAACAGCGGAATCCAAAATGGGTGGTTGAGGAGAGACCCGCTGAGTATCAATTATAGCCTCAGACCAACCGGAGCAGTGAAGGTCTTAGCTTATCCTACTTACCGTCTTTGTCTAAGTTATATTTCCCAGAAATTATAAGCCATCACTCACCCAAGGAACTACGACTGGACAGAGTGAAACTGTGAGACATAAAATGTGGACTAATGCAGTACTCCCCCCAAATTCCTTTGGCTATCTTTGGGTACCCTTCACCCATCTCCTGGACCCAAGTCTGGGTAACTCTGAAGCATAACTTCCACTCCAGAACTCTCTGGTGACCAGGCTGAAGCCACTCTCCAAGGGCCTGAGCCTGAGCCCGGACCTCGCCGGCTTCCTCCTTCTCTGCCCTCCCTCTCTCCCCGCCTCTCAGACTCTGCCTTCACAAACTATTTTCACATCAGTGCTCATCTCAGAGGCTGCTTCCACAGCCCTGACCAAGAAGGTATCTCTGTCTTTTCCTCATCCTAGAAAAGTGAAAATTGTTTCTGAGGAGAATTAGGGGATTGTTGGAGCAAACACCAGGACAGACACTCGGATGTGACGGAAGGCTTCCAGGGCAACCCACTGGATGTGGAAGAGTCCCGAAGCCCTAAGTAACTCCCACAGGAATGCCAATGTTCCCAGGCAGATGCAGTAAGCCCCAGAACATTTAACAACACCTCCAAGAAGGTTGCAAAGCCCTGCTCTTCCTACAAAGCCGCACACCACTCCGAGATGCTCTCACCCCCCCCCATCACTTCAGACAGTGACTAGAAAGCAGGTTCACAGCCACCACCCGCAGCTGACGGGAAAGACCCATGGGGCTCCCGTACGGCGATCAGAGCGGAAAAGACGCCCAGGTAGGTGCTGTGTGTGAACAAGACAAAATGGCTCGGTGTGGAAGCCAAGCAAGCGCGAGACAGAAAGACGGGAGGTGGGAGCACAGCACAGCGGAGACAAGACAACCAGACAACTAGACAAGCTAGACAAACACATCACTCCAGCCCCAGAAGATAAAAGCCCACCGTTGCTTGAAATTAGAGAAAATTTTAATAGAAACATGAATTTAATAAAATTAAAATTCAAAGATGAGATGATGGAACTACAGAAATGAGCTGGAAAAAGAGGTTGAAAACCCTGGAAAACAAAATTAGAGCCCAAAAGACATCATTATAGAGGAACAGAATGGATACGTTGATCATCTAATTATTGACTGGCATAGAGGGAAAACTTAGGACAATAAGAGTGAATGTGAAAGAGGAAAGAAAGGAGGAAACGAGGGAGGGAGGGAGGGAGGGAGGGAGGGAGGGAGGAAGAAAAACCCAAAGGAATCAGAACCAATACAGAGACAGATACTGACTATAAAGAAAAAGACAGATTATCTTAGGAATAGTTGGTATTCCTGAACAAGAAGACCCAACAAATGAAACAAAATATATATTCAAAGATATAATACAAGAAATTTTCCCTGTATTAAAAAACAAATAACTGAAACTGCCAAAAACAGAACAAAAAGAGCATAATGTATTTCAGGCGAATTTGATACAGAACTCTCACGTAAAGACACATCCACCCTCATGAAGCTATAAAACCCAAAGTTAAGAGAGAAGACCTCACACATTTGAGCAGAAAGAGCAGAATCACACACAACAGGAAAATCAGGCCGGATCTGGCTTCTCTGCAGTGACATTCAACCAGAAGAAAAGGGGTTCATATCTCAAGAGTTCCAAGAGAAAGAAAAAGTGAGCCGAAAATATGACACCCGGCCGAAGTCATTCCTGCACAAAGGCAAGAAGCGGCCGTTTCAAGCTATTAAATACTTCAAGAAATATAGAGCACGTGGGCCCTTTTTTTTGAAAAAAGAAAAAGAAAGAACTAGTCACTATTAAATTCAACCCATTAACAGATCAATAATAATAATAGTAATAATAAAATTCACTCAGGAATTTTGAGACAAGGTGAAAGAACTAGGGATGAACGAGAATTTATCTAAGTATAGAACAAATACTAAGCGACTAAGGGAATGAGGATTATAGAAGACAGTTCGTTAACCTGGGTACGGAAGACGTCATAACCTGACTGATAACGCTCAGCAGATGGGAGGGAAGCTGACCAAGGTCTCATATTTTAAAAAAGGGAGTCCAGGGGCGCCTGGGTGGCTCAGTTGGTTAAGAGTCTACCTTCATGATCCCAGGGTCCTGGGGAGCCCACTCCTCACTCTCCCTCTGCCCCTCCCCTTCTGCCCCCTTCCCTGTTTGTGCTCTTGCTTTCTCTCTCTCTCTCTCAAATAAATAAATAAAATCTTAAAATATTAAAAAAAAAAAACAGAAGGGAGTCCATTGAGTAAACCTAAAACTTTGAAATAAACTTGAAACTTGGAACATACTTTTTAAAAATAATGACTATGAACTCCAGATGCTTCTCAAAATCTCTCTTCTTTATTTGTAAGGGACCTTCTAGGAATTAATTTTGTTTACTTTAAAAAATATTTAATGTTAACAGTTCCCTTAATTTCACTTCAGTTACTTTTTTTCTAAGTTCCAGGGAAGTTCAATATAATAGTTTATCTTTTGAAAGAACATCTAGAGATGGTCATATTTTCATAAAAGTAAAGGTCACTGCATCCATGTTGCCTTCGGTCATATACTTGCATAGATAAGTGTCTGGAATTATGTTTTGCCAGGGTAGTGGGATTTTTTTGCAACTAGCACAGTTTTTTTTTAACTTTCTTCATTTACATTTCTGTCTTGTTTAAAGTCTTTATAATAAGCATATTTCATTTTTATAAAAGTAATAGAATGATTTCTTGGAAGCAAATATGCCAAGATAAGTGATTAATTTCCGGTGGTGAGACTACTGATGATTTGTTTGTTTTGTGTTTTGTAATTTTAACCAATTTAAACTTTAAAAATATGTTTAAGAAAAAAATAAGGATAATCATTTAAAAAATAGAAATAAAATCTATAATTTCCAAATTAACAGAAGAAAATGATAAACGCTTTAGTAATCAAATGTAAAGCAGAAAGGGAGTTGCAGAGAAGCAAAGAATTACCATGGCAAAGAAAACTTATAAAATAAGATAGTAAAAATAAGTCCAAATAGATTATTTCAATATTCATAATAAATATATACAGATTTAAGTTACTCATTAGAAGACAGAGTCTAGGGGCGCCTGGGTGGCACAGCGGTTAAGCGTCTGCCTTCGGCTCAGGGCGTGATCCTGGCGTTATGGGATCGAGCCCCACATCGGGCTCCTCTGCTATGAGCCTGCTTCTTCCTCTCCCACTCCCCCTGCTTGTGTTCCCTCTCGACAGAGAGACAGCCAGAGAGAGAGGGAACACAGCAGGCGAGTGAGAGAGGAAGAAGCAGGCTCCCAGCAGAGGAGCCTGATGTGGGACTTGATCCCGGAACGCCGGGATCACGCCCTGAGCCGAAGGCAGACGCTTTAACGACTGCGCTACCCAGGCGCCCAGAAACTACAATTTTCTTAATCGAGTGATATGGTGCTTCCTACAAAAGATACACTAATATAAATAACCCAGAAAAGCCAAAAGCAGAGAAATGGAAAAGAATATTTCTGGCAAAACAACAAAACAGGAATACCAATATTAGTAGCAGATCAAATCAAACTTAAGACAAAAGCCCTTTATAGAGATAAAAAAACAATATGTAATTGTAAAAGGAAAGGCCTCACCAAGCAGATATAGCAATCATATACTATGTACCTTACAGGACCGCAGCCCCAAAAATACATAATGCAAAACTGACAGAATTACAAAAAGAAGCTGACAAATCTATAACCAGAGTGGGAGATTCTAACTCACTGTATTAGAACCTGGTCCTGCAGACAAAAATTACTTTGGATATAGAAAATTTGTACAACACCGTATCAAGCTTGGTCTAATAGATATATAAAGAACCATGCAATCAATAAATAGAAAGTATGCATTCTTTTACAGAAAATCAGGAATATTTACAAGTAACCAGACTTGCAGTAGAACAAAGCAGAAGTCTCAACCAATTTCAGAGAATCAAATATCACAAATATCATTCTCAGACCCTAATACAATTAAACTAGAAATTGCCAATTAAAAAAACTTTAAGACAAAACTATGGAACATATGTAATGACATTCCTAAACCATGTGTGTGTTAAAAATGCAAATCCTAATCCCGAATTAAAATATTTAGGGCTAAATGAAACAGGGGTTCTACATACCATGAGTTGTAGGATAAATTCAATATAGTTCTTTATAAATTCATTTATATAAAAATAAAGGGAGGCAAAAATAAATGAGTTAGTCATACAACTCAAAGTAAACTCAAAAAAGTAAGTGGAAGAATTTTATCTGAGGTAAGGATTGGAACGTGAATAATCTTATCAAAATAATCCCCGAAGGAACCAGTAAGTAAGGAAGTAAGGAAGTGGGAAAGCACAATTAGGAAAGAGTTGTTTAGTCTTGTGGCAAAGGAGTTGAGCAAGTCGTTGGGTAAAGGTTGCATGAGGATGGGAGGGATGTATATTGCAGGGACTTCTAGCTCTCCATGCCAGCAGAGGGCTCCAGTGCTCAACAGCACTCCTTTGAAGATTTCAAATACAAACATTTAACAGCAAAGTACATAGAAGCTGGGGAAGGGGCACACTGAGCTGGTAAATATGATACAAAGGCATTTGGTAAGGGCACCAACAGAGCCTTCTACAGAATTCTACATAGAAGAGCAAACAATTCTACTAAAAGAGAAGCTTAATGCAACAACAACAGTAACAACAACAACAAAAACAGTTATTTTAAAAGAACGAGAGTAGATAAATGTCTAGAAAAACAAACGAAAAAAATAGCAAAATTGCACTTTTGAAAGGGCAACATTTGGGTAGCCAACATTGACTAACTCACCATAACCTATCTCTTCCATGGATTACAACTAAAATTCTAGACAAAATAGAGAAAATGACTATGTTGAGAAGTTAAAAATTCCAGAGCGGCCACTAAAAACAAAAGAACCAACAGATGAATAAAAATGAAGAGTAACCCAAAAAAATCCAAATAATCTAAAAGCAGATAGGAAAGAAAGAAGAACAAAGAGCAGAAAGGACACACAGAAAACAAACAATAAAACACTTGACCTAATGCAAACATATCAATAATTATATTAAATATAAATGATTTAAACATGCTAAATAAAAGACAGAGATTATTCGTTTGGATTTAGAAGGAAAAATGTCCACTAAATGCTGTGCAAACACTTGAGGGAGAAATCATAACAATTCTACCCAATTTATTCCAGAACACAGAAAATGAATTAATATTTCCCAATTCATTTTGTGAGGCCTTCAGTACCTTATTCCAAGTCTGACAAAAGATATTATAAGAGAAATCAATCTATCAATCAATCAACAAACTACAGGTATTCAAAATATATAAAGACCTTATATAATTCAACACCAAAAAACAAATAACCCGATTTAAAATGGGCAGAAGATATGAACAGACATTTCTCCAAAGAAGACATACAGATGGGCAACAGATACATGAAAAGATTCTCAACATCATTAATCACCAGGGAAATGCAAATAAAACTACAATGAGATATTATCTCACACCTGTCAGAATGGCCAAAATCAAAATCACAAGAAATAACAAGTGTTTGTGAGGATGTGGAGCAAAAGGAACCTCTGTGTACTGTTGGTGGGAATGCAAACTGGGGAAAGTGGTACAGCTACTGTGGAAAATAGTATAGAGTTTCCTCAAAAAATTAAAACTAGAATTACCATACGCTCCTGTAATACCACTACTGGGTATTTACCCAAAGAAAATGAAAACACTAATTTGAAAAGATATCTGCACCCTTATGACTATAGCAGCATTCTCTACAGTAGCCAAAGTATGGAAGCGGCCCAAGTGTCCAAGGACTGACGAATGGATAAGGATGTAGCATATGTATACAATGGGATATTACTCAGCCATAAAAGGAGAAATATTGCCATTTGCAACAACATGGATGGAGCTAGAAAGCATAATGCTAAGTGCAATAAGTCATTCAGAGAAAGACAAATACCATATGATTTCATTCATATGTCGAATGCAAGAAACAAAGCAAACAAACAAAATAAAATTAGACAAACAAAAAGACAGAGTCTTATCTATAGAGAACAGACTGATGGTCACCAGAGGGGAGGTAGGTGGGGGGCTGGGTGAAATAGGCACAGGGGATTAGAGCACACTTACCTTGATGAGCACTGAGTCATGCATGGAGGTTGAATCCCTGTATTGTACACCTGCAACTAATATCACACTCTATGTTAACTATACGGGAACTAAGTCAATCACTAAGTACGTAAATAAATAAATAAACTATAGACCAGTATCTTTCATAAGTTTAGATGTATAAATTCTGAAGAAAATGTCAACAAATCAATTCCAATAATATTTTGAAAGAATAATACGTTAAAGGGGCACCTAGATGGCTCAGTCAGTTAGGCAGCTGACTCTTAATTTTGGCTCAGGTCATGATGTCAGGGTTGTGAGATCGAGCCCCATGTTGGGCTCCATGCTGGGTGTGGAGCCTGCTTAAGATTCTCTCTTTCTCTCCTTCTGCCCCTCCTCCCACTCTTCCTCTCTCAAAAAAAAAGAAGAAGAAGAAGAAGAAGGAGAAGAAGAAGAAGAAGAAGAAGAAGAAGAAGAAGAAGAAGAAGAAAGAATAATTCATCATGATCTTGTGAGGTTTATCCTGAGAACACAAGGTTAGTTCAGCTTAGCAATAAATGTAAATCACCATATTAACAGAACAAAAAAGAAATAGCTTGTGATCATCTTCATAGGCGCAGAAGAAGCATTTGACAAAATCCAACCATTTGTAATTTTTTTAAGATCTTAGCAACCCTGGAATTTAAGGGAACTTCCTTAATCTGACAAAGGGCATCTACAAAAAAAAAACAAAAAAACAAAAAACAAAACTATAACTAACATCCAATTTGATGATGAAAGATGGAATAGTTTCCCCCAATGTCAGAACCAAAGCTGTCTATGCTCATGACTTTTATTCAACATTATACTGAAAGTCCAAACGAGTATAAAAAGGCAAGAAAAGGAAATAAAAGGTAAACATATTGCAAAGGAAGAAATAAATATCTCCCCCCCCCACAGGCAAAATAGGGGCTAAACAGAAAACCCAAAGGAATTGATAAAAAATAATTCCTACAACTAATAAATGAGTTTAGCAAGATCATGGGATATGAGACAAATATACAAAAATCAGTTGTATTTCCACATACTAGCAATGCACAAAGGGAATTCAAAAATTTAAAACAGTACCATTTTGTGTTTACACCACTTATCAGAAAGTTCAACACTTAGGTATAAATTTAAGAAAACACGTGTATGACTTATACACTGAAAACTACAAACTGCTGCTAAAAGAAAAGATCTAAATAAATGGCGTGATAAATTTATGTTCAAGGACTGGTGTGTCAGTATTGAAATGATCTGTAGACTCTGTGCAAGTCCATTCAAAATCCCGGGAGGAAATTTTATAGATATTGATAAACTGTCTCTAAAATTGATTTGGAAAGGCAAAGAAAATAAAATAGTCAAAAAATTTGTGAACTGTAACAACAAAGCCACAAGTCTTCCACTACCTGATTTTAATATTTGTCATAAAGCTACAATAATCAAGACAGTGTGATTGTGTAAAGATAGCGTGAAAGTATAGAAATAGACATAGAGATCTATGGAACAGAATGGAGTTCAGAAAAGGACCCGGAGAAATGTAGTCAATGGATTTTTTTTTTTCAAAAAGTTCAAAGGCTTAAATTAAATAGAAAAAAAAACAGTTTTCAACAAATAAACATGATAACTAAACAATTGGATAGATACAAGCAAGAGAGAGAGAAGAGAAAAAGAAAAAAAAACAAACACTTCCACTCACACCTCACACCTTATCCAAACATTAATACATCAGAATGTATTATAGACACAAATGTAAAACTAGAAAAAGAAAGGAGAAAATCTTTATGACCTTAGGTTGGAAAACGAGTTTTTAAATACATCATCAAACATGACCTACAATAGGAAACAAAAGCAAATTGAACTTCACTGAAATCAAAAACTTTGCTTTGTGAAAGACACTTAATAGCCACAGAGTGGGAGAAAATATTTACAAATCACATATCAGACAAAACAACAACAACAACAACACCCATCTGTATCCAGGATAAACAAAGAGTTTCAAAACTCAACCAGAGGAAAATACAAATGGGCAAAAGATTTGAAAAGGCGCTTTGCCAAAGAAAATACACAGGTTAACAGGTAAACACATTTAAAGGTTCTCAACATCATTAGTCATTAGGGAAATGCAAATTAATACTACAGTGAGATAGTATTACCTACCTATTAAAATGGCTAATTTTCTTTAAAAAACTGTCAATACCAAATGCCGTCTAGGATACAAAGTAACGGGAGCTGTCAAACATCGCTGGTAGGAATGCAAATTGGTATAGTCACCATGGAAAGCACTTTGTCAGTTTCTGCTAAAATTAAACATGCACTTACCATTTCATACAGCAATTCCAGGCTCGGGTATTTAACCAAGAGTAATGAAAACTTATGTTCACATAAAATCCTGTACATAAATGTTTATAGTGACTCTATTCATAATCACCAAAAAAAAAGAAAAAAAATTGTAAAAAATGTAAACGTCTTCCACTGGTGAATGGATAAGCAAGCTGGCACGGGCATACAGTGGAATGCTTTTTTTTTCCTATGGAGCTTAGCGATCTGATATTAAAATTCAAATTGAGGGTGGAAAAAGAGAAGGCAACACAATTTTAAAAAGAAAATGCAAAGAGGGAAAATGTGCCAGGTAATAGATTTGTTATAGAGCTAACCTCCTTGAACCACTGTGGTGTTATACATACGGGAGGAGACGAATAGACCTGGGCTAATCCAGAAATGGAAGTACCATTTAGTGGGGAAAGGTGGAGTGTTCCACCAGCGTGCTGGGACGATGGTCTATCTACACATACATACCTGCCTACTTAATGCTCCTACATTTCACTATTTACACAACCTCCATCTGCGAATTGTAAAGTTATAAAGGTGAAAACGTAAAAGGTTTAGAGATGGATTTCTTAAACACGATACCAAGAGCACACACCACCAGAAAGAACACAATGAGAAGTGTGATTACATTAAAAATTAAATTGTCTGTGTGTCAAAGGCGCCATTAACACATTTGGAAGAGGAAGTCATAATCTAGGACCATCTATCTCAACACATACAATCAACATCGTAGTCTCAAGAATTCATAGAGTACTCCTACAAGGCAATTAGAAACAAATAGTTTAATGGTCAAATTCATAAGAGATAAAACCCTAATGGCCCATAAGCATATGAAGTGCTGCTTAATTTCACTAATATTCAGAAAGAATTCAGATCAAAACAATGAGATGCAGTAATTCCACATCGGAGCGCAGCACCAGGTTGGCGGAAACGTCAGGATCCGGAGATGTCCAGGGGTGCTTGAGACTGAGGGCACAGAAAACCATTCACGAGCTGCTGGTGGGAACTAACACTAATATAACTACTTTCAAAAACAATTTGGCAAAATCGAATCGAGTTGACCGTGCCCGTACCCAGCGGCTCAGGATTCCCCTGCTGGGTGTGCGCTGCCGAGAAAGCTGGCCGGGCCCTCCGGAAAGTGCACTCTGGTTGTGTCAGTGGCCGCAGCAGAAAGTCCGCCAACAGACAATGGATAAATCACCGTGGTCCAGTCATACAATACATACCGCCCTTCCACTGAAATGAATGAACTGAATGTGTCCATGTCCACAGGGAGAAATCTCAGAAGCATAATGTGGAGGAGGAAAAAACAAAGATCGGTACAAATTGCACGACACTGTTCCCATAAAATGTGGGATCACCTACAACGATCGTTCATGGATGCATTTGTATGAGGCCAAAGTGGGAGTCCTGATAAGGAAGGATGCACCCCACTTCAGTGGCTGGCTCTGGAAGATGTATAGAAAAGGTCTTCAACTCTATCTGTAACCATTTTCCTGCAGGAGGAGGAGAGGGGGAGGGGAGCGAGGAAGGGAGAAGGATGAATGAATGATGCATTTCTATGTGAATGGGCTGTAGGCTGTTTTCCCCTGTATTTTGTTTCTTTCTCATTGAATGATTTTACAACAAAAATAAGAAGAAGAAGGAAGAGATGAGGGAGAAAGGAAGGAAAAGAACAAATAGAAATTCACCGAAGTACAACGATCTCCTTAGAGCATTATGGGAGATTGCATTCTGTTCTTTACACTTTGTCGTATTTTCTAAATTATCCCCAGTAAGCATGTATGACTTTCATAATCTGAACAAAAACAATGAATGCTGTTTTAAAAGCACCTTGCTAAGCCGTTGTGATGTGAAAGTCTGGGCTGTGGGAGAGGCGCTGGTATTTTGGACATCCAGGCCAGCTCCCAGAGCAACTTTTCCAAGTCAGCTTTCTGGGAGGACTGATAAGGGCACAACCGAATTTAAATTTCACTATCAGTGCCACCCCCTGGGCCTCAGGAGGTGAGGGCTCCAGGAGTCTCGATCCCTCTGCCAGCTTCCTAGGGGACAGGGGCTGCAACAAGAGATAAAAGCCAGCTTTGTTGTTCTCTCCGAAAACCTGAAAATCATTCTTGAAAGCCAAGGTCACTGTCCCTACAGCCAAGTTATCATTGGGAAGGTCCCCTCGATGCCCTTGAAACGTGGCTGTGATCCCCTAAATCTCCCAGCATGGGCACGATCCTGTGTGCGTCATGAGAGATTGTGCGCGACAACTTTAAGTTTATCCCTAGGGGCTTTTACATTTATTTCTCAGAACTACTCTGGGAAAGCTTTGTCTTGTTTCCATTTCGGAGTGGAGAAACAGGGAATCAGAGAAGTTAATTAACTCGTAAAGGGCCACCCAGCTAACAAGCAAGGTAGAGTGAACACCCCAGGAGGCCACCCAGAACTCTAATAGTGGAATATAAGGCACTAGTAAAAAACTAAGGAGTTAAAAGATTTTGGGTAGGGGTGGAACATTACCCCCAAATCCTAATCCCCCATCAAGACAGCAACCCCAAGTGTAGGGGCAGGGTGGGGCCTACTTGGAGATCAGACTGTGAGTATTCCCATCCCAACACCATCCTTGCCATCCTACAGGGGTCCCTGTAAGTAAGAGCCCACCACCTCCTCCCACCTCCACTGCCCATGCTTAATTATCAGGCACTTAATACGGAAGACGTTGAAGTAGCCTGGAAAGAGCTGAATGAACGGGAGTGAGAAAATGCTCCATGCTGTCTCCCATCAGTCTCTCTGATTGCTCTCAGCTCGGTTTTCTGGACAGGGTCTGTTGCAGCCAAGCTCCAAACTAGTCATTTTTAACCTCCTCCATCAGGAAAAACACGCAGTACTTAGAGGCCAGCGGGGGCCCTCAAGAGATCTAGGCAGGCAGCAACCCACAGAGCGGCTATTCCCCAAAATTGGAACTGGCTCTGGGAAGTCCTGCAGGTTTCTATACACCAGCTTAACAACTAAGTTCCCGAGAGGGAGGGGAGGAGGACTGGAGCCTTCTGGCCAGTCTCTTGACCTTCTCGCTGGGACCCTGGACCTGCCAACTCCAAGCTTAGCCCAGCATCCACACTGGGTGACTTCATCCCCTCTCCCCATGGGGCAAGCGCCCTCTCTATGCCAGGCTCTACAGGGCCTGAGGATGTGCCCATGAACCCGGTCTTGCCCACCAGACAGGAGGTCAGCTAAAAGCAGCAGGAATAATTACTCATCTGCCTAGGACTGGGAGCCGCTGGGGCAGCATGCATTACTGAAGGGGTCTGACATTGCCCTCCTGATGCCCTGGGGCCACTAGCTGGACGAGGTCCCTATTCTCAGCAGAGCCTGATACCCCAAGGGCTGTCACATCATCTTGACCCAATCCAGGCATCTCCCCCCTCCAGTCTTCACTCAGTCCTTCAGGGGCCAGGAGGTGACTTAAGCGTGGTCCCAGGGTAATGGGAGCACGGGCCTGGAAAGCATGTGCTCCTTTACAAGAATCACCCCTACTCATGATATACATGGGGTAGAGGCAACCAACAGGCAACTAACTACCTGTTACCAGCACCAGGAATCCAGCACCAGCAACAGGCCAAGGAGAGAAGCAATCTGGGGTAGGGGTCGCTGAGGTTGGATGCATGAATACATGGGCCCCATTATACCAGAGCTTTCCATTTTTTCGAGAAAAACTGGAATTCCCAATTTTTATATTAAAAATGCTCAAAGTTTTAACAGTAGTAACTATTTCTAAAAGGCTGTGTATCTCCCTGAACCAGATTGAACAAGTGTACAGGTTGGATTTGGTCTCCAGGCTACCATTTGGTCTATGGGCTGGCTAGTGGCAGGTCCAAGTGATAGAACACAGCCATCACCACGGTAACAATAATAGAAGGCCAGTCTCTCACTACCATTGACAGAAGCTTACACTAAATCAGCCCAATGAGGGAGCGTGTTTTCTGTGCCTTTGTACCTTGGCCCATCTGGGATGTCAGAGACACTGTGGTGGGCGGGTCCATACACGTGGACGTCCAAGGGCCCACTTAGTCCCTCCACTCTCTGCCACAAAGCTTCCTCCCAGGGGTAGAGGATGAAGTCTTCCAGCATGGGAGCTGGGCTAAGACTGGGGGAGGGGGGGGGGGGCGATGGCCCAGAAGTGGGGGCCCCTGGAGGCAACCCTATCCAATCGGGGGTAGGACTCAGTGGACAAACCCGTCAACCTGCTGTCTCTGGAGGGACAACTCTGAGGGGTGTTCTGTGAGCGACTTCAGAGGGTCCCCAGCAGGAGTGAGCCATCATTGCCCATAGCAGTAGCCAGCTCACTCCCTTGTCTTCCTCCTGCCTCTTCTCCCCTCTCCACCCCCTCACTCCTGCTCCTTGGCATCCCTCCCAAAGAAATCATCTGCACCCAACTTCTTCAGTCGGCTCCTGCTTTCAGAGGAACCTAAATTAAGACAGATGGCTTGCAGCTAAGGACACTGAAGCTCAGAGAGGTTAAGTAACTTGCCCAGGGCCACTCAGCTCATAGAGGACAGAAGTGGGATTAAATAAGGACTGGCTGGCTCCCAAGTCTTGCTCTAACCACTGTCCACCACCTCCTTGCAGAAAACCAGGCTTTGGTCCCTTGACCACTAAGGTCATGGTCAGTTTTCACGCTCTGAATCTGAGCCTTTCAGTATGCCCAGGGGAAAGTGCCCAGAGCGTAGCACACCCACCAAAAAGTAGGAGTGTCTACGCTAGAACTGGGCAAAACTGGTCCAATGCACACCCCAGAGAGTCCTGGGAAGAGTGGGCTCGGGACACTGTCCAGACACCCCAGAAGTTTACCTGTCTTGCTCCTCCTTAGAAAGAGCAGGGCAGAGGGGACCTTGAGCACCCCCTAGGGGCCAAAAAGATCCAGTGGTGCCTGAAATGTCAGAGCTGAGTGGGGCTTGACGGGCAGGGAAGCTGCAGGTAGGAAGGCTGGGGCCTGGACAGGCGCACTTTCCCAAGACCCCACTGCGGGCTGGGATGGACAGAAGGCACATAAGGAAGAGGAATGAGTCCAGGGTTCTGCCCTTCTCCACTCCAAGGAAAGATGGGCCTCCAGCCTCCCAGGACGGCCACCCACTCTCTCAAGCAGGAGGGAGGAGGCCAGGCCCAGCCACAGCCTGATGTCAGGGACTAGTCAGGGAAGCCGGGCAACGCTGGAGAGAAAGGGTCCCAGGCACAAGGGATTTGGCTGTGTGAGGCTTACCTCCCTGGCAGGCGGGCAGTGCTAGGGGTCAGGGCCTCCTCGTCACCCCTCCCGACCAAATGGGCCCAGGCTAGGACTGCAGGGTCCGCTCTGCCATCCTCTGCGGGATCCCGGGCCCACAGGCTCGCTTCCTGCATCTGTTTCCTATGTCCTAACAATCAACCACCATGTCGATTAAGCTCTCCGTCATTCGCGACTTCTGCGGAATCACGGCAGCCCAGTGGCTCGGGGCTGACGAGCGATGCCTATTCTGGGGCCGAGGAAACTCAGGTCCAACCAGGTTAGTGACCTGCCCCAAGTCACACAGCCTATCCACAGCCTTCAGCGCCTTTTGATTCCAAAGACCACATGGACTTGCTATGCTTCACTTCCTCTACTCCCTTTATTTTTAGAAAAAAGACATTCTAGAAGGACCCTCAACCCCAGCATTTCCAGGATCTTCACTCTGCTGGAAGTGGAAGAAGGAAAACCGTACACGACCTGTTTAAGAGCCCATACACACCAAACAACTACTGAGCAGAATGAGCAGAGCCAGACCAAAGAGCAGGTGTGCTGGCCGAGCAGTGGCAGGTCGCTGGTCTGGGGGCTGCGGCACATCAGAGCTGCAGCCGTGGGCATGAGCCCTGGATTTGCCTGCAGACCCCTCGCCAAAGCGCCCCCTGAGACCTGACCAGGAGAACCCCTATGGGGCCTGAGCCAGCACTGTTAAGACCCAGGGACACCACATGAGAGCAGGAGAGAAGCCAGCCCAGCCTCTGCAGGGCACATGCAGCCCCCAGAGTCCAGGGGAAGGGAGCAACCAGGGGAAACCGCTCACACAAGTGTCCGCACCCCTCCTGATGAGGCCCCATGAGTGCACAGGGCAGCTGTGCTGTTCCCATGCCCCTGGTGAGGACCCGGAGCCTCGGACAGGACAAGCAGCAAGGATGGGCCTGGAGCCCCGCTGCTGACAGCCATGCCTTCGTCTCTTTGTCCTGTGTGCTCCTGGTAAGCGCCTTGCTCTCTACACATTCATTCAGCAAAAGCTTGCAGAGTACCAAGGCCGGACCCTGCTGGGCACCATGGCTCAGTATGGGTTGTAGCTGGAGCTCTGGGCCAACAGCTCCTTGAGGTCAGGGAGGACGGCTACTTCCTGGATCCCCTCTTGGTGCCCAGAAACGCAGGCATGGTGGCCTCTAGACTGGAATTCTCTTCCATCAGGCCAGGGAGAAGACCAGACTATAGACTCAGGAGGCATATTTAAAAGCACTTGTCAGACACGTGATAAAATGACATGGAACCACACACACTCCTTGTCATTGTCACTGTGGATTTCCTGGGTTTGATACAGTGCTATTGTTACATGGATGTAACTATGGGGGACACTGGCTGGAGGCTACCCCGGATCTCCCCCGCCACTGCAACTTCCTGTCAATCAAGGATTATTTTAAAATAAAAAGTGTTTTTTTCCAAAGTTCTTGCAGGGAGCTGAGTGTGATAGTGTCTCCTTGCCTCGCCATTGCGTCTTCCTGTGACACTGAGTTGCCAGGAAGGAGAGGCAGAGCCCCAACGAAGCCTTGGCACTGTCTCCCCAAATCACTCCAGGTCAGAGCTGGCCCTGGGAGTTCTCTCCTCAGCCTCCAGTTTGCAGAGATGAACCTAGGGAGAGCATCAGCAACTCCATATAAAGAGGAGAGACTCTGATTTATTTCCTGGGCAAGAAGGAGCTTGGAGGTGCTGCAGGGACTTTCAGGGGGAGAGCAGGGGGAACGATTTCATGTCACGGTGTTTCATTGACTGGGGCCACAGGACTCAGATTTACTGTTCCAGGAAGGACTGGAACAAGGACGGTGATAAACTGAGGGCCAGAGGTGACCAGGAGAGGTGTATGGAGAGAGCTTGGTATCAGGAGAGATTTGTGGAAATAGCTTGAAAACGAGAAGAAAAAAAAAAGCTTGTTAAAAGTATACTAAAATAATTCCCACCAGCCTATTCCTTTCCCACTGTGCACCCCAGGAACATGCCTTCATGTCCTCACAAAACCTGGAGAGAGTGAACCCCGAGGGCTGCCTGCCCGCCCTGGGGCCCTCAGCGCAGTCGGGGGCTGGCCCACTGCCTCGGGAAATGCTAAGGATGATTTCCCGGCAGAGCCTTTCTACTGAGCGCTCCCCACACACTTGTCCTCTGAAAGGTGACACTATGCCCCCATTTCCCAGGTGAGGGAACTGAGGCTGAGAAGCAAAAGAACTCACTCGAGGTCACAGGGCAGGTCCATCTGACCCCAAACGGATTCTCCGAAGGGCTGTACCAGGCTGCCCCCAGCAGTGGCTGAGGTGGCCCAGGATAAGGGCGCTTTCCTGAGACTGCCCGGGAGTGGCTGAGTGCCGGTGATGCTGGAGTGAGGGGAGCAGGCAGCTGGTAAGCGCCCTCCCTGCCCCACCAGGCTGCCCTCTCGGTGCTGTGCTGGACCCTTCCCCAAGTCTCTTCTCAGCCACCAGAACATGGATCCTGAGGAAGGAGGAAGGGTCTGTCCAGCCCCACTTTGCAGATAATGTGGTAAAGGCCCAGGGAGTGGAAGAGCTGGCCGGGGCCTCCTGACACCACCCCAGGCCTCTGGTTCCAGGCCATGGAGAGGAGGGGAGGGGGACTCGTGGGAGACCTGGCCCGAGAGTGAGGGCAGGGTCCCCAGACCAAAGGAAGCAGGGATGGGGGAGCCTGGTGTGAGCCTGGCAGACGCGGCCTCCAGGGGCTCTTAGCCTCTCTCTTGGCCTCAACTCTGCAGGCCACAGCCTGCCCATTTTGTCAGCTGTGCCCCTGACCTTACTGGGGGCTGCCGACGGACTCCGATCTACCTGGTGTGGCCAGCTCCAGCTCTCACATGACCCAGAGAGAACTAGGGCAGTGGGGGAGGCCTCTCCTGGACCCAGCATCCACGGAGCAGTTCACGCTAGCCCTCCGGGGCCTGGGTGCTCAAGGATGGCAGTGATGCTGGGACAAGCAGCATGTCCTAGCCCATGGGCCTGGGAACTGGGGACCTGGGTTCCTGTCCTGGACAGCTAGCTGGCTGCATCCTCTTCCCACATCTGCAGGCTCCCATCAGCACAGAGGCTGCCAGGTCAGAAGCCCTGCCTGGCTCCCACCTCCAGTGTGGGACTCCCAGGAGCAGACTGTAGGTCCCGGCCTAGTCAGGCTGGCCTGAGAGGACCCCTAGTTAGAGATCAAGGGAAAGCCTCCTGCCTAGTGGGATTTGAGAGGCACTCCCAGAAAAGCACCCCACAACCACTCAAATATGCCTAAAATACACCATCTCTGCATCGTTCCTTTGAGGCATGCATTAGCCACACAAGCCGTCTTGGACAGGATGCCTGCATCATCTCACCTGTAATGGATTCTTACCAGGACGCAGGATGGAAGGGGCAGCCTCCAGAGAGGTGGGGGGAGGGGCCAGCCAGACCTCTCCTCCCCCTTCTCTCTCCTGATCTCCCTGCAGCCCTGCCGAGTTCGGGCTTCCATTCCCACTCTACAAATGGCCACAATGGTGAGGGGCAGCTGGGGCCAGAAGTCAAATCCAGGTCATCTGACTCCTGAGCTCTTTCTCCATTAAGGACTGCAAGGAAGAAAGGATGGACAGGCCCATACCCCCCATCAGTCCAGCAGCTCCCAGAGCCGCCCCTCAGCCCACCTGGTCCGCCTGGGGCAGAATAAGTTAGCAAAAAGCAAAATGAACAACAATATAGCAAACCTGACTACAAATTAATACATTTCGTTTCCTACAGGAAATACACACTTTTCCATCACTGTGATAGGTTTACAAAAATAAATATTCTTGACCACAAAAATCTCTACTTTCCAAAATTATATAGGCCATAATCTTTTTTATCACAACACCATAAGACTAGAAGTGAATAATAAAAATGTAAACCTAGTCCCTTAAGGCTTTCCAACCTTTTTAAATTTAAAACTGTCCCACAAAACTCTTGGACTAAATAGAATTTTCACGCTTTTTAGAAAAGAACAAAAACAAGGTGTTCATATCATCATATGAAAGCTAAGGGATTCATTCAAAAACATGCACAGAGGAAAATTAATAGCCTTGGTTGATTTCATTACTGAACAAGAATAAAAGAAATAAACTGAGCCTTCAACTCGATACATTAGAAAAAAGCAGATAAACGTAGCATGAGAACATAGGAGAAAGGAACAGCCTTTCTGACCTAAGAAGGAGGGGCGTCCAGGTTCCCACTGCCTTTACACGAGACTGTTTGCATAAACGAATGCTGTCTGAATGCTTTTGCAGACCATGTTAACATTATAATCTGTTGAAATAAATATTGTGGGACACTGACTTAGATAAAAACTCTTTTCTGTGTAAAACATGAAATGGGCACAGCACTTCAGTGCCAGGGCCAGACCAGAACCTGTGAAGGAAACGCACCCACTTACATTGAGAAAGACCCAGCAAGTCACTCCAGCCAGTGAGACTCAGAAAAACCTGACCCAGTACTTGCCCATCCCCACCCCTGCACGCTAACTGCAGCTATCGGATTCAGAAACTGGAATGCCATACACATACATGGCTGTTTGTAACCAACACAGATTGACTGAAAGCGTGGATTAATGATGACGACGATGATGAGGTGAATTCATACTAGTGATCAATAATGATTGAATATTAAAGTTCCTATGGGTGGAAAAGGCCATGGTGAGGGCAGGAATTCTGAATCAGGTCATATGGAAAGTACAAAATGCGGGACTTTGGGAGAACACAACGTGCAGCGAGCACAGGTTTGGCGTGAACCCCATGCTCAGCGCTAGCCACGCCCTGGAGAAGGCAGGACCGGGTGTCTCCCTTACACCTGTGACCGCAGGCGGGTGACTGAAGGAGAGTCTCCTCTTGGGGCTTCAGCGTTGGTGACGGTGGCTTCTCTTCCAGCAGCTGATGAACCCCAGTGGGGCAGAGGCCAGAAGTCAGAGGGGACCCTCCAGGAACCCTACTATTGTGTTGGCCCTTAAATAAGTGCACGTCAAAGCACAAACTTTGTAAAACTTTTGGCACAACTGGACGCTTTCCGCCTCTATCAGTGAGCAAGCCCTCAAAATAAGAAGGAATGAGGAAGGAGGGCAGGAGGGATGGGAGGAGGGAAGAGAAGAAAAACCTTAGCTCATTACAGACAAATGGCTGCCAGCACTTACTCCGGACACCTCTGCCACTCAAATCTTACAACCGTTCAGTCTTCACCTCTAGACCTTCCCAGGTCATTCACGACCTCACAGACTCCGCTCCGGGCCCACAGCAACGGTTACCTGCATGGCAGATACATTTCCGTATTTGATTATAATTAACTTAGTAACTATTTTGTAACAACTTTATTGAAGCGTAATTTACATATCATAAAATTCACCTGAAACTACCTTTAAAGCATGCGTAATGAGCAATTAGGAACTGAGCAAAGTTACTGGGAGAACAGGAACTTCTCAGAGCTGCTTGGGGACCTACAACGCAGACATGCACGGAACTGGACCGTCCCTGAGGAGTGGTTCTGGGGACTGGACCCTTTGCTCCCCCTCCTGAGCAAGTGCAAGGGTGTGTGGATCCCAGCGGGTGAATGTGACTGTGTACGCCCAGGCATCTCGGACATTCTCGCAGCCTGAGGAGCCCCATTTCATTGCAAAAATTATGTCTCTGAAAGCTGCTGAAAAGGATTGTGGGCTGTAATTAGAATAAGGCCCTACAGGATTACATTCACAAATGTAATTACATAACCGTTTAGGACTAAATAGCACTGTGAAAGGATGCAGTTTCCTGAGGATTGCGGCGAGGGGAGGTGCAGGTACCTCTCGGGGAGCCAGGGCTTCCGAGACCCCTTTCCGATGCCCGCTGAGCCCAGAAACAGAGGAAGGTGAATCTGAAGGTCCCCAGTTCCTCAGTGGGTTTGTCTTGGGTATCAGAGCAGATAGACTTCATGGATGATGAGGATACGTCCAAATATGACCCAAGCTGGAATTCTCATCTGGCTCACGTTAAACACGCTAGAAAAGAGATGGTGGGTTTGGGATTCACCAGCTGCTTTTTATTTGGTTCATAGAAACCATGTCTGTGGCACATACGTGGCTGCAAGTGTCAGGCACCCAGCCATCTGAGAAAGTGCCTAGAATCTGTTGTCTTACTCTCCTGAGGCCTGGGGAGCACTCAGCCTTTGGGACCCTCTCAAGCATCACTCAGCGGAAGAGAGCGGATCATTCCTATTTCACAACGGACGTCAGCATGGCAACCGTCCCCAACCCTGGGCTTCCAGAGAAGATCTGACCTTGTATGATTTCCTTCTATCAGAAAGCAGTGATTTATTCAACGTGCTATGCTTCTCATAACTTTGTAAGATATGTCATGTGGTTAAATGTGCAACTGAGAAAAATCTCTTTTGTTGGTCCGAGTGTCCTCGATTTTGGTCCAGAAAAAAAAAAGGTAGCTGTACGAGTAGACCACAGCTTTTGAAACCATGACGATAAATCGCATTAATTTGGACGCCATTAATCTGGAGTATGTGCTAATCCCATAGGCCTAGGAGGAAGCTTAGCTTTGAAGAAAGCGTTTGCTTTCTAAGCAAAGAAGGGTGCCAACAAGCCACGGTAAGCGTAACCTACTTAAAAGCAACTGTTGTTCTTAAATTCAAAGGTGCACGTTCAGTTATGCCTGCTGGTGAGCCCTGAGCTCTCAGCTCCCCCTCCCTCTAGACCAGCCCACCTGCCGCAGGCTACCAATGCCAGGACCTCACCTGGCCCCGGCAAGCACGATGCTTCCTCCAGTACTGAGTTATGAAGTGCAAGTGCCCCCCGGGAGCCACTGGTCTCACAGACATCTTGGGGAAACTGAGACCCAAAGAGGGGAAGGAACCGGCCCAAAGTCCCACACCCAGCAATTCCACCCCATGGTTAGAGCCCCCAGCCTTTGCCTCACACAGATCAGGGTTCTAATCTCAGCTCTGTCTCCTTTGGTGAGACTTTGGACAAGGCCACCTGGCCCTGTCGAGTCTCCATCCATGTAAGACGGATGAAGGCTCCAGACCTCTCTGAGGTCTGGATAAGACTGATCCAAACTCCAAGTCCACTCTCCGTGAGCATGCCCCCCTAAAATCTTTGCAAACCCCTGCAGTCACCTCTGCCTGGGGACCCCGCTCCCCTGCACAGTCTCTCTTCCTACTGCATCGACTCCAGTGGGACAGCCAGCCCGTCCTCAGGGGCACATCCCCCGGGGAAGCGGTAGGCTTGCTGAAGGGTTAGGCTGAGGTTAGGCTCCCCAGCAGCACAGGAAGGGGGCTGGCACTTTGTACCCTTTGTGTCACTCAGGCAGGTGTTAGCTGTGGGGATCAGGGGATGCAATCAGCTCAGGGCAGTTCCCCAGAAAGGGGGCAGAAGCCCCATAACCAAGTCTGGCCAGGGCACCCCCAGCAACCAGCACAGGGAGCAGGTGGAAATGGTGCCCTGAGACTTCCATCGTGGAATCACAGCTCCACATCGGCATCTGGCCCCCTGGCCCCGGCCCACACCTCAGAGTGCCCCTCACCCACACGATGCCACCTTGCCATGCTCGTGCCCTTTCCCCTGTTCCCTGCTCCTCTTCGTCTTCTCCCCTCTCCCTCCCTGGAATGAAAAGAGTCTCATTTTCTTCTGCAGAACAGCATCATTATTCTTTTATCCTTCTGTCGCCCGAGCTGCTGGCCACACGCTCTGTATATGGTGACCGCCATCCCAACGTTTGCCCGATTTAGCGCTGAAAGTCCCACGTCCCCGGAACCCCTGCACCCCTGTACCCCGGGCAAACTGGAACGCAGAGTACAGAGCCGGCTGAAATGGTCTAGAATTGAAACACCCTTAAATCTGAATTGCTTTTACAGCCACCGTGACTTATCGAGGCTCCCTCTCAAATGGACAGTAAGTATGATGTTTGCTAAGACAGCTAATCATCTTTTCTTTTTAATCGGGAATGGGTACTGCGTTACGTCAAATGCTGCTTTGGCCTCTATTAAAAGACTCACATGATTCAATCTGCTACTGGAGTAATTACATTAGCGTATTTCCCAATGTTGACTCGCCCTTTGTTGCCGGAATAAGCCATATTTGAACACACTGTATATTTCTTATGATCTCATGCTTGATTTGATGTTCTAATATTTTAGAGATAACTTTTGTTTCTAATGAGCTTCATCCACAGTTTTCTTTGGCTGCCTCTGTCTGATGTGGGTGCCTGGCGTAGGCTCACCTTGCAAAATGCGCCTGGGAACTTTTCCACTTTTTTCACCCATTTCCTGAATACCCCGAGCGCAAGAACAAAAAATGAAAGAAGAAAGATATTCAAAGATATAATACGGGAAATTTTCCTCAAGATGAAGAGCTTCATTTTTACATCCAAAAGGCAAAACATCTTCAGGAACGAATTTTTTAAATGGATAGCTATTGAGAAATATAATGGTTAACTAATACAGTAATTCTTCAGTCGTCCACAGAGGAAAAGGAAAGGGGTTCTCGGGGCGGGAGAGGTTTGTGAAATCACGCTGTGTTTAGTCTTTTCCTCAACCATTTTCAAAGCCGTGGAGGAAAGAGAAATGTCCACAAACTTGCAGTGAAAATGTACACCTAAAATGTTATGACCATTCCATGTGTTGTTCGAGTGAAAAAGCAACAGGAAAACCTTGTCAAAGAACGGGAAAGAACTCAGGGAACATAGCCCCCAGGAACTTTTCTTTAAAATCTAATTGATAGTTAAACCCAGGCAAAGTACAACAAAAAGGATAGCGTTAGGGGGAAAAATGGAGAGGTCAAGATATGGGTCTTCAACCTGGAAATCTCCAAAGCAAAGGCAGTTTTAAAGGCGAGACTATGTCTCCAGTTGTCCTTGAAATCTGAAAATCAGGTGACAGGCATTTCCTAGCATGAAGAAATCAGGCGGCACAGAACCCATGATTCTCAGAAAGAAAAATAGCTATTTCACAATAAAACCAAACATCAAACTAGGGGGGAAAAAAACCTTTGAAATGGAAAAGTCATGGGGAAAAAATGACAACCGCTGAATACAATAAAATAGAGAAAAAAGAAAGCCTGTAGAAGAGAACCCAAACATTATAAACTTAGACAAGGTGAAAGAACAATCTAGTGAACAAAAATAGACAAAGAATCATCCAGAAAAAAGAAGCAAACCCTGCTAATTTCCTCATCTTTCAGAGTAAGGAGCCAGTTGCAATTGTCTAGAATTGAAACATCCTTAAAATGACTCGCAGCTCACGTCGTTTTTCATAATCTTTTTTTTTTTTTTTTAAATCTTAGGGACTCATTTAGGAGTGACATTTTTCTGAGGTGAAGACACATCGCTCTAAAGTTCAAACACTCCCACTGTCACTTCAGGCTTCCCATCGCTGCTATTAAATCAAGCAAAATTTGATGACTTTATTTGTGAATAGCTGTGTGAAATAATCTCATCGTATCAAACTGCTCCTATTGATGTGCCTGCATCTATTCCTAGAGAGAGATCTGGAATGACCACCACCCATTTTTTTTTCTTTTTGCCTCTCTCTTTTGCCTGTATTGTTTATGATAACACATTTTTTAATAAAATCAATAAATCCATTATTCTTAAAGGGAAGAACGAAATAAAGGGAGGGAGGGAAGAAGGGGGGGAAGAAGCATTCAGGTACGAAAACATGACTCAAGTTGGTAGATAGCACTCACTCCTAAGACTGTTGCTAGAAGCCCTGGGGATGCTGGGGGCTCTGTTTTTGCCTGAGCTGCCTAACCTGTTCAGGTGACGACCTACAGACAACAAGGGCACCCATATGGGAGAGGCTGCGAGGGGATTAATCTCAAAGAAAAGCAGAAAAACACATGGAAATAGAGAGAGGTTAAACCCCTGGATCAAGCCATGCCTGAAGCCTGAGCCTTTTAGTTACTGAGTCAATAAATTGCCGTCTTTGCTTAATCCAGGTATATAATGGTCTTTATCAGCTGCAACTACAAGCATCCCAACAAAGCGGCCTCCAAAGGCCCTTCTGGTTGGAATTTGGGATTTCCTTTGTCCTAAAAATGTTTCCCTGCTAAGCTCCTGCCAATCGTCCTGATTAAGTCTCAGTTGCACATCCTATTCCCAAGGCTGCTTGTCAAGTAAAGCAGTCGGCACGTGGCAGAAACCCCCCGAGCCAAGCCAGAGGTAGGGCTCCCTCGTGACCAAGACACACGCTCATCCATTCACCAGCCCCATGCTGTAGGGGCTCCGCCCTGGCTGCTCTCCTCACCCAGGCCTGCATCTGCTTCAAAGGACCTACGAGGGCTGCAGCTCTCCCACTAATTTCCAGGAAGGAAAATTCTGGGGTAGAGGGCAGGAGAAGTTTAAACCAAGCACCGGGTTTAAAAGGAACTTTGATAAAAATCCAGGCTGACCTCCCCAAGGAAGGGGGTCTTGTGGGAGAGCTGCGATGGGTCAGCCCCAAATGCTGCTACCGTAGCTGGGGACAGCTCGAGACTCCTAAGGGCCCCAGAAAATGCGGCGGGGTGCACGTGAGAGGCATCAGCCTGCGCCTCCCCCCCCCTCCCCGTGAGCCTTCAGGGGCCTGCCCTGGAATTCCTGGCTCTCTCCCAGCTTCCCTTGGCTTGTCGTGGGGCCCCGCCTCTCCTTTGCTTACCCATGAGCTCAGAGTGAAGAGCTGAATGTGGCCCGTCTCTGAGCGCCCTCAGCCCAGGTCCCTGCCGGGTCCAGCGTTCAGAACCAAACGAACCAATGAATGAGTGATTGGATGAAACCGGCAGTATTCTCCGCTCTGGGGTTCTAGGAACCTCGGGCCGGCGGGGTCCCTGCTGCATGGTGCTCACATTCTTCTGCATCACGCCTCCAAACAAGAGAAAGAAGAGGCCATCGGGGCAGGGGCCGGGCATTCGGGACATCAGACCACCGTGTGCAATCTCTGCCGGTTAGAATTGCCTGACCTTGTAACTGCACTAAATGTCTCCTGTCCGAGCCAATTTCTTCAAGTGTCTGTACCAGGCATGGCATGTCTACGTTTCCCTGAGCGCAAGAACTGACACAGGGTAACGCAGTAAAGGGTCTGGGGACAGGGCCCAGGGCAGGAAGCCTCGCTCTCCTCTCCTGAGTTCCTTAGGCGACTGAATTCAGCCTGGCCCCTAACTGTCCATTTCTGAAATGGGCTTTCCCACAGAGTCCTCGTGTGGAGATGAGGGTCACAGTCCATTTTATTGGAATCTAGGACCCATGGCTACAGCTAAGACCTGGGTGTGACACTCCAGGGGCCTGGGGACCGAGGGGGGGTATGCAAATAAGCCCCATCTTCCCCAGCAATCAGCCCTGGGACTCTGTGAGGACCGAACAGGAGGTCTTGGGGGATCTCTTCTGCAGGGCCATGGGGCCCCCTCATTATGTTTGCGTGATAAGAAGAGCCACTCGGACACTCAAGTTCAGTTAAGCCCAGGGACTCTCTTTGTCCACAGGGAGAGAGAGAGAGCGCAAGCGAGCGAGCGAGATGGCCAACTGTCCCCTTAAAAAACAGTAAGCCACACAGCAGGCACCTGGGATGTGGGAAGCTCCGCGTCAGCAATGGAGCAGCTGAGGCCCAAAGAGCAGAGGTGACTTGCACAAGGTCACAGAGAGCCTTGCCTGCGGACTCCTGGCCCAGAGCTCCTCCCTGTGCCGCGACGCCGACGCTGGTCAGTCTTTGCCTCTCACACCGAAGTTACTAAAACACAAGTTGTCAAAATATCAGATACAAGAAGAGGCAAGAAGATTAGATGCAAAAAAAAAGAGCAACAATTTGGGTATTCTCCAAAATTCTCCAATTGCTTGAAAACTAGTGCCTTCTTTTAAACTTCCCCCATGTCTAACGTGTTATCAAATATTTTATGAAGTCACAGATCAAGTTGTTTCTGATATTTTCAGGAGCTCCATGTCAAAAGCTGATGTTAATATTTTGCGAGAGACAGGTATGGGGAACAAATGCAAAATCAATGCCACCTGTCTCCAGGAAACGACTCGAGATCCCAGACATCAGAGAGGCCTGACGCAAGCAGATTCAGGAACCAG